>NC_047092.1:152129176-152432206 GCF_902459505.1 Geotrypetes seraphini | reverse complement strand
GGGAGAGAGATAGCAAAAAAAACAAACAAACAAACTGGATGAAAAAGATGGAAAGCTCTAAGCAGAAGCAGAGAGAGGTGCAGAAAAATAAATGGAGAAAAACTGAAAGGAAAAGGTCAAAGTTAGGGGTCCTTTTATCAAGCTGCGGTAAAGGTTTAACGCGCTTAATACCGCACGTTAAACCGCCTGCCGCGCTAACCGCTAACGCCTGCATTGAGCAGGCGTTACTTTTTTAGCCGGCCGCGGGGGTTAGCGCGTGATGAAATGTCCGATGCGCTAACCCCACTAGCGTGGCTTGATAAAAGGACTCCTTAGATATGGATGTAGGAGAGGAAGTAAAGAAGACAGGAAGGAGAGAAGTGGCATATGGACTAAAGACACAAGAAAGAAAACTAAGAAAAGATAGAAGACAGCAGAAACCGGGATAAACATGAATAAAAAGGCCAGACAACAAAGGTAGGAAAAAAAAATGTTATTTTTAATTTCATGAACAGAAAATGCAGTTTTACAGTAAATTTATACTGCTTTCTTTTTCTTTTCCAATGTGTTGAGTGCTGTTTCTCTGTCTCTTTCTCTGGTGTTGCACTGCATACAGTTTATGGCTTCTTGAAGTTTAATTTTTTTGTCAACATTTATTTAAGTTTGTAGCTGCTTTTTGTTGTGCTTTCCTATATAGAGGCCTTGTTTTGAATAAGTTAGCTTTGGAATATATGCATCACAGATCTTTTTATTATGTTTAATGACTTATGAGTTAGCTGATGGGGAAGGAAGGTTGAGCAGTCTCTATAGATTGGCTCACCATGATAACCCAAATTTCTAACCTCGGTTTATATTCAAGTCAACCTTTATTCCCCCCTTTTTTAGGGGAGAAGGATATCTCGGCTGATATTTGGATTGGTTTATATTCGAGTATATACGGTAGGTCATTTTACAGTGACTGGAAGTTGAGTTGAAAGCAGCCTGAAAAAAGTGGCCTTTTAGCTTGGATTTGAATACTGCTAGAGATGTGATAGGCATGTCAAGTGTCATTCTGTTCTTAACACTTGCCTAAATTGCTGGCCTGATTCCAGTACAAGGCATGGAAAATGGAGAGAGACCCGACGGAATGTGGGATTAGAAATATGGTTGAGCAATAACCGGCTGTGCATTATAGCAGGACATGCTTATCCATCTTACTGTATCTAAGATCATTTTCAAGTACCATGTAGAGAGTTGCACAGGGACAGAAATGCCACCCATCACCGCCCATCCCCGCCAGGATCCTCTCCGTCCCCACCCGTCTCTGCCAGAATCCTCTCCGTCCCCACCCATCCCGGCAAGGAATTACCTCCATCCCCGCCCGTCCCCGTAAAAAGCAGCAATTACTTCTGACAGGATCATCAATTCCACAGTTTCTTTTGCTGTTTTCCTTGTGGAATCTCTTTGGTGGAACCCTTTTTTTGTTTTCTGTTCAGGTAATTAACTTATAAACCCCCTCTTTTACTAAGGCTGACGTGTCCATTATATTATATGGACGAACTGTGCTTCCAAAGCCTTCCATCCCCGTGGGAGTCCCGTTGGCTAGGGGGGGTCCCCGTGGGAGTCCCGTGGGCCAGAGGGGGGTCCCCTGTGGGAGTCCCGTGGGTTAGGGGGGATTCCTACGGGACCACCGCGGGACCCGCGGGATTCCAGCGATCCCCGTTCCTGTGCAGACCTCTAGCACCATGCTGACCTCATGTGTAACTTTCTTTAAATTAGCCCCCTCTTATTTTCTTACTCCTGTTAATCTTATCTATCTGTATGTTCCAAGCTTACATCCTATGCTGTCTGTTAAAATGTTTTATCGCATATTGGGGTACTTTTACTAAGGCACGCTAACCGATTTAGCGCATGCTAAATGCTAAGGTGCTCATTATATTCTATGGGTGCCTTAGCATTTAGCTAGCGCACCCTAGCAAAAGGACCCCATTGTGTTGACATTGCAATCTAGCACACTAGGACATACTTTGTATTGTAATTTGAATCTTTTTACTGCTGTAATTGTCTATTGCAAGGGTGCCAAATAGGTCGATCGCGATCAACCGGTAGATTGCAAGGCAAAGTGAGTCGATCGCGGAACCCATCCCGGGCTCCGTGATAGACTCGCATTGCCTTCACAATCTACCGGGCCAATCAGCCTTCCTCTCCCCGACAGGCCAGTCAATCGCTGCCTGGCTGGCCCGGAACTTCCTCTCCGACGGCAGAATTGACATCGGGGAGAGGAATGCTGGTCGACCAATGCAAGCAGGGAGAGCTTGGGGCAGCGGTGGCTTTGGGGCTTGTTCCCCGATGACGGCGGCTTGGGGAAGGGCAGGGAGAAAGAAAGAAAGGAGGCAGGCAAGGAGACAGAAGGAAAGAAGGGAAACAGAAAGAAAGAAAGAAAGAAAGAAAGGGGGCAGAAGAGAGAAAAAAAGAAAGGGAGGCAAAGAGAGAGGAAGAAAAAGTTGGTGGAGGGAATGAGGTCTGGAGGAGAGGAAGCATACAGGCTGAAAGCAGGGAAGAAAGATTGGATGCACAGTCAGAAGAAGAAAGTACAACCAGAGACTCATGAAATCACCAGACAACAAAGGTAGGAAATATGATTTTATTTTCAATTTAGTGATCAAAATGTGTCAGTTTTGAGAATTTATATCTGCTGTCTATATTTTGCTCTATGGCCTCCTTTTACTAAACCGCAATAGCGGTTTTTAGCACAGGGAGCCTATGAGCGTGGAGAGCAGCGCTCGGCATTCAGCGCAGCTCCCTGCGCTAAAAACTGCTGTCACGGTTTAGTAAAAAGGGAGGGGGGTATATTTGTCTATTTTTGTATGGTTGTTACTGAGGTGACAGTGCATAGAGCCATCTGCCTTGACCTCTTTGAAAAAAACCCTGGAATATAAATAAGTAACTTTTTCTGTGCGTACAGTGTGCTTTGTGTTTTTTAAAAATTTTATTGTTGGTAGATCATTTTGACTTGGTCATTTTTAAAGTAGCTCGCAAGCCCAAAAAGTGTGGGCACCCCTGGTTTGACTTATTCTTGCTACACACCGTCTTTAGTGAGTTCCTTCAAAAAGGTGGTAAATAAATCCTAATAAACAAATAAAACTGCATTTTTTGGGGAAAGCTGGAAGCGGTTAGAATTTTGACCCTCTTCCATTCTAAGAGCATATGTCTTTTGAATTATACGGGGTGCCTACAAAAACTCTCCTTTTAAATGGTTACAAAACCAAAATTTATTGGAATATTCTTTCACCTTTGAGGCTACAGTTTCATCAACGCTTAAAGTATTCCTTTTATTAAGATGCGGTAGCCATTTTAGTGCGCGCTAAATGCTAACGTACGCCAACGCATTCGTAGGATATAATGGACGCGTTAGCACAACGTTAGCATTTAGCGTGCGCTAATTTTTAGCCCGTGCTAAAATGTCTAGTAAAAGGACCCCTGGATGTGCGCCCTACCTGTTACTCGGCAAACATCGATGCAATTATCGACCTTGGACCAGACTCTCTGAAGCATATCCAGTGTGATCGCGTTTATAGCTTCAGTGATGCGTTCCTGCAGATCATCCATAGTTGCGGGTGGTGGAAGCACGCACCCCCAAAGGAAAAAGTCACAAACAGTAATGTCCGGTGATCTCGGGGCCACTTGAGGAACACCTGGTCATTTTGTCACATTGCATTACATTACATTAGTGATTTTTATTCCGCCATTACCTGGCGGTTCAAGGCGGATTACAGAAGAGGAGTTCTGGACATGTCCAGAGGTGATACAGAGTAGAGCGGGTTGCTTCAGAGGATTGAAATGTGTCATACGGTGTTAGTTAGTCTTCATGGATTTCTTAAATAGCAGGGTTTTTATTTCTTTTCTGAAAGTTTTGTAGTCCGAGGTCATTGTCTGAAGGTTGTAACGTCTGCACCAATTGCAGCTTATAAGGGCGAAAGTGCAAGCGATTGTGTAAGATCTTGCTAACCGTGCTTTTTGGGACTTGTATTTGCTGTCATCTTATCTATAAACATATTCCAATAAATTTTGATTTTGTAACCCTTTAAAATCAAGGAGTGTTTTTGGGGGGGCACCCTGTATTTCCTCATTTCCTACCTCTCTTGCATAATCTCATATATGAAGCCACTTTATGCAGATTCCTGGCTAAAAGAGTAAATGTTGACATGTTAGACAATTGACTGTCCTTGTTTCCTTTGACAGGGTAGGCGTAGACCCAGATGAGGACCTGAAAGCAGTAACTTCAAATCAGGCAAGACCAGAAAACACGTACTGCTATAAATGGAATCTGACAGTGTCATGGTATAATGTTCCCAGAACACCATTCAATAAGTCTTGCTTGCCCTCTGTCAGTAAATATGGATTTGAGCAACTAAATGCATAATTATTTGTGTGTAGCCAGCTGACCTTAATTACCTTGCTTCAGTGTATATAATGTGCAGCCTCTGTCAGTACTACATCTAACATTGTTGTATGTCCTAATGCCTGGTTAGATTTGTATTCTGTTACTATTGGGCCAATTTGCTCAACACTTGTATTAGTCAACGCACCCTAAATAGTGACAAAACATTAATTACATGGTGTTGGTGTAAACCAGTGTCTCTCAAACCTTTTTAGCTCTGGCACACTGAATGGAGCAAATGTTTTTTTGTGACACATTATAATTGAAATTAGAAAACTGCCGTGTTGAAAGAGGACTGCACCTTAACTTTGATCCCAAAAAAGCTGGACTCTCCTTGCTACTATTTGACTACAGCAACTTTATTCAGCTAAGTAACTGGAGGGACAAGTGTCTGATTTTTTTCATTCTCTGTTCAGGTCAGTGGGTTAGGCATTCGGGACATTGCAGGACAGTGAACTTTTTGTCTTCCACTTTTATATATATTTATTTATGGCACATTGTTTGCACTTGACTTGCACTTTAAAGCACCCAGGAGCACCTGATGATGGTGTGCGGTTGGCAGTGAGTGGTAATCTCTGCTCAGTGTTTGCTGGCTTTGCTATTCTAAGCACTACAGCTGCTCTTTGAATCGCTCTTTAAAGCTTTCAAACTCACGCTGAGGGTGCTCCTTATCTTACAAATTTAGATTTGAGGTCTATATATATTTTTGGTGGAGTCTAGGGAGTAAACTTTCCTGCAATGTCCTAGGGCACACCCAACTTATATTTTGGTGTCTTTTAAGGATATTTTGTCTTGGGGGTTTTTCTCTCTTAACCATAAAATCCAGCAGAGTCACATCTTTCAAAGTGCATAAGAATTACATAAGTACATAAGAATTGCCGCTGCTGGTTCAGACCAGTGGTCCATCATGCCCAGCAGTCCGCTCACGTGGTAGCCCTCTGGTCAAAGGCCAGCGTCCTAACTGAGACTAGCCCTACCTGCATACGTTCTGGTTCAGCAGGAACTTGTCTAACTTCGTCTTGAATCCCTGGAGGGTGTTTTCCTCTATGACAGACTCCGGAAGAGCGTTCCAGTTTTCTACCACTCTCTGGGGGAAGAACTACTTCCTTATGTTCATACAGAATCTATCCCCTTTCAATTTTAGAGAGTGCTCTCTCATTCTCCCTACCTTGGAGAGGGTGAACAACCTGTCCTTATCTACTAAGTCTATTCCCTTCAGTACCTTGAATGTTTTGATCATGTCCCCTCCCAATCTCCTCTGTTCAAGGGAGGAGAGGCCCAGTTTCTCTAATTTTTTGCTGTACGGCAAATCCTCCAGCCTCTTAACCATCTTAGTCGCTCTTCTCTGGACCCTTTCGAGTAGTACCGTGTCCTTCTTCATGTACAGCGACCAGTGCTGGATGCAGTACTCCAGGTGAGGGCACACCATGGTCCGGTACCGCGACATGATAATCTTCTCCGATCTGTTCGTGATCCCCTTCTTTATCATTCCTAGCATTCTGTTCATCCTTTTCGCTGCCACCGCACATGTGTGGACGACTTCATCGACTTGTTGATCAGAACCCCCAAGTCTCTTTCCTGGGAGGTCTCTACAAGTACCGCCCCAAACATCCTGTATTAGTGCATGAGATTTTTGTTACCGACAAGCATTGCTTTACATTTATCCACATTGAACTTCATCTGCCATGTTGATGCCCATTCCTCAAGCCTGATTATGTCACGTTGCAGATCTTCGCAATCCCCCTGTGTCTTCACTACTCTGAATAGCTTCGTATCGTCCACAGATCCTTAATGAGACCCTGCAAAACAATGTTAAGATTCTGTGACGGAAAAGGTTTTCTCACCAGAGGATGCAACCTGAGTGTCCCCTTCAAGAATCTGGCTATATCTGGATCAGAAGCCAGTGAAACCTTTTTCCACTTGGGCTCTAAACCATGAAAGGCCAGCAGCCTGTACTTTGAGGGATCTAACCGCTAGACCCTCCTTGAGCCCAGTCTGCAGAAATGCCAAGACTTCCAAAATCGAGCTCTGAAGGATTCCACATTGTCCTTAGCACACCAAAATTGAAACATCTTCCAGGCCTTGCCATATGCTGTGATCATCACTGGCTTCCTAACTCTAAGGAGAGTGGCAATAACCATCTCAAAATACCATTTCTTGGCTAAAGCTCTGTGCTTAAGAGCCATACTGTAAGACCAAAGCATTCCAGATTTTCCATTGGTACCAGACCCTGTGAAAATTAATTCAGATGCATCGGTAATTTGAGACCTTTGTCTCTCTGTACTAGATCCACATACAAAGGCCAACGAGGCTAATTTGGAGCTAACAGAATTACTAATCCAAGGTGGAGAGCTATTCTGTGAAGAACCCGGCCTTTCATGGGCCATGGGGGGAACACGTACAAAAGCTTTTTCTCCAGCCATGGTTGTACTAAAGCGTTTAGTGCAGTCTTACAGACTCAAATCTTCAGCTGAAGAAACAGTTTGCTTTCTTGTTCACTGCCAAAGACATCAGATTGATCATTGGTCGTCCCCAATGCTGCACAGTGCATTAAAAGGCTGTCTGGGACAACACCCACTTCCCCAGTTCCAAAGTCTGCCGGCTGAGATAGTTGGCTTGTACATTCTCCACTCCTTCTACTTGAGCCCAGAGATCACTAGCAGAAGGATCTCCACCCAATGGAACAATAACTGGGCCTCCAGTCTTAATAGAGCACTTCTGGTGCCTCCCTGCCTGCTGTGGCATTGTCTGAAAACACCCTGACAGTTTTGCGTTCCAAGGATTTCTTCAGGGTCTGTAATGCCAACAATATGGTTCTCAGCTTCAGTCCTTTTTATATTTTTTTGAAGGTGTGGTCTCCAGAATTGTACACAATATTCTAAATGAGGTCTCACCAGAGTTATACAGAGGCATCAATACCTCCTTTTTCCTACTGGCCATACCTCTTCCTATGCACCTTCTAGCTTTTGCTGTCGCCTTTTCAACTTGTTTGGCCACCATCAGATCATCACATATAATCACACCCAAGTCCCACTCTCCTATCATACACATAAGTTCTCCACTCCCTAAACTGTACCATTCCTTTGGGTTTTTGCAGCCCAAATGCACGACCTTGAATTTCTTAGCATTAAATTTTAGCTGCCAAATTTCAGACCATTCTTCAAGCTTCACTAGGTCTTTCTTCATGTTATTCACACTCTGTTGCAGATTTTAGTATCATCTGCAAAGAGACAAAACTTACCTGACAGCTCTTCAGCAATATTGCTTATAAAAATGTTTTAAAAAACAGGCCCAAGAACAGAACATTGAGGCACTCCACTTGTAGTATCCCTTTCCTCAGAGCGATCTCCATAAACCACTACCCTCTGTTGTCTTCCAGTCAACCAGTTCTTGACCTCACACTAAACCCCCCCCCCCCCCCGTCACTTTGGGACCCATCCCGAGGGCACTCAGTTTATTTATTAGACGTCTGTGTGGAACACTGTCAAAGGTTTTGCTAAAATCTAAATTCACCACATTTAGTGCACTCCCTCTACCCAATTCTCTGGTCACACAATCATATAAATTGATCAGATTTGTCTGACAAGAACCATAACCCTGCACTGGAGTCAAACAGATGGAATAGATCTAAATTTGATTCAGTGATTTTTGCCAGGTCTTGTCATTTATTTGAATTCAAATGAAAAGCCATTAAAGCATTCTATTTTAAAGCCTGTCCTTCTACTACACTCTGTATTAATCAATACTACTAGCTCTGTCCTGTTAAATTTTGTAAGCTTCCCCCTTGCTTCCTCCATCATCTTTATTTCTTTTACAAAACTATCACTCATTTATCATACCAAGTCAATTGTGAAGCAGGTGCACATGAAAATATAAATGCAGTCTGTATTTCTTTAATATATTTTTTCCTGAAGAAAAAGTATTTCAAGGAAACTAATATTGGCATATTACTGGATTAATACTCATCCTCAGAGAGCAATAACATTTGTGTCAGTCATAAACATGTACTGCACTATCTAATCTTGACAGATTTCGAAAGTAATCCCATCCTTCTTGTTTATGTGAAATGTGATATTTCTATTGTCTTTTTCAGTATATGAAACTTCTAATTAAAGGACAATATACTAAGCCACGTTAGCAGGTGATTTTAGCAGTGATATACATGAATCACTTTTTAAAATGCTTGATGTACTAACAGACATCGTGACAGAATTTCGTATTAAGGCCCCCTAAGCAAAATGATGGAAAGGAACTTTACCCAAACTAGGCCTACAAAAATGTGTACATGTAAATTGTGCAAATAAGCAAAGATTAAAATTTGCTAATCTGTGTGTAAGTGAATAATCTAGTATGGGCATTTACACATGCTCAAAAGCAGGTGTAACTACCCACGCCTGCATGATAGGTGCAATTTTTGCTGCCTAGACTCGTATTTCATAAAGACACATGGAGGGGCAGAATCAAAACATACGTCTAAGCAGGGCAGGATTAATTCATCGAGGGCCCCTAGGCGCACAAGTACACTGGGCTCCCTGCTCTGCCCCACCATGCCCCGACCCCTTTTAAACTCTTTTCTTTCCACTTTCTTCTTTTTCTTTGATTTTAAAATTCAAAACAAACAACAAAGATTACCATACCAGTGCCAGTGTACAGTTTTTCTTCTATGCAACCTCCAAACATCTCTGAACAAATCTCCCCTTCCTTCCTAGAGGAAGAGATCTTCAGCTGGCAGGGCTTTGGGAAGCCCACCAATTTAAATTTTGCATATGGGTAGGAGGCATGGGGCATGGCGGGAAGAAAATTTAGTGCCTGTCATTTTATTGGACCAATACATTTCTCACTTAGCTTTCAGATGTTAAAACCACTTTCTTCAGGTCAGTAAACTATACAGTGTCCCTGTCCTGACCTGAGGAAAGGAATTATGGTCTCTGAGTTAGTAAAAATTGTGTTAAAATTAGTCCAATAAACAGGATCACCTTATTTCCATTTTCTAGTAATAAACAATTATCAACACAGCTACAATAATACTTAATCCTAAAGCAAAAAAAATAAAATAAAACAAATATAAATTTTTTTTCTACCTTTGTTGTCTAATTTCTACTTTTCTCATCTTTTTCTCATTCTCTTCCTTCCATCCACTGTTCGCCCTCTCTCTGCCTCTTCCATAAGGCATCTATTCTCTTTCTATGCCTCTTCCAGAAATTGTCTGCCTGTCCCTTCCATCTCTTCCTCCCCTCCCTTATTAGTGTGGCATCCATCTTCTTCCCTTCCTTTCTCCAATAGTCTGGCATCTCTCTCCTCTCCTTCCCTCTTCCACCCCCATGGTCTGGCATTTCACTCTTTCCTCTCCCTTCCTCCCACTTCCATCAGCATCTGCCCCCTTTCTCTCCCTCCAACCCAATTCCATCCAGTATCCTTCCCCCTTATGTCTCTATCCCTTTTCCCTGCACAATTCCATCAGCATCTGCCCCCTTTCTTTCCCTCCAACCCAATTCCCTCCAGTATCTTTCCCCCTTATGTCTCTATCCCCTTTCCCTGCACAACAATTCCATCAGCATCTGTCCCCTTTCTCTCCCTCCAACCCAATTCCATCCAATATCTTTCCCCCTTATGTCTCTATCCTCTTTCCCTGCACAATTCCATCAGCATCTGCCCCCTTTCTTTCCCTCCAACCCAATTCCCTCCAGTATCTTTCCCCCTTATGTCTCTCTTCCCTTTCCCTGCACACCAATACCATCAGCATCTGCCCCCTTTCTCTCCCTCCACCACATTTCCATACCACCCTGCCCCACCATCCTGGCCTCTTTCTCTCCCTCCACCATCCTTCTACGTCGGTGGGGGCCCACTGAAGAAACAGAGGACTCAGGTGTTTGTTTGTTTTTTCCTGTGGCAATGCGGACCCTCCGGGAAAGACCGGAAGTACTGGACACTCCCCAGGAGATCGACAACACTGCCCTCCCCCGGCATCAATAGCAACAAACCCGAATAAGTGATGTCAGAGGGGGTGGGCCGGCAGACGTGAGGAGTTACTGCAAGGTCCCACAATGATTGCGTCTGCTGGCTCTGCTCAAGGAAGAAGTAAGTGACGTTGGAGGGGGTGGACCAGCAGACGCAGTCATCATGGGACCTTGCAGCAACTCCTCACGTCTGCTGGCCCACCCTCTCCAATGTCACTTATTCGGGTTCGTTGCTGTCGATGCTAGGTGAAGGGCCAACGCTGCTGATCTTTCCTGGGGGGGCCAACACTGTCAAACATTCCCAGGGGGGGCCACGTTGCCAAAAGGAAAAAAAAAACTCCACCTGAGTCCTCTGTTTCTTCAGCAGGCCCTCCAGACAACTTCGGGCCCTAGGCACGTGCCTACTGGGCCTTCCCATTAATGCAGCCCTGCATCTATGTCCGATTTGGGCGTATGGCACTAAATCCCAAAGTCGGCAATGGGAAAATGCCCATTTTTGAAAAATACATCTAGAATTTTTTTTTCTTTCAAAAATTGCTTATCTGAGCATCCAGGCTATTGTTTGGCCAGACCGCCAGGACATCTATCTTTATACGACATTTTCGACCAAAATTTCATCCAAGTCCCAAACGCCCCGAACAAGACCATTTGGACGTGGGAGGGGCCAATCTTGTAATGGACTGGTAACCCAGACATGGCAACAGAGCAGTGGGGCACCTTACATGGCAGCACTGCTGTGAACTTCACAAAAAGGGTGCCAGATAAACATCTCACCAGTACTCCCTTATAGGTTATGGGGAGCCCCACTATACCCATTTGTCTACAACACCAGTAGCCCTTATGGCTGCAGGTGGAACCTATATGGCAGTACAGTAGGGTTTGGGGGGTGCACACGTTCCTCCATAAATGTAGTTAGAGTGGCTTATGGGCCTAGGTCACTAGCCCACCCCTAGGCTATTTAAGACACCTGTGTACAGCTCTACTATGCTGATGTTCTGGAGACAGGTATGTACTTTTTTATTCTGATTTTTGTGGGGGTGTGAGGGGGTCACTGAACCCTGGGGGAGTGTGTGGGAGTCTTTACTTTTTCTCTGCTGTGGTTATATGGCCACTTTAGATACCTTTTTGGCACTTACCTGTTTATACATCGTCTAACTCACAACCTTTAAGTTTCATCCAGAATGTCTAGTAAAACATTTGATTATCCCTGCAGGTCGACTAAGTCTAGGTCGGACCCATCCCGCCCACACACTGCCCTAAACACTCCTCCAGATACGCCCCTTTCAGCTCTGGGCACACAGTGGCATTCAAAGGCCTAAAAAGTCCCTGGAAACGTCCAAAAAATAGGTTTGATTATAGGCACTTGGACCTGTCTTTTAGATCATCCAAGTGCCGACTTTGGCGGGTTTTTAGACGTGTTTAAGTTTTGATTATGAGCCCCATAGGCACCTATCTGTGCTTCTAAAATAATATTTAGATAGGTGCCGACTTGGCCTCTTAAATCAAGTTATCTGTTATAAAATTAGGAATGTCTCTTTGAGCTGATCAGTCTTGGAACAGTGCCAAGATGCATCCTCTCTTACATTTAGAGGCTACAATAGCCTTGTTAGAGGACAACTTTGGTCCTCCAGGGCCAAAAAACAGTCAGGTTTTCAGGACAAATCTAAGAGACTATGCAAGGGAGAAAGTTGCATAATTAGAGCCAGTGCACATAAATCTATCTCATATATATTTATTAGATTTTCATGACACAGTGACAGAATCTGTCACCGTCCCCGTAGATAACCGCGGGAAACCATTCCCATGTTGTTCTTTAAAGAGAAAGGGAAGAATCAGAGTATGAACGAGCACAATCACGGACCCTCAAGCCTTGCATTGAAGAATGCTGGTATAAAAGGACTGAGGCTGAGATAGACACTAAATAATGACATGGAATGGTTTCCTGTGGTTATTCGTGGAAATAGGGACGGTGACAAATTCTGTCACCATGTCATTTTCTAGTTTTCAGGACAATCTTAATGAATACACAAGGAAAAAATTTGCATATATTAGAGCCATGCATATCTATCCCCTATGTATTCATTAGAGATATCCTGGAAAAAATTAATTAATTTGTAGCTTTTGAGGCCCAGAGCTGGCCATCTATGCTTTTATTCAACAGGTCCCAATTCTCTTGGACTGACAAAGTTATTGACCGTAAGGGTAACTTACAAGAAAGTATTTTTTTTTTACCGTTAGACAATCCATTTCATGGAAAACAAGTTCTCTCTCTCTCTTTTTTTTTTACAGAGAACAGATCAGCTAAATAAACGCACTACCAAGAGTGAAAGTGCCTGGCTCTTCAGAATATGGTATGGTTTTGACCACAAGTATCCTTTCAGTATTATAGCCTATGGATAATTGTGCTGAGAAATACATTGAAACATCTCTGTGTAATTTGCTACAGCTGAGGATTGTATTTGCAGAAGGAATGATGTAAGACCAGGAGACTGGGCATCTAAGTGGAGTGAAGGAGTAGCCTACTGGTTAGGACTGCAGCCTCAAAACCCTGAGGTTGCAGGTTCAAGCCCAGTGCTGTTCCTTGTTACCCTGGACAAATTACTTAACACAACATCATTGCCCCCAGGTACATTAGTCAGATTCTGAGCCCACTGGGACATATAGGGAGGGAGCTCAAAACAGCTTACATGAATTTATTCAGGTACTCAAGCATTTTTCCCTGTCTGTCCTGGTGGGTTCACAATCTATCTAATGTACCTGGGGCAATGGGGGGCTTAAGTGACTTGCCCAGGGTCACAAGGAACAGCATGGGTTTGAACCCACAACCCCAGGGTGCTGAGGCTGTAGCTGTAGCTTTAACCACTGTGCCACACACTCCCCACTTAGGAAATGAGTGGTGTATAAATACTTAAATGACAGTTGAAATTTAATGTTGACAAGTGCAAAGTGATGCATATAGGGAAACATAATCCCAACAGGTTCAAAATGTGGACCAAGCTACATTGCCTTTGACAAGTTTTCATGAGGTATCTTCTCTTCATTAGGTCATTTTTGATTGATATGATGATTGAAGGATAACTCTTAGAGAGAGGAAGAGATAATAATGGTTACTTCGGATGGGTAGCCTGGATTGGCCATTTGGCCTTTATCTGCCATCATGTTTCTATGACTAACTTAATTGTATCACCTACAACTTGGTTGCTGGCCCTTATTTCCATGCATCCAAGTGGACTAACATGATTTTCCACCCAGAATGTAGAGTTTGCTAAAAATATAAATATACTCCCCCTTCTATTTTCACAGGGTTAGGGACACAGCCCCATCACAAATACTATGCATGTGCAAATAACTTTAGGGGCTCCCTAACCTTAAGTCCCACCTCCCAGACCCCTCCACACCTTGCCTTAAAGCCCTGGTGGTCTAGTGTTGAAACGGGGCAGTAGTGATCTTCCTATGCTCCTGCTCCATGAAAGCCACAATCAAAAATGGCTGTTGTGAGTTCCCGCGGTCTTGGAAACTGCTGTGGGAACTTATGGCAGTCATTTTTTATTGTGGCTTTCACAAAGCAGGAACGTAGGAAGATTGCTCCTGCCCTGCTTCACTGCTAGACCACCAGAGCTTTAAGGTAAGGTATGGAGGGTCCGGGATGCGGGAGGCTCACGAATATGCAAATGTCAAACCCGCAAATATGGAGGGAGACCTGTGGGATGTTATGGATTATCTGAAAAGAGATAGGGAACAAAGCTAATAATATTATGATGTTGCTGTATAGGTCTCTGATGCATCCACACCTTGAAAGTTATGTGCTGTTCTGGTTACCCCATCTTAAAAAGGATATATTCTAACTAGAAAAGGTTCAGAGAAGAATGACATAAATGATAAAGAAGGAGAGTGGAGAAGTTTGGGAGGAGGAACGATCATGACTGGGGGGGGTAGAGCTTTCCTGCCTGGTTGTTGGTGCAGAAGTGACATTATTGAAGCACTAATTAGACCTATTTAAGAACACCTATACCGCAGTACAACTTTGGAGTGCAGAAGTTTTGGTACTATCTCAATAGGGAAAGTTGAGGAGGAGGAGCCCACTAGTGTGCTCATCGCTTGGGGAGAGGGCACAGCTTTACTGAGTGGCATCATTGGAGCATCAGAAGTCTGACTGACCAGTATAAAAAATTTTAAATAAACTTGAAACTTGATCAGGTAGACATGTACACAGCAGTCGCATGCCCAAAGTGATATGCTATGCCCCTGTGGATCCTCTTCAGAGCCAATTGAGGATTTGATTGAAGAGACATTGCAGGATTTCTGAATGCTTTCCAAGCAATTGTACAATCCTGATGAGTCGTATAGGGTACTGTGTTTTGTTTGGTTTCCACTGCTGGTATGAGTAAAGAAAAACAAAGCCTCAAGCTACTAAACCCATGCTATCCTGGGCAACTCAGGCATCTGTGGACACTTTTGTGGTTTTTCATAAGGGTCCTTCTGATGGTTCTGGGCAAGTTAAATCATTTGGAGTATCTGCGTAATAGTTCTGAAACTCCTCCTTTACGTCCAGATTCTTGCTCACCATCTCCTCCACCAAATTTGGATGGTATTGAGACTACCCTCTGTGATTTTGTCAATGGATGTCTTTGGAGCTGAGTCTCTTTTTGACTTGGATAGTGAAGAGATTATACTGTACATCTTCCCCCAAATCATCTTTACATCTGGTAGCTTTTCCAGGCTCTGTGGGTCTGGAGAATCCGTTTCCTATCATTTGTCCTAGTGAAATAGCTAATTATAGAATACGAAAAGTGGTGGCTAAAATAAAACTTGCTCTCTCTAGTTGTTTTATCACAGCTTTGTAATTTTTCAGGAGAAATGGATAATAAATTACAGCCGTTGGAGCTAGGGATGGGATGGGGCATGAAAATATTCTCCGAATGTGCTATGAGGATTGATGTATTAGACAACTGAAACACCACCTTAGTCAAGAGAAGTATTATGCCAGAGAATCAGCTGGAAAAACTCAAAAATAAGTTAAGGTTTCCAAATTTTCTTTATTGTACAATGTTAAGGCAATATCATGTGGATATTCTGCATTTCGATGTGGTGCTAAGACATTTTGACCCTGATTCTATAAATGGTGCCTAGAGGCTAGGTTCCACTCTGTACAATTGTCAACCCATCACTAGAATTAACGCCTAATGGGGCCTTTCTCAACTTAGGTACCTGAAAGCATCATAATGTTTGGTGCCAGTATATAAGCCAGGATTTTACTGGCCTAATTTACCAACGTCTAATATAGATGCCAAAACTCCACCCCCTAACCATGCCTACTTTTTGGGTGGGTGCCTCGGTATAGATGCCTACATGATACCTACCTAAATATTAATTTTTGAATTGGTTTTTAATGGCACTGTTACTCTTGCTCCGTTATTTACTCTGGCACAATCAGTCGGATTTACCCCTTATGCTTATGCTGACAAAATACAACTTTTGCATCCACTCAATACCGGGGACCCAAATGAAATACATAACCTAAATGAAAAAATTGAAAAAAATCAACCAATGGCTGAGGCTCAATATATTAGCCCTTAATGTTAATAAATCTCACACTATTCTTTTACCCTGGAAAGAAGGTCTTACTTTACCAGCGTCGATTCAGATTGACAATACTCCCCTGCAACAGGTCGCAAGCATCAAAATCCTCTGGGTAATACTGGAACACAAACTAACATACCAAGATCACATAAGTCAAATAGTAAAAAAGTGCTTCTACAAATTGCACATGATCAGAAAAATTGTGTCTTTTAATACATTGCACTTGAAGGAATTTATTTTAGCACAGGAAGAGAGGATGAAAGCTCAGAGTACAGATTAAATTCATGTCTTCTGGTAGCTAAAGATATTTTTGTGTGTGGACATTTGGTTTGGGTTTTTCATTTCATATTTGTAACTCTTCTGAAATTTCTTCTTTTGAGGGAGTTGGTTGAGTATTTTTTCTTTATATTATTTCTTATGTTTTAATGTGTCTGACAGCTACTCCTATTACATGGTTGTAAACTCAGTATGAGTGTACATTCTTTTTTTTCTGTTATATATATGTTGAAATGTAGAGAAAATATAGAATTTAAAACAAAATGATAAAAGGAACTGAATATCTCTCATATGAAGAGAGGCTAAACAGATTCTGACTTTTCAGCTTGGAGAAGACAATTGAGAAGGGATATGAGAGTTTATAAAAATATGGATGGAGTGAAACAGTTAAATAAGGAATAGTTCTGTCAAACAATACAAAACAAGAGGACACTCCATGAAACTAATCACCATCAGATTGAAAACAAGCCAGAGAAAGCTATGGAATCTGTTGTCAAGGTGACCAACATAGTGGGATTCAAAAGAGGATTAAATAGGTTTGTGGAGAAAAATTCCATAAGAAAATTATTAGGTCAGTAGACTTGGGAGAGCCAATGCTCATCCCTGGAAAACAATAGATCTACAATATTTATTGGGATCTGCTGGATATTTATGACCCAGACTGGTTACCACTTTTGGAAACAGGATGCTGGGCTTCGATGGACCTCGGTCTGACTCAGTATTACTTATTTTATGCTCCTATGTGTGTGTGTTGGTCATGCATCAGACATCCTCCAAATACCATATTTGTGCTGCCATTTTGGAACATATGAGGGCATTTAAAAAAGGTTTGGTTAATTTCCTAAAACAAAAGTCCTTAAGGCATTATTGAGATGGCTTGAGGAAATCCACTGCTTATTCCTAGGATAAGCAGCATAAAATCTGTTTTACTGTTTGGGATCTTGCCAGGTACTTGTTGTGACCTGGGTTGCCCACTATTGAAAACAGGTTGCTGGGCTTGATAGATCTTCGGTCTGTCCCAGTATGGCAACTCTTATGTTCTTATGTAACAGGCAAAGGCACAGGCGACAACAAGAGATTGGTCCCTTAGCCTAAATGGAGTTTAATCTCCATTCGCCTCTCCATACACAGGTTAAATCTGTACAGAACTATGATGCAATGAGAAAATTCCCTGAAGCTTTGTCTAGGGCAGTGATTCCCAACCCTGTCCTGGAGGAACACCAGGCCAATCGGGTTTTCAGGCTAGCCCTAATGAATAAGCATGAGAGAGATTTGCATATGATGGAAGTGATAGGCATGCAAATTTGCTTCATGCATATTCATTAGGGCTAGCCTGAAAACCCAATTGGCCTGGTGTTCCTCCAGGACAGGGTTGGGAACCACTGGTCTAGGGCAGGGTTGTCCAACATCAGTCCCCAAGAGCCACAATCCAGTCAGGTTTTCAGGATTTCCCCAATAAATTTGTGTTTAATATTTATAATATAACTAGACAGGCTTTCTGCATAAATTCACTATATTTATTAAATAGCTCAATTCATATCACCATATAACATATTAAACAAAAATGAATGAATCCATATTGCACTTCCAATTGATAAAATCTGTGTTGTCCACTTAGGCAGCAGCCTGTTGGAAGAAAACCTGGAGCTTGTGCTCAGTTCATTCAAAGACCTTTCCTAAATAAAGTCAGCCTATTGCACTTCATGGTCTGTGTGTTTTATTGCATTTCTCCAACGCTCTAACAAGCGTTTACTGGTTCTTAGACAAAGATGATAAAATGCCTTCTTGATCCAATGTAGACTGTATCCAGCCAGCCCGACGTAGCACCACGTTTTGCTATTACAGCGTCATCAGGAGCTGAAGCTGTGGCAGGTTTTCAACTTCATCACTTCTTCAGTTCATCATAGAATAGCAACCGCACGGGTTCACAAGCTTTTTGAATCCTTTCTGAGGGGAGAGTAGGCCTAGGGGCAAAAGCAGGCACACAAAGAGGGGAGGGTGGAGGCAGGTAGGGAGCGTCTGTTGATGGGATGAGGGCAGAAGAGAAGAGCTTGTGGAGCAAGACTAACTGTTCTTGAATTATTGCTTCAGATCCATATCTTTAAGCAGCTGACACCATTCACTATCCATAAAATATCTGTGCAGCTCACATACATGTGCTCACTAATGAAAAAAAAATGGACAATCCTCATACATCTGTTGGGGAAAGTGCACATGATTTCCCAGACACTGAGAAAGGAGCATTCCCAGGGGGGGTAGGCAGAAAGAGCAGAAGAGTGAATCTACAATTATACAATCCATGTCTTTAATTTCTGTCATTTCTGATGGGCTCTTAATGGTAATTATCAAATGATATATGTGCTGTTTAAAATATGCCTCGGGCACAAAGCTATAAATTAAAAAGAGAAATGCACGGGATTTAAGGCTATATAATCACTTAGGCAGCATATCCATATTCTTTTCTGTAATGAGCAGAACTGAGGCTGTCTTGGCACAACTCCAGTTGTGCTTGATGAAATATTGTGTGGACACAAGCCTCAGTATTTTTCTCTTTGTGGTGGAGCATTTGAAGCAGGTCTAGCTCAGTGGGCTGTGACACCTTGAGCCAACTTCTGAAGCCCATCTTGGGACCAGTCTTGCGGCATGAACCAGTCTTGTCTTTCTCTTTTCACCTTTCACTATTTACTAGCTTTCTATTTCCGATTCTTATTTCTTCCATCCCTCACCTCATGTCTTATTCTTTCCCCCTCCTCTTAGTTCCATGTATTTTACCCACTCTCTAGTTTTCCATTTCCACACTCCATGCTCATCCCCTTTCTAATGTCATGTAACTACTTCTGCCTTTCATCCTGTAATCAAGCCCAGCTCTTTTCCTATCATTCATCCCCTCACCATCTTCAGTCCCTTTTTTTATGTTTTACCCCTATTCAGACTCCCATGTCCCATATTACTTCCCCTATTCCAGTCTTCTCTCGCCTCTTTCAAATACCCATTCCATAGCCTGATGTATTTTTCACTGTCTCAACAACATTGCCCCCAAATCCTCCAGGCACAGAGTATCTTCTTTCCCTTTGTTTCTGTACTCAATCTCTCACCCCTAACCAGTCTTTTCAAATTGATTGTTCAAGATAAAGGTGAAGAGTAACGGTGTTTCACAATGTAGGGCCCTGTAATACTATAGAACCTGGTTCTAACAGAATGGAAGCTGATATGTCTGAGCAATGGAATTACTAGGCAGTTATGTTGTGTGCATCAAGGAATTCTAGCCTGGGAATAGGATATTAGCAATCAGGAAAGGTAAGGGGGCTTTCCAAAGTGATGTACTTTGAAAGTCAATTTGGGAACTTTCTGGAGGGATGAAGGGAACATGTCAAATTTCTTTGTTCAAGTTTATTGTTTCTTGATATCCCGCAAATCACAGGGTAACTAAGCAGCTTACACTGACCATGTAGCCAAATTCTGCACTATTTGAAGATAAAAATGTTTCTTAGTTGAACACTATGTGCATTGGCATTGCAATAGTCCAAATTTTAAATATGTGAAGAAGCTTTGCTTGACCACATTAGATATGTGTGGTTGAAATTCAAGAGTTTGGTCAAGCATTATTCCCAGAATTCCTATGTTATTTTAGAAAAGGATCTGCCAATGCAAAGCCTTTTCTAAAATGCCTACAGGCTTGCACATGTATGTTGAAAACATGAAAGGAGAAAACACAGTAATGTACTTGTGCAAGGTGATTCAAAGGAGACTGGTGTGCCTGCTTTGAGATCAGGAGCAGATAGCTATTGATTTCCAGTGCTCCCATTTAATCAGAGACCAGTATTTATTGAACTAGTGGTTCACTACCCTCCTAGATATGGCTCAAATGCGATTTTATCATATGGAAGTATTGGACTCCTGAGGAAGACTTATCAGCTGAAACACGGACCGTGCTGGGTCCTTTCTTGGCATTCCATGCTATTGCATTTGAGTTGGACCTTTAATAAATTGGCTCATTGATTTGGTCACTCCCATTCCTTTTTGGATTTTTCACTGATTTAAAGTGGACAATAATTGGTCTCACCATTCTTGTTTTTACCATTAGGTATAAACTACTATATATCAACTTAAGATCAGTTGACCACTCTCAATTCTATTTCCTGGGTACTTCTGTGCCCAGTAAATGTTTGAGAATGCTTTACTACTAGTTCTTATTTTTATAACGCAAGATGTACACACCAAGGTACATAATATGGATACGTTCTCGTAGGCTTCTGCGGCTAGCGTCATGATTATTGCTGTTGTCTGGGTCTTGCCACATCTGGGTTTCACATTTGTCAGTGTAGATGTGAGTTTCTGTGGTGCACTGTAGGCTGTTTTGATGTTATTTTTCTTTATTAGTTTCCCTGGGCGATCTGTTAATCTTTGGACTTAGGGAAACACTACCATTTTTTGTTCTGTCACGGCATTGTCCTCTAATGGTTGCTGGCCATTGCTGATTTTCTGGGTCGGGCTGTCCATAAGTTTTAAGGCTAGAGAGGTAGCCTTTCTGCTGTAGCCATTAGTGAGTAATGTATCCTGGAGGGTGTCCTTTTCTTTCAGAAGGCTGCCTGGGTCTTAAACTCTTAGCGCTCTGAACCCCAGACACGGTGAGACCCAGACAACAGAAACAATCATAATACAGATATCTTCAATTGCCCATCACACAAAAAAATCTACCTCACAACAAAGCTCCTCAGCAATAATTAAGTTATTTTTCCACTTATTTTCTTCTGGTGTTCCCTAGTCAGAGAAAAACTATACTTATTTTCCCTATGATGATTTAATGAAACAATTCCAACTGGGTGGGGTTTTTTTTTTTTCAAATGCATTGCATTAATTTTTAAATCCTGTTTGCATTCTATTATAACCAAGATTTGTCTCCTGTAGAAAAATATAATCACAGTGTGAAAGTGAGAACAAGTGTTCGAGCCCTGGGCCTCTCTGGTAGACTTGTAAACAATTTGTAAAAACTTTATTCAGGACAGTAATGTAAAACACAAAACAGAGAGCGTATCCTATCCTATCCTCGTACCTCGCAGGCAAAAGTAACAGTTGAGCAACAGAAGGTTCTCCACATAGGTAGTGGAGCAAGGTGGCCTGGTGAGGTTATCACATTTTAATATTCTAATTATTTACTCATATCTTCTATTGGTCATTTCAATATAGCCATACTACTGAAGTAGTTAAATCTTTTCCTCCCATTGTTATAGCATAAAACATAACATAAAATCAATTTATAGACCGCTTAACTGTGAGGATCTTTGTGGCTTACAAAAGATTAACTTATATCACAAATAGAACAGTGAAGAAAATTAATTATCCAAAAATCTAGGGGTCCTTTACTAAGGCACGCTAGCCGTTTTAGCGCGCTAAACACTAACGTGTCCATAGACTATAGTGGACACATTAGCGTTTAGCGTGCGATAATATTTAGCGCATGGTAAAACGGCTAGTGCGCCTTAGTAAAAGGACCCCATAGAAAATAAATGTCTTCAAATGCCTTCTGGACTCCAAGTATGGCAGATACCAAGAATAGTTGCCTAAAATCTTTATCCCAAAGAGCAACCTGATTTGACAGTGTGCGTTCAAGATATCTTTCAAATTTGCAATCCTTCACGGACGGGTAAATGAAAAAAGCATGAACTTTGCAAGAATATTTTGGATTAGGGACTGTAAATACATCTAACAGATAAGAGGGTGCCTGGCCTGTTACGATTCTATAGTAAATATAACCAAATATTCTATAAAATCACCCATAGAGAAAAAAAAACCCTCAAATTTTCATAACCAAGCAATCTTTTACCTCTTTCTCCTTCTTCTTTTGCCTTGAAAGAGAGAGAAAAAGTCAAGTACACATTTAAAGCTTCTACCATACTTCCAGAAGCAATTTCCTTTTTTTTTTAACAAACATTTCTTCTTTCCATAATTTTGATGTTCCGCTATATTGTTCTGGTGTGTACATTCAAAGAAGCAGATGATTATGGATTATATTAATCCATTCAAGCACAAAATTATAGTTTGTTGGCTGACAGTCCTTAACAGCACCCACAAGACTTCGATATGGTATATCAGTATTAAACAGTGGCGTAATCCGCCATGCCTGAGGAACTTCTTCCAAGCCACTAGTTTCATTTATAATCCATCCTTGTAAAAAAACACTTCATTTTGCTTATCCTCACTGATTTTTTTCTCCTACTCTATTGTGTTTTGAGCCATAATTTGGAGTGCTTTAATCACTATGTGCTCACTTTTTGTATATAGCTTCACTAGCACTTTATGTAATTATACAGCAGCTGCATGGTTCAGTTTAATATTAAAACATATATAGAGAGGACTCATTCAAAAGTAAAAGTTCTAGACTTAAAAAAAACTAATTTTGTTTGGATGGGGGATTGTTGTCTGGATGAGAACGTCTGGAAACAGTAGAAATGCAGTAGGCAAAACTAAAAGGAATTATTATAAAGGTGACAAATCTTTTTGTGAGATAAGTAAGTAAATGTAAGTGGAAAAGAAGGCCTCTTTGGTTCTCAAAAGTAGTAGCTAAGAAGGTAAGGAATAAGAGGTTAGCTTTCATAAACTATAAAAGATCACAGAAAGAGGAAGAGAAGCAAAAATATCTGGAAAAGTTAAGAGAGGCTGGTCGAGTAGTCAGGAAATCAAAGATACAAATGAAAGAAAAAAATAGCAGACATGGTAAAACGAGGAGACAAGACATTTTTTTAGATATATCAGTGATAAGAAGTGCAAAAGTAGCGTTGTGAAACTCAAAAGTGAAGGGGAAGAATATGTAGAAGCTGATAAAGAAAAGGCTAAATTGCTTAACAAATATTTCTGTTCTGTGTTCACGGCTGAAGTGCTGGAAGCGAGACTGCAGAAGGCAAACTCGAATAGGGATGGAGGAGTGGTTGACCCTGATCGAATTTCAGAGGGCTGTGTTTCTGAGGAACTAGCTAAATTAAATGTAGACAAAGCGATAGGGCAGATGGTGTACATCCAAGGGTGCTGAAGGAACTTAGGGAAGTTCTGGTGGCTCCGCTGACTGACCTTTTCAATTCTTCTCTAGAGTCAGGAGTGATACCAGAGGACTGGAGAAGTGGGGAATTACAGGCCAGTAAGTCTGACTTCTGTGGTAAGCAAATTAGTGGAAACACTTTTAAAACAGAGAATGGTGAAGTTTCAGGAATCCTGTGGATTACAGGACTAGAGGCAACATGGATTCACTAGAAGTACGGTAGGTCTTGTCAGACAAATCTAATCAATTTCATTGACTTGGTGACCAGACAATTAGATAGAGGGAGTGCGCTAGATGTGGTGTATTTAGATTTTAGCAAGGCCTTTGACAGTGCTCCACACAGATGTCTAATAAATAAACTGAGTCAATAACTGGTTGAGTGGAGGACAACAGAGGGTAGTGGTCAATGGAGATCGCTATGAGGAAAGGGGTGTTACCAGTGGTGTGTTCAAGATTCTGTTCTTAGGCCTGTTTTTAACATTTTTATAAGCAATATTGCTGAAGAGCTGTAAGATTTGCCACTTTACAGATGATACCAAAATCTGCAATAGAGTAGGCATCACGGATGGTGTGAATAACATGAAGACCTAGCGAAGCTTGAAGAATGGTCTGAAATTTGGCAGCTAAAATGTAAGAAATGCAAGGTCATGGATTTGGCTGCAAAAACCCGAAGGAACGGTACAGTGTAGGGGGCAAATAACTTATGTGCATGACAGAAGAGCAGGATTTGGGTGTGATTGTATGTGATGATCCTAAGGTGGCCATACAGATTGACAAGGTGATGGCAAAAGCTAGAAGGATGCTAGGGTGCATAGGAAGAGGTTTGGCCAGTAGGGAAAAGGAGGTATTGATGCCCCTGTTGAGACCTCATTTAGAATATTGTGTACAATTCTGGAGATCGCACCTTCAAAAACATATAAAAAGGATGGAGTTGGTCCAGATGAAGGCTACTAAAATGGTGCACAGTCTTCGTCATAAGGTGTATGGGGACATACTTAAAGATCTCAATATGTATAGAGGAAAAGCGGGAGAGGGGAGATATGATAAAGATGTTTAAATACTTATGTGGTGTTAATGCATGAGTCGAGTCTCTTTCATATGAAAGGAAACTCTAGAATGAGAGGACATAGGATGAAGTTAAGAGATGATAGGCTCAGGAGTATTCTAAGGAAATACTTTTTTGTATAAAGGATGGTAGATGTATGGAATAGTCTCCCAGAAACAGAGACTTTTTCTGAAATCAAGAAGGTGTAGGATAGGCATGTGGGATCTCTTAGAGAGGAAGAGATAATGGTTACTGCAGATGGGCAGACTGGATGGGCTATTTGACTTTTATCTGCATCATGTTTCTATGTTATTTTGTAATGTTACGACAGTGTATGCAAGTTTTAATGTATTTACAGAATAATGGAAACAGTCCCATATTGGATAGAATGTAGAAATTAGAATTGATATGTCTGGGTCAGAGTGTGCCCAAAATACCGGAAAACCATACTTGTTGTAAAAGGCTGCCAATTTTATTTATTTTGTTTACATCACAGAAACGGTGTGGGGTTGAAGAGTTTGTAATCCTATACTTCTACTAAGACTAAGGGGTCTTTTTATTAAGGTGCGCATTTAGTGCGCACTAAATCAGTTAGCGTACCTTAATAAAAGGGCCCCTAAGTATCTTAATTAAAAATTTAGCCTGCGACTTAGCCTATGTTTTAGATTTCATCCCCATATGTCATTGAATTTGACACCCCTGATCTAAGGGGTCCTTTCACTAAGCTGCATTAGACGTTAATAAGCACCTAACACACTTTAAAAGGACCTACCATGGGACACACTCAGGCATCCTGTAGGAAGTTTGACATTTACATGCACAAACCACGCTCAAAAGTTTTTTGTTTTTTTTTCCTTGGAGGGGTCTTGTTTTGGGGTAGAGGCAGAGAGAGGGCATTTCTACGCTAATCAGTTAGCGCATCTACATTACTGCACTTTGATTAGCACAGGATTAGAACGCCAGCCTTTACCACCTACAAAATGGGTGACAGTAAGACCCAGATTCTCTATGCAGCCACCGAACGCATGTCAATCATGCAATGGTGCCGTGTGCAGAATCACACATCCAGGAAAGATAGGCGCCGGAAATTTAGGCCAGGGTATTCCAGGCCTACATTTCCGGCACCTGTTTTTATCATGAATTGCACTTCCTTAGGTGCTTTAGTCCTCCTAATGCCATTTCCGGCATTAGCCACACCCCACAGTGGCATTAGGTGGCCTGTAGCGCCTATGGAGATGCAATTCTGCACCAATTTTTTAAGCCCTGGTAAGCGCCATGAAACTCAGTTGAAAACATCATTTGAACTGCATCTTTTAATTAGCTGTGGCCCCTATAAAATTGGCACCAGTTAAAAAATCTGGGCCTAAGTGCTCATGTGGTAAGTTTTGTTAATAGCCACATGGTAATGGCAACATTAGCGCATGCAAAAAATCCCCAGCAAAGAAGCAATGGAGTAGAGGGGTCTGACACAATGTCTTCCAGCCAATGCAAAGTTTAATAAAATCAAGTCTTTTTTCAACGTAAAGTTTAATCAGATCAAGACTCGACACATGCACATTGGGCACATACACAAATTTGTGTGTTCAACATTCAACCATTTATAGAATCCAGATGATATCATTTAAAGTGACACACTGACAGTGTTTTTCATATGATTTTTTGTATTGTTTAGTATTATATTGTTATGCTTTAATCATATTATTTCTGATTTTATTGTAAACTTCCTAGGGCCAGTAGTGATAGGTGGTCTATAAACTGTATAAATAATCCCTGTTGAAATCAAACCAGGATGAAATCCACCTGTTAAGTTGAATTTTTTTTTCTTCCAGCGAAATTGACATGACCCCTTTCCTACTCTCTTTCGTTGAATTTTAATTACTTTTTTTGGCATGTAAGATATCAGAAAATAATTATAATACTTTAGAAATCTACAGCCAAGCAATATATTATCTGTCATGCTTGAAAGAGCTAAAAGAGGAAATAGCGGAATTACTAAAGCAGGTTTGTAATCTATCCCTGAAAACAGGATTGATCCTGGAGGATTGGAAGATAGCAAATATTACACCCATCTTTAAAAAAGGATCGCGAGGCGACCCGGGGAACTACAGACTGGTAAGTCTGACTTCGGTTCCAAGAAAGATGGCGGAAGCGCTGATGAAAGACTGCATCAACGAGCATCTAGAAAGAAATAAACTGATGCAAACAAGCCAACATGGATTCTGCAAGGGAAGATCATGTCTAACAAACTTATTGCACTTCTTCGAAGGAATAAACAAGCAAATGGACGAAGGGGCCCCCATAGACATCGTATACTTGGATTTTCAAAAAGCCTTCGACAAGGTACCCCATGAACGCCTACTTAGAAAACTAAAGAACCATGGGGTGGAAGGGGATGTACATAGATGGATCAAAAATTGGTTGGCGGGTAGGAAGCAAAGGGTAGGAGTAAAGGGCCACTACTCAGACTGGAGAAGGGTCATGAGTGGTGTTCTGCAGGGGTCGTTACTCGGACCGCTGCTATTCAATGTATTCATAAATGACCTAGAAACAGGGCTGAAGTGTGAAGTTATAAAATTCGCTGACGACACAAAACTTTTTAGTGGGGTTAGGAATAAAGAGGACTGTGAAGATTTACAAAGGGACCTGAACAAACTGGGAGAGGGGCAAATAAATGGCAGATGAAGTTTAATGTAGAGAAATGTAAAGTCTTGCATGTAGGAAACGGAAACCCGATGTACAGCTATATGATGGGAGGGCTAGTAATGGGTGAAAGTAGCCATTAGAGAAGGACTTAGGGGTACTGGTGGACAAAATAATGAAGCCGTCAGCACAGTGCGCAGCGGCCTCTAAGAAGGCGAACAGAATGCTAAGTATTATCAAGAAAGGTATTACAACCAGAACGAAGGACGTTATCCTGCCGTTGTATCGGGCAATGGTGCGCCCGCATATGGAGTACTCGAGAGGGTTCAGAGGAGAGCAACGCGACTGATAAAGGGTATGGCAAACCTTTCATATGTAGAAAGATTAGAGAAACTGAGCCTCTTATCCCTGGAGAAGCGGAGGCTTAGATGGGGCATGATCGAGACTTACAAGATCATGAAGAGCATGGAGAAAGTAGAGAGGGACAGATTTTTCAAACGTTCGAAAACTACAAGAACGAGAGGGAATTCAGAAAAATTAAGAGGGACAGATTCAGAACCAATGCTAGGAAGTTCTTCTTCACCCAAAGGGTGGTGGACACCTGGAATGCGCTTCCAGAGAGTGTGATACAACAGAGTATGCTACTGGGTTTCAAGAAGGGATTGGATGATTTTCTGAAGGAAAAGGTGATTGAAGGGTACAGATAGAGGATTACTATACAAGATTCAAGATTCTTTATTTTTGATATACCGTCTATAAAAATACATGTCTAGACGGTGTACATTATAAAAAAAATTATAAAAACAATTAAAAGAGGCAAATAAAAAATGGTAGTTTATCAAATGTTAAAAATACTGGACAAATATAAATTAACATACATTAGACAAAAGGATAGTAGGGGAGGGAGAGGTTATTTAAAATACATCAAAGTAAAATTAATAAAAAAGGACGGTAAATGGGGAGTGGTAAAAACAATAGGAGGGGATCACTTAAGAAGAAGTGTTAGATATTTCAAACTACATATGAATCAGGAAGTTAAAAAGTGGAGGCTGATGCTAAAAAGTGAAAGCATCTTTAAAGAGGAAAGTTTTAAGTTTAGTTTTAAATTTTTCAAGGGAGTTTTCTAATCAAATGTCGAGTGGAAGGGCATTCCACAAAGAGAGGGTGGTAACTGAGAAGATGGATTTGCGAGTGGTGTCATGAAACAGTTCCCGCATTGACGGTATAGAAAGTAAATTTTGATTATTTGATCGGAAGATCCTTGATGATGAGTAGGGGATCAAAAGTTTGTCTATAAATGCCGGTTGATTAGAGTTTTTAGTTTTGAAAGTGAGAAGTATTTTATAGGAAAGACGATGAGAAACAGGTAAGCAATGTGCAAAGAGGGGTGACATGATCAAACTTTTTAGCATGATAGATTAATTTAACAGCTGTATTTTGTAATAATTGTAAACGATGGATTTCTTTCTGAGTTATGCCTTGATAGAGGGCATTACAGTAATCAATACTAGGGAGTGAATCGAGATATTAATAGAGGAATGGTCAAGAAAAGAGGAAATAGAACGGATGAACCTGAGCTTATGAAAGCATTTCTGCATGACTGCACTAATTTGTTGATGGAAAGTAAGATCCCTGTCTAGAATGACTCCAAGAAGTTTAACTTTGTTATCCATTTGAATTGGGGAGGAGTCAATACTGATGGGTAGACATAGATGGTCATCTGGGGAAATTAAAAAAAGAACACTGGTAGTTTTAAGAATGTTCAATGATAGTTTATTATGCCGAAGCCAAAGGCTGATTTTGTTGAGTTTTTGATTAATTTCTATTATGTCTTCAGGGGATTTAGAATTTATGGGATGAAGTAATTGAATGTCATCGGCATAAGTGTATACAGTGAAACCTATAGATTGGGCCAGGGTGATTAGTGGAGCTAGGAATATATTAAAGACAAGGGGAGAAAGAATTGAACCTTAGGGCACTCCTAGACCTGATAGGCCACCGCGTGAGCGGACTGCTGGGCGTGATGGACCTCTGGTCTGACCCAACAGAGGCACTGCTTATGTTCTTATGAAACCTCTCCTTCAAACAAATACAGAATTACCTTGAGTGGGTAGGTTAATTATATATACAAAGGTGTCACAAACATTAAGTTTTAGAATTCTTTGTGGTGTATTTTCCCATATTTGCATTGCTAAAGTAGAAACCTTTTGTGGAATGCACATAAATGGAATACCTAGCATAGAATTACGGCATAATGAAACATAATGCAGGCAATCAAAGTACCTTTCTTCTAAGCTCTCAAAAGCTTAAATGAATGGAAAAAGCTTAAATGAATAAAATATCACAATCTGCTGGAATTAATGTCTGATTAACGCAAATTTAAATTCAGTACATTTAAGGTTTTCAAAAAAATGCATTTGAAACAGTTAAATTGAATCCCACTTATATGTTAAAGAGCAAGTAAGAGGGGTCCTAAGGCAAGTAGTAAAATAGACAGATTTATTTATCGGGGCTGGTAAAAGTGTCCATTTTGAATTGCTTCAAAATTAGTGGATTATCATGTCTATAACTGGGTCATGATGACTTATATTAGAGAGAATTTTTTTTCAGCAAAGGACTTTGATAACATTCTTTAGCAAATTTCAGAGTTCATAATCTGCTCTCCTTTGTAGAAGGTCAAATAACAGTATCTGTGGCAAGTCGTACAATTCTCTGTCATCAAGCGTATGGGGACAGGTTTACAGACCTCGTATGTACAGTATACTCTGGAAAAAAGGTGGAAGATGTGATGAGACATTTAAATATCTCTATGGCATAAATACATAGGAGGTGTATTTTCAGTTGAAAAAGAAACTCTGGAACTACTATTTGGGATCTAGCTAGGTACTTGGGTTGGGTTGGCCACTGTTGGAAGCAGGATACTGGGTTTGACGAACCTTCGGTCTGTCCCAGTATGACACCTCTTATGTTCTTACATGAGCCAAGTATAGGACAATCAAGCCATTGTGAGATCACTGATGAGTTTAGCTCTTAGGCATTGGTGGAATGAGGCATTATGACATCACAATCTCAGCTCTGGAATGTTGCTGCTCTTTGGTTTTCTGCCAGGTACTCGGGACCTGGGTTGGTCACTGTTGGAAACAGAATACTGGGCTTGATGGACCTTTGGTCTGTCCCGGTATGGCAATTCTTATGTTCTTAATCTATATATATAAAATCGGAGGTATGTATGTGTGTATGTATGTGTGTATGTGCCGCGATCACGCAAAAACGGCTTGACCGATTTGAACGAAACTTGGTATGCAGATCCCTCACTACCTGGGGTGATATGTTCTGGGGGTCTCGCGGCCCACAACTCTATGTTGCTTGCTCAAGGGTGGGTTCACCCAATAATTTATATGTTCTTGCTCCTGGAGGTGAAACTAAAAATGTTGTTTATAATCAAGTTTTGTGTTAGTTGTATTGTATTCATTTTGTCAAATATTTCACATTATAATTTGAATATTGTACTTTTTATTAAGCTGTAAAAAAATAATTTCATTCACCACTATAAAGTATCTTTATTTGAATCCATTTACAGTGTTATTGCTATAATTAAATACCCGTGCAACGCCGGGGCATCAGCTATATATTATATACTAGGGAGATTCAAATTACCCAATGGTGATAAACTAACAGCTCTATCACTGATCACCATAAATAGATAATAATAAATATAATATATATAATAAAATTACACTATCAAACTGGCTTCAAAAAGTGCTATTAAGTGAACGCTCAGACCCACAACCTAAACTCTAGTGATTTTTCACAGAGCCAGTTGCAAATGAGACCATCATAGCATGTTCACTGTCTCTGCCACCACTTAATAGCACTTATGTTCTTAATGACAGGGCATAGGATGAAGTAAAAAGATATAGGGCTCTTTTTACGAAGGTGCGCTATGGGTTTTACCGCACGCACCGGATTAGCGCGCGTTAGCCAAAAATCTACCGCCTGCTCAAAAGGAGGCGGTAGCAGCTAGCGCACATGGCATTTTAGCGTGTGTTAAGGTCCTAGCGCGCCTTTGTAAAAGGAGCCCATAGTCTCAGAAGTAATCTAAGAAAATACTTTTTTTTAAAGGGTAGTGGATTTTCCGGTAAAGGTAGTAGAGATAAAAATTGTATCTGAATTCAAGAAAGCATGGGGCAACCACATGGGATCTCATGGGGAGAGGCAGAGATAGTAGATAATATGGATGGGCAGAATGGATAGGCCATACGGCTTTCATGCCATCATATTTCTATATATACTATCTGAGGTACCAGTACATGAAATGTCAGGTAGGGCATTTCTGTAGTACATTCAAATATTCAGAAAACAATGGGTTTATGATTGAGTTCTTCAGTTTCTTAATCACTTTGAGTAACATGGTAGAAACACAATGCAGAGTCCTTCTTAGCACGTGCTTGTCACTTGACTAAGCCAATTGATAGCAGAGTTAGATACAGCGGAGCTCATTTTCAAAGCACTTGAATTTACAGAGTTCCTTAATTTTTTATGCAAACAGATGCGTTTTTAGCACTTTCCTAAATTGAAGGTAGGAAGAGGTCTGACGTAAGCAGGTTAGAAGGCAGTTTCAAATTTTGGGGCCTTAAAACTCAAAGGTGGATTCAAAGAGTGATTTCCTCCAACGCATTGGCCCTCTATTAAACAGCTTGGTGGACTGTTGCAACTTATGGGTGAAGTTGGGCAGAGGTTTTAGCTTAGTCCACATGAAGGGCCGCACCAAGGGCCCTTTGGCAGGGCCCGCCTGAAACGCAGCCCTTTAATTCAAAAGGGCCTGGGATAGGCAAATGGGATCTCTCAGAGAGAGAAAGAGATAATGGTTATTGGGGATGGGCAGACTAGATGGGCCATTTGACCTTTATCTGCCATCATGTTTCTATGTTTCACAATGCAGGAGTAAAGAGCCTTAGCCAATAGGGAGAGGAGAAGACAGTGAATGCTGCAGATGGGCAGACTGGATGGGCCATTTGGTCTTTATCTGCCATCATGTTTCTATGTTAATGAGGCCCAGGAGGTAGTCGGTGGGGGCTCAGTTCAGATGAGAATCCTCAGGTGGAAAGAGGAGGGACAATCAACCAACTCCCTTCCTTCTCTCTCTGCTGAAATCAGAATGACCAGTGGTGGGGGGAGGGGTTCAAACAGAGATTAAAGGGCTGCTTAATCGGGCCCAGGAGGTAGTAGGCCTTATAAGGTATAAGGCAGTTATCAGCAGCAATACATATAGATGAATTTAACTGAAAAGTCATAGATAAGGGACATATGTTTAGCAGCAGTCACTAAAGAGGCAGTTCTGAAAGTAGGTGCCTCCATTTCAGTGCCCAAAGCTGTATGCTAGGAGTCGGAGCCTATTTTATAATGGAACCTAGACACCTAGGTCCTGTCATACTGTAGAATGCTAGTATATCCCTGGATTGGCATACCTAATATTTTAAAAAGTCAAGAGTAGGGTCAGAAGAGATGACTCTTCACTTGCAAATGCATCTTTCAAAATAAATTTATTATGTAGTCATGTGTATTTACAGAATCTAACATGAACTCATGTTTCGGAACCAAAATGCCTTCTTCAGGGGCTTGATAAAATAAATATCTTCTGATCAGCTTTGCTATCAGTGTCATTGGCAGATGTGCTAGAAAAAAAAAACAAGTTCCTTTGATTTGGGCTTTCTTCAAACATCTCTTTGAAGTCACCTGCAATAACAATAATTCGAGCATGTTGCTTGCGACAGCCCCGGAGCTTTCCTTCTGCCACCTCCTTGGAAACAGGAAGTTATATCAGAGGGCATTCTTCAAACTAATATTTAGGCATCCACATTTATACCAGCCCTAAAGCTCATGTAAGTGTGGGGTTGGGGGCGAATTTTCAGGGGGATGGGGAGTGTTGGTAGGAGGGATTGGGCATCCTTCCTGCCGGGGAACACTGGGGGGGGGAGTTCGCGGGGTGTCAGCAGGAGGGATTGGACATCCCTCCTGCCGTGATCATTGGGGAGGGGTTTGGGGGTGCTGGGCAGGAGGGACTGAGCATCCCTCCTGCCTTGATTGTTTGGGGAGGTAGGGAGTTCCGGCAGAAGGGATTGGGCATCCCTCCTGCTGGCAATGCATGGGAGGAGGGTTCTGGCAGGAGGGACTGGGCATCCCTCTTCCTGGGTGGGGACGGGTTGCCACTAAACTTATCACGGCAGGGAGATCCCTTGCCGCGATAAGCTCAGCAGCAACCTGATTCTCTAACCGGCGCCTATAACATAGACGTCAGTTAGAGAATCAGACTCTTAGGCGGGATTATGCGCGATTCTCTATAGGACGCCCGTGTGCGATTCTCAAAAGCCGCTTAGGCGGCTTCTGAGACTGGGCATTCTATACAGAATCTGGACCTTTATGTCTGGCTGCTGTATTGCCCTTGAAGTTTGTAGCAAATCAGGCCACAGCAATTTGAATCTCATGAACAATTTGAGCTGTGCATGGTTTCAGGGTAACTGTTCTGTGCTTTTAAGTGACTTACTGAAATCTTTTAATATGGGAGCACTAAAGATTTTCCTTAACTGGAAAGTGCTCCTGGTAGTAACATTATGGCTTAGCATGGATAAGTTTCCCAGTTTGGTGCCGGGTCTGCTCAGTCCTTTATACCTAAAGAAAGAGCATTTTCATCTCATGCGAATACCTTGAGGATATAGAATTTCTGCTAACTTTCTTATCTATCATAAGGGTCCTTTCACTAAGGCGCGCCATCCATTTTAGTGCACGCTAAACACTAACGTGTCCATAGAGCATAATGGACATGTTAGCGTTTAGCGTGCACTAATATTTAGCGTGTGCTAAAACGGCTAGTGCACCTTAGTAAAAGGAACAAAAAAAGTCAGCAACAAACATTGCTAAGTTCATTTAATGGAATAAAACAGGAAGTGACTGCTTCTCAACTAGAATGCTATCTTCCTTACCACAGGCAAGGCGATTGCTGGCATTTAAAGCTTAAAATAGCCAACCCCTTTTAAGCTTTTTCTCAAATGGCACAAAATTATTCCGACAGATTTTTCAGCCAGCTGTTTAGGGACACCTTTGGACGTGTCGGGGAGAACACATTCACTGAGCAGTGAAGCATAGCCAATTGAGAAATGGAACAGCTCAAGTCACAGTGGCATACCTTTCTTATATCTTTCATCCTTCCTGGTTTATCAGCTTCTAATGCTCTCAGTTGGGATTGTGCCTCCCCCCCTTCCCCCCTTGCTGCAGTTTGCCGCTTATCTGATGTACAAACTTTTGTTATAAAGTCTTACATGAGTGTAACAGCAAAATAAGTCAATTTGGTAATTAAATATCCTGAACATCCCCATATTCATCCTGTCAGCTGTGTGAAAGGCAGAACTAATGAGACCCCAGGGTAAATGTCTTTGTTTGTAGGGAGGAGGTGATGTGAAAACAATAGGTGATCAGTACATACCATTAGCATCGTTTGTACAGTGCTACCAGATGTGCACAGCGCTTTACAGACAGATATAATTGACTAACCCTACTCCACGGGCCTTACACTCTAGTCAAGACATACAACAAGAAACAAGAGGTTTTGAGTTAAGGCAGCAAGTTATCTGCCAGAGTAACAGGACAAAAGTGCTCCGGACAAAGGCGCGCCGACATTACAGAGCAGACAATTGAGTGCACTCTGTAACATTGGCACGCCTTTGTCCCACGCGCTTATGGGTGACAGGACAAAAGCATGCTGGACAAAGGCACACCGACATTACAGAGCACACAACTGAGCGCAAGACTCCAGCCCGCCAGCACTAAAAGTTTATTTTAAAGAGCTCTAAATTCTAAATTAAGGATATTAATTATAATATTAATATACCTGTTAAGGATATTAATATTAATAAAGTTGTATCATTCTCAGCATCGACAATACCTGCTACAGACAAAGTTCTAACGAGATAACACTCACCAAGACCAATACCTGCAATAGACAGAGTCATGCAGAGAAAGAAGGGCGTGCTGTTCTCAGCACATATAAAAAAAAGCCTACGTAACCATAGTAACGAAAATGCACTCACGTGATCCAGCGATATAAAAGTCACGTACATAACCATAGTAACGAAAAATGCACTCAGGGTAACGTTGCAACATGTCCATTTATGTCAATTCTTACATTTCATCCCTTTTCTTAGATTTCTTAGGATGTACGTACGAACTACACACAACGTGCGTACATTATGCGTAGATTTCTAAGGTGCATAGAACATTTATATTGCACGTCATTGTCTTGTGTGCGACAATCCCGCGCTCAGTTATCCTGCACGTGATTGTCTTGCGTGCAATTGTTTCTCGCTCAGATATCCTGCACGTGATTGTGTGGCACGCATTTGTTATGTGTGAATTTGTGTTGTGCGTAATTGTGGTGGTGCGCAATTGTCTTGCACAGTATTGTCTGGTTGCAAATGTTTGCGTGCATTTGTCTTGCGCGTATTTGACTTGCCACCCTCTCCTTCTCTTGTCTTCCCCCTCCTGCTGGATCAGATGAGGCATTGGCTCAGGGCACTGATATTAAAAAGTGCCAAAATTCCAGTCCAGGATCTATCCCTCTAGAAGGCAGATGGACTAAGAGTTTGGCACTCTTTATCACTGGCACCCTGGGCCAGGGCCACCTGGTCCATAGGTTGAGTCAGCCTTGTACAGGTTCATTAGCATCTCCTTTCCCTCTGTCATGTCACATTGCTTCAACACCTTGACATCCTCAGACATTATCACTCCAATGTACTTCTCCTGGTTCTTGAATATCAGTCTCTCACCCTCTATCACATACAGCTCTCCCTAGGGCATCACTCTGCACCACATTAAATTTTAACTGCCTAACATTAAACCATTCGTCTAATTTTCGTAGATCACTTCTCATGTTGTCCAGTTCCTCCAGGGTTTCCATTCTGCTGCAAATCTTCATTTCATCAACAAAAAAGCAAACCTATCCTTCTAACTTTGTTGCTCATAAATATACCGAATAGAGTCAGCCCCAGTACCGATTCCTCAGGCACTTTACCACTCATCTTTCTTTTCTCTAAGTGAATTCCATTTACTACCAGGCTCTGTCTGTCAGTCAACCAGTTTCTAATCTAGTTTACCACTATGGCTCCTAACTTCAGCCTGCTCAGTTTATTTGTAAGCCTCTTTGGGGGATTTGTATCAAAGGCTTTGCTGAAATCCAAGTAGACTGCATTCAGTGCATGTCCTCAATACAGTTCTCTAGTCTCTCAGTCAAAGAAATCGGATTCATTTGGCACATTTTTACTTTGCTGAAAACCATGTTGCTTCAGATCTTGCAATTCATTGGCTTCCAGGAAGCTCACTATCATTTTCTTAAACAGTGCCTCCATTAATTTCCTAACACTGAAGTGTCTTTTAAGAGGACATACCAGAACCTCTCTGAGCTTCCTCAGTATCCTGGGATGTATCTCATCTGTCCTCATAGTTTTGTCTACTTTTAGTTTTTCAAGTTGTTATATTTTCTTCTGTGAATGGTGCAATATCTACTCCATATACATATTGAAAATAGGATATTAATACATGATGGCTTTCTTGCCTTGGAGGATGGGGCTTGTGGTACTGAATGGCAGTGCTTGGGAGGAGAGAAGAGGTGTTCGGGGTATTCCCAGAGACAGGGATTGGGTATAAGCAGATCCAAATTACGCTGTGCAAAAATCAGGCATAAAGGGTGCCCACAAAAATACTCCTTGATTTTAAATAGTTACAAAATCAAAACTTATTGGAATATGTTTAAAAATAAGATGAAAGCAAATACAAGTCCCAAAAAGCACGGTTAGCAAGATCTTACACAATCGCTTGCACTTCCACCCTCATAAGCTGCAATTGGTGCAGAAGTTACAACCTTCAGACAATGCAATGCGTCAAAATGACCAGGTGTTCCTCAAGTGGCCCCCAAGATCACCCGACACTACTATTTGTGACTTTTTCCTTTGGGGGTACATACCTCCACTACCCGCAACTATGGATGATCTGCAGGAATGCATCACAGAAGCTATAAATGCAATCACACCGGATATGCTTCGGAGAGTCTGGTCCGAGCTCGATTATTGCATTGATGTTTGCCGAGGAACAGATGGGGCGCCCATCGAGTGTATGTAATCAACAGATACCATATGAAACTTTTTGAGTTGATGAAACTATAGCCTCAAAAGTGAAAGAATATTCCAATAAATTTTGGTTTTGTAACCATTTAAAATCAAGGAGTGTTTTTGTGGGCACCCTGTATAACTTAGTCGGCCAGCACTTAAAACTGACTTAACTAGCTAAGTTTGAAAGACAGACTGGATATTCATTGTCGGTCATAGCCTAGCACTGAATATTGGTAGTCAGCGCCAACCACAGGTTTCCTGCATCTGAATATTGGTCCCTATATGTTTCTTATTCCTCTTGCATTTATTTACTTTCCTTACTTAAATATCTGTTGCCATTTATATAACTCCATTCAGCTTGAACCACTGTCTTGCTACTTCTCTTATGGTCTCCCATCCCGTCAGCTATTTCTTTCCAGGATTTTGAGCTATGTGTGTCTGCATTCTGCTTTAGCTTTTATATCCAACCGTATTGTGTGATGATTACTACTGTCCAGGGGGGCACCCACCCAGATCTTAGATGCACTTTCTTCATTTGTGAGTACTAGATCCAGCATTGTCCCTTCTCCCATGGGTTCTGTCACCATATGTCTGAGCAGAACACTTTGAAAGGCATCCATAATCTCCCTATTTATGATTTTGTAGATGGGACCTTCAATACCACATCTGGCAGGCTGGAATTCCCTAGAACCAGTACATCCCCTTTTCCTTCCCAGCCTTTGGATATGTACAAGATTTTTGCTCATTTTCTCCAATTATGTTGGAGATCTTTAGATGACCCTCATGTGGATAGAGGCTTCATCCTTATTTTCCAAGGTTATTCATATTGCTTCCTCCTTTCTTCAGCCCCCCCCCCCCAACACACACACACATTTCAGCTGCTGTAATATTGTTTTTCACATTCAGAATCTTAGGTTGGCCTGTTCCTAAGGCCCTTCCCATGGGTGGGGCCTTAGGCGCCTGGGCTAACTGGCATTGATAATAGGCTGATATCTCCTGCAGATCCAATGAAGAACTGGTATATGGAGAGAACTCCAATAAAAGTGCTATGAGAGTTTGTTAACCACGTCGCTGGAGTTTTATCATTGGAGTTCTCTCCATATACTAGTTCTTCATTGGATCTGCAGGAGATATCAGCCTATTAATGCCACCAGCTACATGGCCAAGACTCCCAAAGAAGGTATAGTCTGTTATACTGAAACACTTGCAGCATAGAGTTGTTCTCTGCAGATTTGTACCTCTTCTTTCCATCAATAAAGATTTCATTTGGAAACATCCAGATTGACCCACTTGTTTCTGCTTTAATCTACTCCATTCATGGGACTACCATATTGCTTTATATCCCTACTAATAAAATATATTACAGACTGCAAGGTTCTAACTTTGCTGAGTATGCTGTATGAGGTTTTAATCCTGCTGATAAAATTGCTAACATTCTGGAGACTATTGATTGTCAGGAAGTTGCATCTCATGACCATTTGGCCAACATGGAAAATATTTTAAGACTGTGTGGGAATTCTATAAAGTGGCATCAAAATTGGCATGCAACTGTGTGCACTAGGCACTGTTCTATGAGGTAGTGCCTAAGTGCCTGACTGCAAGGAGGCATACATGTGGATGGAGTATGTATGAGCCATGTTACGCACATAGTTTACACCTAAATTTATTCCCACCATTGGCATGGCATAAGAGAGCACCTACACATAGGTGCAACAATTGCAATCTTATCCTTGCATCCTATAACAGAATCCTGCAACTAAGTGCACAGCATTGGGGCCTCTAGAGTAAGGCGCCAGTTCATAGAATTGCTCTTTGAAACAGTGGTGTAGCCAGACAGCCAATTTCGGGCAGGCCTGAGGCCAAAGTAGGCAGTTCTGAGCCCAAAATGGCCAAGCATCTCTCTCTCTCTTTCACTCCTTTCCTACCCCTCCAAAGGCCTGTGCAGAAACCCCTCTCTCTTTTTCTCACTCCCCCCCCCAGCCCATGCAGCATTTCTCCCCCTCCCCCCTTTCCACCCCACTCACCCCCCAGCATGTGCAGCATTTCTGTTTCTCTTCAGATCACCAGAAGCAGTTCCTACACACTTCCAATGGCTGACCCGGAAGCCTTCCACTCTGACGCAAAATGCAAACTGTCAGAGGGAAGGCTTCCAGGTCATAAGAACATAAGAATAGCCTTACTGGGTCAAACCAATGGTCCACCAAGCCCAGTAGCCCGTTCGCACGGTGGCCAGTCCAGGTCACTAGAACCTGGCGAAAACCCAAGGTGTAGCAATATTCCATGCTACCATTACAGGGCAAGCAGCGGCTTCCCCCATGTCTTTCTCAATAACAGACTATGGACTTTTCCTCCAGGAACTTGTCCAAACCTCTCTTAAAACCAGTTACGCTATCCGCCACTGACAGTATATAGGAACCACTGCCAGAAGCCTGATCCCAAACTGGGCAGGGCAGGCCAGGCCTGCCCTATAGCTACATCCCTGCTTTGAAGTATTTGGTACCTTTCAGATTTTGAGACTTTGATACACTTTTTTTAGTTTCCTGGATTTGAAAGTTTCCACCCTCCTCCAAGCATTCATCAGAAGGCAACACTGAAAAGGGGAGTCCTTGGTCATGTTAAGTCACTTAATAGCATTTTTATTTTCTAAAGAGTTAAATTTAGAAACCTTCTGAAAAAGAAAATCTGATTCTTTTCAGCACTCCATGCTCTTGTGATAAGTCTGTTCTCATTATTCGCGCATTCATGATGCAGGCACCTAACCCTATTTTCCCAATAGGATCCACTGTTCCCTTTCCACAGTTTTGAGGTGTAATATGTACTGTTGGAAGCTAACCTCTATTTTCTCTTAGACTCAACCATTCATTATTTACAATCTCGCAGTTCATAAACATTTTCAGGAACCGTACTACCGCGAATAGCAAGAGCAGATTATTTGCATTTTCAGTACGTAATAAGGTCTCTAATGCTGTCTTCTAGAAGCACAATACCAAACTGCTTAGGTTTCTTAATGAAAGGTGTATAGCTGTGTCTTTATGTCTATTATCACTCCAATAAATCTGCATGATTAAAAGTGTATTACCTTTCTTTGCAGTGTATTACCTTTCTCCCTCCCCCTTTCCTTCCAATCCAACTCTGATAAATTCCTGCTAAAACTCAAACATTTCCTTCCTCGTTGCTTGTAATTCCGACAAAATGTTGTAAATCCGTGTTCAGATCGGATCCTAATTTAATTGATGTGAACTGCCTAGAACTCTTTGGGTATGGCGGTATACAAGAACATAATAATAATAATAGTTAAAAACAAAATGTGTCTGCCAGAATAGATTCAGTGAAGCAATATCAAATGTTCTGATGCCAAAACTGCTCGTGTTTCATGTATAAAAGTGGAAAGTGCCTTGAATCCTCTTGATATTTTTTTTTTAGCAGACTCTTTCAGCAAGAAACTGAACTTTCATCCACTTAGTATTGCACTTATTGATCTGCTGCCTTTGTGTGTCGGTGCCTAGGAAGTTTAAATTTTTATTGATAGGATCCTAATTAAGCAATGTAATTCATCCAGACTTGAGCATCGCTCCACTAGAATTTTTCACCTCTCGGCACAGATCTATCACACGATTGCCTTCTAGCTGGGCAGTTTGTTATGTTTAAATCATGTTTTATTCAAAGCGTTACAAATTTTGTTAAATTTTCTTTTCTATGTTTAACCTACAACAGTGATCAAATATTTTACTAGTCATGGGAGATATTTCAGGAGACAAATGGATAGTCCTTTGAAAATGTAGCTTGGTTTTATTTTATGCAAAAGTAACAACTGGTAGCAAAGCACAAAAAAAGGATGAATTAAATCCAAGTGAGGCTGTACACCTAAAAATACATTCTCGGGAAAGGATCCAAGAGAGATGTTCTGTTAACAAGAGGCCTAGTACAGAGGCCAAGCAGACAGCTGGTGAGATGCTGTGTTGAGTTGGGAGCTGTTTTCAGGGTATATCTGAGTGACAGGCTATCATTTGCAACAATGCGAGAAATGTCAACGACATATCCCATGTCATTAAAAACAAAAATGAGCAGAAAAAAAATCAACATTATGAAGTTTTCCAAATGCAAATAATAATAATAATGCACTCTATTTGCAAAAAAAAAAAAACCAAAACAAAAAAACACACTCCCCTGGATTCTATATGGAATGGGACAATTCATCGAGCCCGTTTCATCACGGGATGTTTCAGCATGGCTGCGATGAAACGACCACAATGGGTCATTCCATTATGGGGATGCTGGGCTTCATGGTACCTGCAAAGGGCGGCCAACGCAGCAGTTGCAGCAGCTCCACTAGCTGCCTATCCCCCCAGGTACAATGCTCGAAGGACATAATGCACAGTTCCAGCGCCAGAGGATGGGAACAGCAACGCAGAAGATCTGGCAACAGCTTCTTTTCCCAGGACCCAGGCTCCCCACCAGCCACCCCAGAGGTTCCAGATCACAAACAGGTAGGAGAGGTAGAAGATATAATTGGGGGGGGGCATCACCCCCCCAAATGCTGAAATTGGACAATTCATCATGGCCAGTTCATCGTGCTGAAATGGCTGCAATGAACTGGCCTAGACCTGATTCTGTATACTGCAGGTCACCCAAATTTTGGCATGAAGTCCAGATCCATGCACAAATTAATTAGGCAGTTGAGTGCTAACCACCAGTTACTGAAGTTAATTGGCACTATGTGTACTGTATATGCCTATGCACTATGCCCAATGTGTCTCACGTATGACCCAGAAAAGGAAGTGGTCATGGGAAGGGCATGAGTAAATCCAATCCTTAAGTTTATATACCGGGTCATCTCCTGAACTAGGGGCTTGTCTCGGTTAACATAAAAAAATAAGGAAATGGAAACCGAAGCTAATTTAAGAGATTTATTAATCAGTATAGCTGGAATACATTCCTTAATCCTCAGTAAGGTTACTCATATATTGATTGTTTAAAAAGTAACGTTTTTAAAAGACTTTCTAAAAGTGTATAATGAGAAAGCAGGTCTAATCTCAACAGGAAGTTCATTCCAGATTGAAAATGTATGTAAAAGAACGGGAAACATAACCTAAAACTTTCATTCATTTAAATGAGGGAAAAGAGAGTTTATACAGTTGAGAAACTGTTGGTTTTGTAATTCGTCGAGGGCATTCCAAATATTTAGACGCAATGTTGTAGAACACCAGGGTTATGTACCCAACCTGTGTGCCAGGATTTACACTAGATTTCAGCTGGTATAACTCCTCGCACCCAAAGTTGGGCACAGAAATCCGCTCTAATCATTATTCTATATAGGGCAATCAACGCGGATGGTTCCTAATAACTAAATTTTGAGCACAATTCACAGATTCTGGCCCACTATGTGGACAAAGGGCACACTTTAACAATATTGCTCCTGTAACGACAAAATGACCATGAAACCCCAAATAAAATAAATTCCCTTAAAAGACACAGGAGATTAACTAAAATGATAATTTTCCCATTGTCTACCCGTAGGTAGTAAGCCATAATCAATGACACATGTTATTTTCATAAATATTCCAGTTAGAACATACTAGGAAACCATTATGACAGATTCTGTAGCATGTAAATAGCAATGTCTACATATGTAAATGACCAGTATATGTAACTAGCTACTATAGAAAGCTGTTATTTTTCCATATAGATTCACTGTGCACCCACTTTCAAGGTGGCATGTTGTAGACATACTTTGGGCTGACTGGAAACATGTGTGTGTTTCTGATTTTAAAACAGCAATACTGTATCTTCATACTTGAAAAAAAATCTGGACATCAGCCTTTGAGGCAGAAATAAATGTCAGCTAGCTTCTGGTTTAGACCCGAGATTTCCACTTCTGATTAATGATGCGATTGTGCTTACCTAAGTGGTGTTTAAAATGTCAGAAAATAAAACTTGAAACTTGAACTTCACCTAGCTCCTTAATTAGCTATTCATGATCAACCAGTTTTATAAATTTGGTCCTTATACCTGTAGCAGGTTATACACCCATAAGTGCTGGCACACCCAGAGAATAGTGTGGTTTCTAGAAGTCAATAAATTACAGCGCTTGAGGCAGCATCGTTTTACTAAAGACAGGTCTTGTTCAGACAAATCTGATTAATTTTTTTGACTGAGTAACCAGAGAGTTGGATCAATGGAAATCTGGTGCACATAAATTTTAGCAAAGCCTTTTATACAGTTTTGCATTGACAATGTATAAACAAACTGAGTGCCCTCGATATGGATCTTACAGTAACTGACTAGATTAGGAACTGATTAAGTGGAAGAGCTCAAGAGGTTGAAATCCTTTACAACTTCTATCCTATCGCTTTCAAGCTCAAAATTTTCATCATTTTCCGTGTTCATGATCTTCGTCTTGTTTATGTTCAGTTCTAATCCTATGTTACGACTTTCGGCTTTGACTTTTCTCAACAGATACAGCATGTCTTCTTTGCTGCTGGTGATCAGCATTGAATCATCTGCATAGTACAGGTTGTTTATATTTCAACCACCAACTTTGAAACCAACACTCTCTTCTTCCAAATTTGCTTATCTGAAGATGGCTTCACCATAAAGGTTGAAAAGGTAAGGTGACAAGATGCATCCTTGCCTGATGCCACATTTTATTGGAAACCAATCATAGAAACATAGAAACATGATGGCAGATAAAGGCCAAATGGCCCATCCAGTCTGCCCATCCGCAGTAACCATTATCTCTTCCTCTCTCTAAGAGATCCCGTGTGCCTATCCCAGGCTTTCTTGAAATCAGACACAGTCTCTATCTCCACCACCTCTACCGCCCTTTCTGTAAAAAAGTATTTCCTTAGACTACTCCTGAGCCTATCACCTCTTATCTTCATCCTATGCCCTCTCATTCCAGAGCTTCCTTTCAAATGAAAGAGTCTCAACTCATGTGCATTTACATTACGCAGGTATTTAAACGTCTCTATCATTTCTCCCCTCTCCCAACTTTCCTCCAAAGTATACAGATTGAGATCTTTGGGTTGGGTTGGGTTATCTTAAGAAGCTGTGGAACCACGGAGTGGAGGGGGATGTATACCGATGGATTAAACACTGGTTGGCGGGCAGAAAACAGAGGGTTGGAGTGAAGGGCAAATACTCAGACTGGCAACGGATCACGAGCGGAGTTCCGCAGGGGTCGGTGTTGGGACCGCTCCTGTTCAATATATTTATAAACGATCTGGAGACAGGAACGAAATGTGAGGTTATCAAATTTGCAGATGACACCAAACTCTGCAGCAGGGTTAGAACCATGGAAGACTGTGAAGACCTGCAAAGGGACCTAACGAAACTGGAAGAGTGGGCCAAAAAGTGGCAGATGCGTTTTAATATAGAGAAATGGAAGGTCATGCATGTTGGGAAAAAGAACCTGATGTTCAGCTATACAATGGGGGGAACATTGCTAGGGGTAAGTACCCTTGAAAGAGACTTGGGTGTGCTGGTGGATACAACAATGAAAGCATCGGCACAATGCGCGACAGCCTTAAAGAAAGCAAACAGAATGCTGGGTATCATCAAGAAGGGTATCACGACCAGGACAAAGGAAGTCATCATGCCACTGTATCGTGCAATGGTGCGCCCGCATCTGGAGTACTGTGTCCAGTATTGATCGCCGTACCTCAAGGACATGGCAATGCTTGAGGGGGTCCAGAGAAGAGCGACGAAAATGATAAGAGGTATGGAAAACCTTTCATATGCCGACAGGCTAGAATAACTGGGGCTGTTCTCCCTGGAAAAGAGGAGACTTAGAGGAGACACGATACAAACTTTCAAGATCCTGAAAAGCATAGATAAGGTAGACAGGGAGAGATTCTTCAGACTGTGGGGAACAACAAATACAAGGGGGCACTCGGAGAAACTGAAAGGGAATAGGTTTAGAACCAATGCCAGGAAGTTCTTCTTCACCCAGAGAGTGGTGGACACATGGAACGCACTCCCGGAGGTTGTGGTAGGGCAGAAGACACTACAGGGATTCAAAGAAGGTTTGGATAAATTCCTGAAGGATAAGGGGATTGAGGGATACAGATAGAAGTAATGATAGGTTTTTTAGGATGAGGCAGGGAACACTTGACAGGTCATGGACCTAATGGGCCGCCATGGGTGAGGACCGCTGGGCGCAATGGACCTCTGGTCTGATCCCGGTGGAGGCAACTTCTTATGTTCTTATGTTCTTATATGCAGTACTCCATTCATCTTCCCTTCTGCACATTTTCTTAGTACCATAATCGAAAGAAACCTCTAAGTCTGATTTGGATATAGGGCACTAGTCGCCCAATGTCGGCAGCCATAAAAGGTCTATTCTCAAAAAGTACAGCCAAAAGATTTATTTTATTTTTATTTTTTTTAAATCATCTCTCTATACGTCCGGGCATTTTATCGTCCAGACCACCAGTATGTCTATCTTTATACCACATTCTCGACTAAATATTCGTCCAAGTCTGAAAAGTCCAGAACAAGACCTTTTGGACATGGGAGGGGCTAGCAAAGTGATGGACTGGCCACCCAGACATGGTAACAGTGTAGTGGGCAACTTACAGAGTACTGCTGTGAACGTCACTAAAAGGGTGCCCCATAAACATCTCACCACAACTCCCTTGAAGGTCATGGTAAACCCCCAAAACTCCCTTATTGGTCATAGTGAGCCCCCCCCCCACCCCACCCAAAAAAAGAAAATCCATCCCCAGACCCCACTATACCCACCTGTCTACAACCCCAATAACACTTCCCTATATGGCAGGAGAGTGGGGGTTTTGAGGGCTCATATTTTCCACCATGAATGTAGTTGTTAGAGTGGCTTAAGGGGCTGGGACCTGGGTGCCCCTCTCTATGGTTCACTAGTCCACTCCCCAGACTACTTAAGCCACCTCTGTGCAGCTCTACTAGGCTTTCCTATGCCAAGTGCTGATGTTCCAGAGGCAAGTTTGTACATTTTTATTCTGATTTTTATGGTGGTGTGAGGGGGGAGTGTGTGGAGGTCTTTACTTTGTCCCTGCAGTGGTTCTTGGTCACTTTGGATACCTTTTGGGCACTTATACCTGTTTTTAGATTGCTTAAGTCACAACTTATAAGTTCAGTCTAAACAGTCTCGTTAAACTTTCGATTATCCCCACATTACGACTAAGTCTAGGTCGGCCCACATCCCACCCTAACCACTCCTCCAAAAAATGCCCCTTTCTGCTCTGGACACACAGCGGTATACAGAGGCCACATAAACATCTCACAACTCCCTTATAGGTCATGGTGAGCCTAACATAAACACCCCCAGAACCTACTAGACCCACCTGTCTATCACCCTAATAGCCCTTATGGCTGCAGGTGCCACTTATATTGCAGTACATAAGGGTTTGGTGTTTTTTTGGTGGGTGCACATGTTTCACCATGCATGCAGTGGTTAGAGTGGCTTATGGGCCTGGGTCCTCCTCTCCATGGTTCACTAGCCCATCCCCCAGACCACTTAAGCCACCTCTGTGCAGCTCTTCTGGAAACATAAGAACATAAGAGATGCCGCTGCTGGGTTAGACCAGTGGTCCATCATGCCCAGCAGCCTGCTCACGCGGCGGCCCTTTTTGGTCAAAGACCAGTGCCCTAACTGAGACTAGCCCTACCAGTGTATGTCCTTGTTCAGTAGGAACTTGTCTAACTTTGTCTTGAATCCCTGGAGGGTGTTTTCCCCTATGACAGCCTCCGGGAGGGCGTTCCAGTGTTCCACCACTCTCTGGGTGAAGAAGAACTTCCTTACGTTTGTACGGAATCTATCCCCTTTCAACTTTAAAGAGTGCCCTCTCATTCTCCCTACCTTGGAGAGGGTGAACAACCTGTCCTTATCTACTAAATCTATCTCCTTCAGTATCTTGAATGTTTCGATCATGTCCCCTCTCAATATCCTCTGTTTCGAGGGAGAAGCCCAGTTTCTCTAATCTGTCGCTGTACGGCAGCTCCTCCAACCCCTTAACCTTCTTAGTCGCTCTTCTCTGGACCCTTTCGAGTAGTACCGTGTCCTTCTTCATGTTCGGCGACCAGTGCTGTACGCAGTACTCCAGGTGAGGGCGCATCATGGCCCAGTACAGCGGCTTTCCTATGCAAGGCTGCCAGATGCTGATGTTCTGGAGGCAGATATGTGATGTTTTATTACGATTTTTATGGCGATGGAGGGGGTCAGTGATCACTGGGGCATGTGTAAGGGTCTGTACTTTGTCCCTGCAGTGGTTATCTGGTCACTTTGGATACCTTCTTGTGGCTTAGACCTGGTTTTAGATGGCCTAAGTCACAACGTCCAAGTTCCGTCTAGGCAGTGTTGTTAAACTTTCGGTTATACATGCAGTACGACTAAGTCTAGGACGGCCCACATCCCGCCCAAATCCCACCCTCGCCACTCCTCCTGAAACGCCCCTTTTAGCTCTGGGCTTACTGCAGGACTGTGAAGGCCTAAGTCGTTATAGATACGTCTAAAACCCAGTTTGATTATCGGCACTTGGAAGACTTGTCTCACTGATCGTCCAAGTGCCGATTTACACCGGTTTTTAGATGTATTTCCGTTTCGATTATGAGCCCCATAGAATACTAACATTTACACATTAGGGCCCTGATTCTGTATAGGACGCCCAGGAGAGGTGTCCTATACAGAATCGTTCCTACACTAAACCCCGATTCTGTAACCGGCGTCCGTGGTACAGACGCCAGTTAGAGAATCGGGTTAAATTAGACGCGGCCGCTATATTTATGGCAGCAAGGGATTTCCCTGCTGCAATAAGTATAGCGGCCGCGGTTACGGCTGCCTGTCCCATCGCCGACAGGAGGATGCCCAGTCCTCCTGCCGGAACCCCCCTGGAACCCCCGTCCCCCCCAAACTGGTAATCGCGGGCAGGAGGATGCCCAGTCCTCCTGCCAGAAAGCCCGACGACCCCCTCCCCACCCCCAAAACTAACCTCCCTGCCCCAACTAACCTTTACATGTTGGTCGGCTGGACGGGTCTTGCTGCCGTCCAGCCGACGGGCCCGCCTCGTGGAAATGAGACAGGCCCGCCCCTTCCCAGCCCATCCCCGCTAAATCTAAGGCCTGATTGGCCCAGGCTCTAGAAGCCTGGACCAATCAGGCCTTAGGCATAGCGGGTCCGCCCATCCCCACTAATCCTAAGGCCTGATTGGCCCAAGTGCCTAGGTGTACACTTACCCATAAAAGTGGCAGCAACAGGTGTAACTTACATAGAGCGCAAACGCAAAAGTGTGGGACATGGTTGAGACTCCTACGTATGAATGCAACTTACAGAATACTGTAAGTTACATGCGTCCCTGCTACATTAACATGCCTGCATTGTGCCAGATCCATTGCTGATGTAATTGCGGTTGTGTAAATGTTAGGCACACATATGCCAGGTTACACTATTGTTCCTAGTGACATCTGGGTGCTCAGATACTGTTGCAGGATAGGATCCCACCCCCATATCTTCCAGCCACCTAAATGAAGGTGCCCAGTTGTACAATTGTCCCCATTGAAGGTATTTCTATAAAGTATGTACAAATAGTTCATAGTTTATTAAAAATTTGATTAAACATAATATTCCAAGCGTTGTACAAAGCATTTAAAAAGTTAAAAATATAAAATGGGGAATCGAAACAAGTAGTAGACAAAATCTTCATATAATTAGACATACTTGATTGGGAAAGGATGGTTGTAAACAAGAGGAGAAACAGGGAGAACTACAATTCTTAAGTAAAGTAAGCATGAAAGGATAACACAGTAGGGTAAGGAGAAGTAGGAAGTTAGTTTCAAAATTAAAAAACTAAAGAATTGGAAATCTCATTCGTAGGCATCTTTAAACAAAAAAAAAACATTTTAAATTACTTTTGAATTTGTCCAAACTTTGTTCAGCTCTGATAAAAAGTGGGAGGGAATTACAGATTAAAGGGGCAGTGACCGGAAAAAATGGAGGCATGTTATTAGAATAATGTCATATACACATATATGTATGTACGTGATATGTGTGTATGCCAGACTTTGGCTAAGCACCAGTGGCGTACCTAGCATATGTGACACCCGGGGCCCATCATTTTTTGACAACCCCCCCCCCCACCATCTGTATGAAAAACATGATTTTTAGTAACAATCCACACGTCACACATGAATACCTAGGAAAAGGCAACAATTTACATACTGCAGTGAGCAGTACATCAATAAACCCATTGTAAAACTAAACAAGCCAGACTAGTACAGATCAATCCTACACAGTCAATCCTAACAGAAAACTATGTCTTTTCGAACACACAGAACACAGAAAACACCTTCACCTAGTATGTAATCACAAACTAACCCTTCCCCTAAATACAAAACTGTAGTGTGGTTTTTAGCCATGGTGGTAACAGCTCAGATGCCAACGCTAAAAAACGCTCTACAGTTTTGTAAATGGGGAGATAGAATAAAAATATGTAGACAAAGGTTAAACTGAAGCACCAAGAAGCTGGACTCTGCATACAATGCAACATCACAGAAACAGCGATGCATCTCACCTAAAGCAAAAAATAAATAAATAAATTGAATTTTTTTCTACCTTGTCTTCTCTGGTTTCTGCTTTCCTCATCTTTTTGTCACTCTCTTCCTTTCATCCACTGTCTACCCTCTCTCTGCCCCTTCTATATGGCATCTTCTCTCTTTCTATTCCCGTTCTAGAAACTTTATGCATCCCCCTTCACCCCCATTAGTCTGGTATCAAGTTTCAAGTTTTCAAGTTTATTAGGATTTTATATACCGCCTATCAAGGTTATCTAAGCGGTTTTTACAATCAGGTACTCAAGCATTTTCCCCTGTCTGTCCCGGTGGGCTCACAATCTATGTAACGTACCTGGGGCTATGGAGGATTAAGTAACTTGCCCAGGGTCACAAGGAGCAGCACGGGGTTTGAACCCACAACCCCAGGGTGCTGAGGCTGTAGATCCAACCACTGCGCCACACACTCCATCTTCTTCCCTTCCCTCCTCAAATGGTCTGGCATCTCTCCTCTCCTCTTCTTCCCTTCCCTCTCCCACACCCACATGGTCTGGCATTCACTCTCTCCTCTCCCTTCCCCCCACTTCCATCAGCATCTTCCCCCTTTCTCTCCCTCCAACCCAATTCCATGCAGTATCCTTCCCCCTAAGTCTCTTTCTCCGCAATTCCATCAGCATCTGCCCCTTTCTCTCCCTCCACTACGTTTCATACCACCCTGACCCCCTTTATCACCCTTCACCATGATTCCATAACAACCTGACTCCCTTTCTCACCCTCCACGCCCTTCCATACCACCCTGACCCCCTTTCTCACCCTTCACCATGATTCCATACAACCCTGACCCCCCTTTCTTACCCTCCACACCCTTCCATACCACCCTGACCCCCTTTCTCACCCTTCACCATGTTTCCATACCACCCTGACCCCCTTTCTCACCCTTCACCATGATTCCATACCACCCTGACCCCCCTTTCTCACCCTCCACACTCTTCCATACCATCCTAACCCCCATTCTCACCCTTCACCATGTTTCCATGCCACCCTGACCCCCTTTCTCACCCTTCACCATGTTTCCATACCACCCTGACCCTGACCTTGACCATGTTTCCATACCACCCTTCCTTACCACCCTGACCCCCTTTCTTACCCTTCACCATGTTTCCATGCCACCCTGACCCCCTTTCTCACCCTTCACCATGTTTCCATACCACCCTGACCCCCTTTCTCGCCCTTCACACCCTTCCATACCACCCTGACCCCCTTTCTCACCCTTCACCATGATTCAATACCACCCTGACCCCCTTTTTCACCCTTCACCATGTTTCCATATCACCCTGACCCCCTTTCTCACCCTTCACCATGATTCAATACCACCCTGACCCCCCTTTCTCACCCTCCTCACCCTTCCATGCCACCCTGACCCCCTTTCTCACCCTTCACCATGTTTCCATACCACCCTGACCCCCTTTCTCACCCTTCACACCCTTCCATACCACCCTGACCCCCTTTTTCACCCTTCACCATGTTTCCATATCACCCTGACCCCCTTTCTCACCCTTCACCATGATTCAATACCACCCTGACCCCCCCTTTCTCACCCTCCTCACCCTTCCATACCACCCTGACCCCCTTTCTCACCCTTCACCATGATTCCATACCACCCTGACCCCCCTTTCTCACCCTCCACACCATTAATCTGTAATTTGAAAGATTTGTTCATCGTTTAGAAATTTGAGTAAGCAATTAATCAAACATACAAGAAACTTGAAACTTCCATAACATCCTGACCTCCTTTCTCTCCTTTCACCACCCTACTATGCTCCTTTCTTTCTCCATCCCAAATCAGCAAGGTCCCGCGATGGCTGCTTTTGCTCCGGATGGAAGAGGTAAGTGACGTTGGAGGGGGCTGGGCCGACAGACGCAGGGAGTTGCAGCAAGATCCTGCAATGACTGCGGCTGTCGGTCCCCCCCCCCACCCTCCCGATGTCACTTACCTCTTCCGGAACAGAGGCGGTAGACGGCGCAATCATCACGGGACCTTCATTCACTTCAGCACGGCTGCTGACTCTGCTCTGTTATAAGTACAGCAGCTGCGCTGAGGTGCCATTTGAAGCAGCGCGGGAGGTTCCAGATCCGGCCAGCTGTGCACCCCCTTGGAGCGTGCACCTGGGGCGGACTGCCCCCCTCTCCTCCCCCCTTGGTACGCCAGTGCTAAGCACTATTCTGTAAATTTGTGCATATCTTACATAGTACATATTTTAGCAGAGTACTGTAACTTGTACACATAGACACTGCATTTAAACATTTGTACACATGGAAATGCATTTAAGCATATCCATTTACATAGGCAGAGTTTGGACAAGATTCATAGGCATATCACCCAGAATACTATTAGTTATGCAGATAATACCCCAACTTAGGCATGCACACACCAGCTGGCAGGGCCAGTTGTAGGCCTGCTGGAGCCCAGGGCAGAAATTAAGGAGGGAGGCCCCAATCCCTTCTTCTTGCCCCCTTCCCCGATCTCCCCATCTGCCATTTCGACCACACCCAAAACACAGATAGACCTTTACCCAGGGCCGGATTTTCCTTTAGGCTAACTAGGCTTCAGCCTAGGGCCTCGAGATCAAGAGAGGCCTACATTCAAATTGTTAGCAAAATTAAAATTACACTATTCTAAAAACAGTGAACACTAAATCACTGAACCGAAAATAAGGAGAAATTCTACGCTTTGGGATCGGAACTGGCTCCGGCTGCAACGGGGCGCCGACTCGGTTTCTTCCTTTCTTTTTCTCGCCCTGGGAGGAGGATCGGGGAGGGAAAGACGTCAGTCCGGAAACAGCTGGGCAAAGCCCAGCCCCACAGGGAGAGAGGCAAAATGTGGATCCGTCAGGACAGGGCGGCCCAGACTGGCATCGGGGGGGGGGGGGGTTTCAGTGGAAGGGGAATGGGAGGCAGGCGGGCATCGGAGGGGGGGGTGAGGTGAGGAAGGACGCACTGGGGGGCACTGTGGACATAGGAAGGGGCAATGTTGTGTGTTATGTTTGATTAGTTATTGTTACAAGTACTATATATGGTGCTGAGAATAAATGTCCAAATAAGTGTTCTCGACTTTTTTCTATTTATTATCCGTGTCACATTTTTTATAAAGGTTAGTACCAATAACAACATGTTTCATTTAACATATTGATATATATCACAGTAATGATGTATTTTATTATCTCTCATGTAATTTACAAACTTAAAAATGGGAGGTGAAAGGGCCTCATAAGTGGAATAGCCTAGGGCCTCTTTTCATCTAAATCCGGCCCTGCCTTTACCAAATATAAAACAAGGAATCACAAATAGAAATGGTAACTCTAAGAAATTCAACTTGGTGTGGCTGGTAGGGATCCCAGAGCCCTGCCCTTTGAAGACTACCTCTTCCAGTGCGTCCCTGAGCTGCCACAAGCTGCAGAGCTTGGAGAGTTCTGGCTGCAGGACTGGAGGAAGCGGATCCCACTAGCTATTTAAATTTTGCATTTGGACATGGAGCAGTGGGGAAGGATAGGAAAAAAACTTTAGCGCCCAACCACTTTGGGCTCAGGGCCACTGCCCACCCTTACCCCTTAGCACACCCCCATCAGCTGTCTGGTAAAGCTGCTGAATGCAATACAAAGATATGTGATGCACATATCCCAAAGCTAACGTATCCCACTTTTTCCTGCCTTTGTTGTCTGGACATTTTATTTTTCCATCATGTTGGTCCGTTTTTGTCTGTTCTGCTTTCCGGTGTCTTCTGATAATTCCCTATCCAGTGATTGCTGGCCATGTTTTTTTTTCCTCTCTCCTGTCTTGTTTCATTCCCTCGCTGCACCTGTCTGATATACTGATCTTTCCTTTTTTGGGTTTACCTGCTTTTTTTCTTTTCTGTATCTCCATCCACTCAAATTTTACTCATTTCCTTTTCAGCTACCTACCAACTTTCCATCTCTCTTTCTCATGCTCTAGCTCTCCCATTTCCCATCTCACACATTCCCAATCCTTTTTATCTGTCATCTACTCTTCAATACTACATTTCTACCTCTGTATTTACTATCCTCCTCTCATTCATCTCCTTGCCACTGCTCCATCTGTCCCAATTGATTCCACCATTTCCAGTATATCCCCTTCTTCCATTCTTGTAATCCAGCATCTCCTGTCCCTCTCCCCCTCATGGCCTAACATCTCCCTGTTCTTTATTCCTCCTCTGTTTCCTGTCCCATCTCTCCTGTCTCCGTCCTTTCCCCCACAGTCCATCATCTCACCTTCTCTCTCTCTTCTCCACCTCATGACCTAATATTGCTCCTGCTCTATTTCCTGATGTTCTTTCCTCCTCTTGCCCCCCCCCATCCAACATTTCTCCTTCTCTCCCTCCCTCTCATCCAATGTATTTCTTGTTTTTCCCAACTGTCCTTCCATATAGTATCTTCCCCTCCCCAGGCCTGATTACCTCCGCTGAGTCCAACATCTCTGCCATTCTCTTCCCTCACCAGAGGTAAAGCCATGGGAAGCCTAGGGGTCCAAGGACCCCATTCTTGGCTCAGGCTCCCCCTGTGACAGTGCATATACTGTCCAGCATTCCCTCTACCCCACAACCTATACAGTCCAGCGTTTTTCTCTCTCTACTCCCCATGGGCCAGCATCACTTTCCCTATCTCCTTACCCCATGTGCTGCTGCTACAGTTCTCCAGAGTTAGCTGTTTCAAGGTAGCCTTGCCTCATGCCGACCCAGAAACTTTCTTTCTGCAGAGAGAAAGCTAGGTCAGGACACTGCAGAGAGAAAGCTAGGTCAGCAAGAGGCAATGCAGCCTCGAAAGAACTGACACCAGAGAATTACAGCAGCAGCGTGTAGGGTTGAGAGAAGGGGAAAGAGATGCTAGACTTTGGGGAGGAGGAAAAAACATTGGATCATAGGAGGTGAGAGAGGGAAAGCAACGCATGGCTGCCTGTTGGTGGGGGGATGGAGAAAGAATGTGTTACTACCCCCAAATTGGAGGGCTGTGTTGAGCAGAGCCTTTTGTAAAATACCACCAGCATTGAGCACTTCAGGACCTGAATGTCTCTATTTCAATTTTGTTTTATATAAAATGGGTTTTCACATGTTTTTATAAAACAGATAAAAAATAGGAGCCTTCTTGGCCATCACATATAAGTGACCTACCCTCTTTATGTGTGCCGTGTTGCAGAATAATGAGTTTTACAAGACAAATTTACTGAGGCAGTTTTGCTTGAATGATGAAAAAGGGGAAAAAAAAAACTCTAGCTCAACTGCAGTCAAAGTATTCATTGTTAAATGAGTTGGTGGCATTAAAGAACAATTACTACAATTATTTCTGCATGAAAAATATGACAAGCAGGCTTAGAAGAGTCAGCTCATTAGAGAGCTATTTGAAATCTTAACAGAGTTTGGAAAAATGTGAATGCTAAACAGAGGTGTGGTTCAGTGCAAGAAGAGGTAGGTCTGGAATAGAGTAGATGTGATGTGTGGACTAGAGGTCTGCACGGGAACGGGGATCGCGGGAATCCCGCGGGTCCCGCGGGAGTCCCGCAGGAATCCCCCCCTAATCCACGGGACTCCCACGGGGACCCCCCTCTGGCCCACGGGACTCCCACGGGGATGGAAAGCTTTGGAAGCAGGGTTCGTCCATATAATATAATGGACACGTCAGCCTTAGTAAAAGAGGGGGGTTATAAGTTAATTACCTGAACAGAAAACAAAAAAAGGGTTCCACCAAAGAGATTCCACAAGGAACACAGCAGCGCAAACACAAAAGAAACTGTGGAATTGATGATCCTGTCAGAAGTAATTGCTGCTTTTTATGGGGACGGGCGGGGATGGAGGTAATTCCTTGCGGGGATGGGTGGGGATGGAGAGGATCCTGGTGGGGACGGTTGGGGACGGAGAGGATCCTGGTGGGGATGGAGAGGATCCTGGCGGGGATGGGTGGGATTTCTGTCCCCGCGCAACTCTCTAGTGTGGACAAGGATGTATACAAAATAAGTCATGGGAGCAAAAGCTGTGAACCTCTAGACGAGACTTTCTAGTTTTGTAGATGGAATAACAAGCAGATCTGGGTTACTGGTGTAAACTTTCCAGGAGAAAGCGGAATAAGTTGCTAAGAGGGGAATTCAATAAGGTGCACTAAGCAAGTTAGCCCACACAAACATGTTAGTGTGCACTAACACATTAGTACACACTAACTTGCTTAGTGCCCTTTGTTGAACTCCTTCCTTAAGGTGCTGTACTAGAGTTGTATGTACTACTGAAAACCCTCTCAGCTTACGTTGCTCCTAATTGCTTTTTCTCATATTCAGAAGCTGCACAACATCATCCATAGCCAAAGGAAGATCTCACCTTTGGTTGATATGGATTCATGGTTATTTTCTCAGTAATCTCTTCCAGCCATCCCAGTCCATTAATAATGCCCAGCTGTGATTCCCACAGGCTCTGTAAAGCAAGTGATCTGCAGGTAGCAAAAGGGTAAGAAGATTTGAAAAGTGGTCGATGGCACCATAGAGTTATTTGTGACTTAAGTCTTTTTTACCCCTACATTTCTTCTTTTCCAAGTTGACCTTCAGTGAGATGTCTCAACAGTCTCCTGCTTGGCCAAACTAACACGACATGGTTCTTGTGCTACTTGGGTCATTTTATGTAAACTAGAATGCTAATGTATTACCGTAGTTATTAAATAAAATGAAATACTTGACTACTTCAAGCCAGCAGGTATTGCTAACAAAACAATAATCCAAGCAGTGCAAACCTGAACTCTTCGGTAGAATACTAGTCTTCTTTATGGTGACATATGCACTGGGAAGGAGGCCAAAGACTCCAGTTTGCCCAGGCACCTAAGACCCCTCCTATGAGAGGGGCCTTAAGCGCCTGGGCCAGTCAGGGCCTTAGGTCCCTCCCCAGTGCATCCCAGGATGCACTGGGAAGGAGAAGGCCCACCATTGTGAAGAGGCAGGCTTGCCGACCGGAAGGAGTGTATCAAAAATAGTGTAGAATCACTCCTCTGCTGCATTAAACAGACTTCTTATATACATTAGACTGTAATTGTTTAAAGTGAAAAAATATGTTCACAGACACGGAGGCAAAAACAAGGGGCGAATCCCAAGAATATCGCTTCACCACCCAGTCATTGCATATAATTGAATGATGTGAAAAATGTAAAAAATACAATTCTTCGCTGCAAAAAGCAGTCAAACATATTCTTATACTGCTACAAGTTCATAAGCAAAGAACTTATCTTAATCAGAGGTTCCAACGTGGCCCTGTGTCAGGGAACCAAATCGTTCACTCAAAACAACCTTACGAAGGCGGAGGGAGTTAGCTTTTTAGAAACGTCCTCTAACATTTTTGAGACCACACCACCTTCGTAAGGTTGTTTTGAGTGAACAATTTGGTTCCCTGACGCAGGATCGAAACGGGCCACGTCGGAACCTCTGATTAAGATAAGTTCTTTGCTTATGAACTTGTAGCAGTATAAGAATATGTTTGACTGCTTTTTGCAGCGAAGAATTGTATTTTTTACATTTTTCACATCATTCAATTATATGCAATGACTAGATGGTGAGGCAATATTCTTGGGGTTCGCCCTTTGTTTTTGCCTCTGTGTCTGTGAACATATATTTTCACTTTAAACAATTACAGTATAATGTGTATAAGAAGTCTGTTTAATGCATTAGAGGAGTGATTCTATACTATTTTTGATATACTCCCTTTAATCCCTTGTAGATAGAGTACCAAGGATTTGGTCTTCCCCATCATTTGTTTTGACTTTGACCGGAGGGAGTAGGCATAGCATAACAAATTCACTTATATACCACAGTAACCTCTCAGTTCAACACGGTTAACAACAATTAAGAGACTGTATAGGCACAGTGTATTAGAATCCCATTCAGAAGAATTTGTCAAATAAGTAGGTCTTGAACAATTTTCTAAAGGAAAGATAAGAGTTAGAGCTTGTTATCAAAACAGAAAAGGGCTTATCCCGTGATCCAGCTTGAAAAGATAGAATTCTATTGAAATATCTTTTATACAACCAACTTTTTACTGTAGGAAATGTAAATAATCTTAAATGCTGAGAAAAACATTTTCTGTCAATAATTTTGAAGTGATCAATAATATAATCAGGTATAAGACCAAATACTGTCTTATAGCAGATTCAACCTAACTTGAATAATATTCTTGCCTCCACTGGGAGCCAGTGTGGCTTCTGATAGAATTTTGTTACATGATCAAATTGAAAATCAATTGAACCGGCCATACTAGAAAAGGTATGGGAGGGTTGGGGGCTGAGGGGGCTGCCGGGGTGGGGGGATTGGGGTAGAAGAGTGGTAGGTTGAGATCTGGGGGGATGCCGAGGTGGGGGATATGGATAATCAGGGAGGCCTGCTAGCAGGAGGGAGTGGGCATCCCTCCTGCCTATCGTGGTTGGGGTGGGGGGGTGTTTGGGGTGTGGCAACAGGAGGGATTGGGTATCCCTCCTGCCACAGACAGTCACGGGAGAGTTCCCTGCCACAGCCGCTAATGCTCAGCTGATTGCAGAAGGGAACCCAAGGCCACTTCCGGGTGAAGCCATGCCCACGCCCAGCCTTGGGCAAGCTTAAGTTTGCTGACACATCTCCCTGCACCTGCAACAGACGCCTACAGTATAGGCAGCCTTCCTTGGAGGTTTTGTGTTGTTGTTTTTTTTTAATGTGCATCCCAATTGGCTGGTTAGACAATGGTAGGATGTCTACCACTGCCTACAATCGGGACATCATTTATAGAATCTGCACCTAAGCACCAATATATGGAATCACACCTAGCAGTGCCTAAATGGATTTGGTGTCACTTAGCATCCTAGACATAGGCCCCACTCTATTAGGCTAGCTTTTCACTCATCTAATTTTGCTCCGCTTATGTCAGATGCCTAACGAAGCCTAAGTCAACTATACCTATTCTAATGTAGGTGCCATTTATAGAATATGGCCCTTATTTACTAGTTTATGTGACTAAAAATCTGCTTCCATTTAAGTCAGGATCACTTATACCAGTCATATGGCAGGTATAAATGCTTTCACCTAGGTACAAGTACAAATGTATGTCTGCTGCCATCCATGTGCATACCCACTGGCAAATTTCTTCGGTCTGTGCCAAAAAATTGACAGAAAGAGACAGAGATTAAGTACACCAGTCCTTAATCATGAAGAAGTGGAACCTATGCACAGTGCTAGATCCAACTCTGGCCTCCTTGGGCAGACTGGACGGACTGTGCAGGTCTTTATCTGCTGATGTTTGCTATGTTATGGTGTTACGTGCTCGTACTTTCAATAGTCACAGAGCTGGACAATTTTCTGGAAGAAAAGTCCATAGTCTGTTACTGAGGAAGACATTGGGGAAGCCACTGCTTGCCCTGGATCAGGAGCATGGAATGTTGCTACTTTTTGTGTTTTGGCCAAGTATTAGGGACCTAGATTGGCCACCGTGAGAATGTGTTACAGGGCTTGATGGACCATTGGGCTGACCCTGTAAGGCTATTCTTGTTCTTAAGTATGCATCATCAAATCATGACATATACTTTTCTAAACAAAGACTTTCCTCAGCTACTAATCTTATCTTATGCTCTGAAATGCAACCTCAAATATTAATCTAGACCAGGGGTGTCCAACCTTTTGACTTCCCTGGGCCGCATTGGCTGGAAAAAATGTTTCTGGGGCCCAACAAATGCGCAAACACTGCAGCAAAACAGAGGAGGGAGCCGGCAAGACGGTAAACACCTGGGGGCAGCAGAGAAAAGCACTGCATCGCCCTCGACCAGGGCCATACAAAATACTTCATGGAGCCACATGTGGCCCTTGGGCCGCAGGTTGGGCACCCCTGATCTAGACTAAAACAATTGTTATATAAAAACCCTAACAGAGACTCTAAAGGCTACACTATTGCCTAAACTGTCTTTGCTGTAAGAGACCATTTAGACACATAAGTGACTAAAATATCACCATCATGCACCTTTGTGCTATCTAAAACTAGGTGACTTCTTATAGAATTCCCCCATAGAATATTGGACACATTTATACCTTCAGAGCAGGTGTAAATATGTGTGAAAGAATTTGTACTTGGCCTGTTTGAGAAAGGCTCATAGGTGTCTGTGTTGCTTTTATAAACTAGGCACCTTTGTCTAAGTGAAATGTTCCACACTGTTGTGAAATGACCACCTCTGTAAATAATTCTTTACAGAAATTCTAGTGATTTGAGGTTTGGGAGGAATATATTCCCAATTAGCACAAGGAAAGACACAGTACTCTAAATAAATTATTTTTTTTCACTTCTTGTAGTTATAACTAAATGGAAAAATTAATTATACATTCATGCCAATAACCTAATTTCCTTTTTTAGAAAAAGTACAAGCTCAGTTCGAATATATGAAGAAAAGAATACAAAAACACACCTAAAATATCAGACTGTATACAAATACAAAAAAATAGAGATGATGTTATATGAGAAAAGGACAAAGCCAAGTTCTTCAGTTCCAGCAAGTCAACTAAAGTTTAACTACCGAAGGGCCTTTAATGGTGTTTTTCACTAGCTCATCCTATAATGAGTTGCAGTTGAGTCATTATAGTAAATGAAGGGTACCCATAAATTACGCAACGGCGCAATAAATAACAGAATCACTGTGTGTGAATAAATTACATAGACAAAGAATGTATTGACAAGATATATCCAGTACATTGCCAGTAAATTTATTATATAGTCCAGTGATCTCTACAGAGGGTTAGAAACTCTGACTTCTGTAGATGCTAAAGGACTGGCATCAACCTGCAGGTAAGCTTGTGATAAGGATGTGCTCAGGCTGGTTTCGTTATCTTGCCAAACCTTCTCAGAGCCCAGCGTAAATCTGGCATCTAAAACAAAAAAAAAAAAAAATACATTCTGGAATTATATTTTAAAAGAGTTCATTGTTAGGAAAAATGTGCACATAATATTTCTTTCACATTTTTATAATTAGTGAATGGATTTAGACCTTTGCTGTGGGTCTAGCCATACACTGAATACATCACCCTTCCTCCAACTCATTATTTGATCTGGTTTTTGTTTTAATATCGTTAATAAGGAACATATTGTAGTAGTGCGATCCAGAGGAGGGTGACGAAAATGATAGGAGGCTTGCGCCAGAAGACGTATGAGGAGAGACTGGAAGCCCTGAATATGTATACCCTAGAGGAAAGGAGAGACAGGGGAGATATGATTCAGACGTTCAAATACTTAAAGGGTATTAACGTAGAACAAAATCTTTTCCAGAGAAAGGAAAATGGTAAAACCAGAGGACATAATTTGAGGTTGAGGGGTGGTAGATTCAGGGGCAATGTTAGGAAATTCTACTTTACGGAGAGGGTGGTGGATGCCTGGAATGCGCTCCCGAGAGAGGTGGTGGAGAGTAAAACTGTGACTGAGTTCAAAGAAGCGTGGGATGAACACAGAAGATTTAGAATCAGAAAATAATATTAAAGATTGAACTAGGCCAGTTACTGGGCAGACTTGTACGGTCTGTGTCTGTGCATGGCCGTTTGGAGGAGGATGGGCAGGGGAGGGCTTCAATGGCTGGGAGGGTGTAGATGGGCTGGAGTAAGTCTTAACAGAGATTTCGGCAGTTGGAACCCAAGCACAGTACCGGGTAAAGCTTTGGATTCTCGCCCAGAAATAGCTAAGAAGAAAAAAAAAAAAAAAATTTAAATTGAATCAGGTTGGGCAGACTAAATGGACCATTCGGGTCTTTATCTGCCGTCATCTACTATGTTACTATGTTACTAAGTGCGCAAATCCTTAAAGTTACTACCATCATAAACCAAGACACAATGAGACGAAAGCCAGGGAAACCACAAGGGGACAGACCTGAATAAAACCATCTAAGCCAGAAAATAATAACAAATGGAAATTGATACGAAACCAGGTTGTATATGCATCAAAAGTGCATAAAAGACCAAGCTGGAAATGTTAGTTTCTGCCTCATGCTAACAGTTTGCTGAGAGATGGAAAGCAAGGTTTTAACACAAATTTTAAATTTAGCATAATAAATTTCTGGCCATTTATAGCATGTACTCTACCTTCTATTTGGATGAAACGTTCCGCCATGGTGACAGTAACTGCATATCCATCTTTTTGTGCTATTCCTCTTTCCAAGTCTTTCCAATTCCTGTGCTTTTCCTTCTTATGGATCAGAAACAACAGGGTTTCCGTGGAACTGCTTTTGTTCAGTTGCAGTTATCGCCCATGCTAGTTGAGTTTTTGAATAGGCCTGAGCCACCTTCAGAGCCCCTTTGAGGATGATATTAGGGTATTCCTGGATCCATTGCTATATTGATGGGCTGAGGCTAATTATAAAATATTATCATTATTATTAAAATAACTTGCTATACTGCCTGTACCAAATACAAGGATCTGAGTGGTTTACACACTAAAACAATAACAAACATGGAAAGGAACTACAATTAATGAAAGAACAAATCAATGATAAAAACAAAAAGACTGTGGATGTGGATGTTCTGAAAGAAGATTTATTATTTGCTCTTCAAAGTAAAAATATAAAAGTATACCGTATTTTCACGCAGATAACGCGCACCCGTGTAAAACGCGCACACGGGTATAGCGCGCAGAAACCACGATTTTATGTACAAAAACTTTTGTATACCGCGCTCATGGTCGGGTTGGGCCCATGTGCCTCAGGCCGCGCCCCCAGGTGGGACCTAAGGCTCCAGGGCCTATTCTGATTGGCCCACGCGCCTTAGGCCCCACCAGTAGGCGGAGCTTTGGGACGGATGGGCCAATCCGGCCTCATTCCGTCGTTGGCTGCCTGCCGGACAGGCGGGTTTGGCTCCCGTCTGTCCGGCCAACTACCAAAGGTGCGGGGAAGGGGGGGGGGGGGGGGTCGGCCAGGGGGGTCGCGGGTTGGCTGGGGGGCGGTCGGAGGTTCTTGGGGGGGGCGGTCATTGGAGGGAGGGGGGTTTGCGTCGAGGGCAGGAGGGCCTGGGATCCCTCCTGCCCGTAATGTAGTGCGGGGTGGGGGTAGGGGGTCGCCGTGGCCAGGAGGGTTTGGGCTCCCTCCTGGCCCGATATTGTCGGGGAGTTGGGGAGTCGGCCAGGCAAGAGGGCTTGGGCTCCCTCTTGCTCTGATCGTGGATGCGGGTGCGGGTGGGAGCGCGTGCGAGCGGTCGTTCGGGGTGGGGGTGTGAGCGGTCCTGCTGGGGGGGGTGAATCGGGCGTCGGGCGGGGTGAGAACTATGTAAAAAAATTTTTGTATACCGCGCTCATGCGTATAACGCGCGAGGGGTATGCGCGGTAGGTAAAAACGCATATAACGCGCGCGTTATATGCGTGAAAATACGGTACTTATAAGTCTAAAAATATAGTACACATGTGATTGTCCAACCCTACATGGTCTGTATTTCATTGAACACGCCTTCCTCAGGGATCCGGATGATATAGGGTACACAGATAAAAGTATGGACTAAAAACAGTGTGCGTATCTTTGAGCAGATAATCGAGGTGGCTCTGAAACAAAGTGTCGCAAAAAAACCATTTATTACAGACTTAAAAACAGCTTATAGACTTTCAGGCCAATCCAGAAGAATGTGACAAGCAAACAAATCTTACATAATACCATCAAAATCAGGGGTGCCCACACTTTTTTGGCTTGCGAGCTACTTTTAAAATGACCAAGTCAAAATGATCTACCAACAATAAAATTTTTTAAAAACACAAAGCATATTGTACGCAGAGAAAATGTTAATTATCATTTATATTTGGGGGGTTTTCCAGAGGACAAGGCAGATGACTTTAAAATATGCAATCTTATAATATCAATGGCAAATATTTATCGATTAGGTTTTTTACCAGCCCTATTTATCATATAAATATATAACCAAGGAGCTGGATTATAATACCGAAGGTATCAATATTATGTTTACATTTAACTTGAGAAGGACGCCTCAGCCCCACCACTCCACCACTAGCATATCTCAAAGAAGCGGGAAATTTACATGGTGCATCATCATTGGCTGCCCGTCTTATATGCTGTTGTTAATAATTCACTGCTTAGTATATTTCCACAATTGGTAAACTTCAATAATATATATAAATATGAGTGTTAAAGAACTTTAATACTTAGCTTGATCACAGCCAAACCTGGGAGTCTGACCCGACATGTTTCGCACATTCTAGTGCTGTCTCAAGGGTCTCCCTATAAAAATAACTAAACAAAGGAATCTGTAGTAATATGTTTAAAATATGCAATGTCACCTCAGTAACAACTATACAAAAATAGACAAATATACCCCCTCCCTTTTACTAAACCGCTTTAGCGGTTTTTAGAGCAGGGAGCTGCACTAAATGCCCCACGCTGCTCCCGATGCTCATAGGCTTCCTGCGCTAAAAAACATTATCACGGTTTAGTAAAAGGGGGGCCATAGTGCAAAATATAGACAGCACATATAAATTCTCAAAACGGACACATTTTGAACACTAAATTGAAAATAAAATAATTTTTCCTACCTTTTTGTCTGGTGATTTCATGAGTCTCGGGTTGCACTGCCTTCTTCTGTAAATCCAATATTTCTTGGTAAATGCTCCGATGCCCATAGGGATTGAATAGGCATTGGAGCATTTGCCGCACAGCTTTGTAAAAGAGGCCCAAAGAAATCTAACCTCAGGGAGATAGAAGCCTCCTTGCAAACTGTTTAAAGTCTTAACATAAATCCAGTCATTTCTGCATGTGACTTCCAATTAAATCTTCTAGGTTAATGCAGATGAATGAAACTGCTAAAGAAAATAAATGCTGTACTGTTACATACTGCCATATGTGCAGCAAATTAAATTTCCTTTTGTGATCTGCCAACCCCCATGCAGTTCAAGCAGCAAGATGACTGGAGTGGCGCCAAGCAGCTAGGCAGCAGTCAAAGACTCCAGCGCAGGTCAATGGGAGCGTTATTTATGATTGACAATAACCTAGCACACAGTGTGGCAGCAGAGCAGTACATGAGTTGGCTGAGGTAAAAAGGAAGTCTACTGTCAAGTTCTTACTCTTGCCTTGGAGGAAGGATTTCTGCCATGGGGTCATTTCCATGAATACCATTCAGAATCTGAAAATAAAAAAGACAGTGGTCTTCCAAGGTTCACAGCATATATCAGCTTCCAAAGACTCCAGTTTTCTCAAGCACCTTTCTGGATGCTAGAACTGTAAAGAACTGGAATTCTTTGGTTATAACGAAGACACATGGGATCTCTCGGAGAGAGAAAGAGATAATGGTTACTGCGGATGGTCAGACTAGATGGGCAATTTGGCCTTTATCTGCCATCGTGTTTCTATGTTTCTATAACCATAAAGCTCTATGACATCACAATGCGGTTATAAAGAGCTTTAGCCTATAGGAAGAAGAGATGCAAATGTTAAGAGCCTTAGCCAATAGGGAGAGGAGGATATAATGGATGCTTGCAGATGGGCAGACTAGATGGGCCATTTGGCCTTTATCTGCCATCATGTTTCTACGTTTCTAATACTGCTAAACTTGCAGTCTCTAGTTTTCAGATATGATGGAAATCTTCATTAAAATTGCACTTGATGCAATTTGATTTTATTATGCCATTTCAGTTTTGTAATCTAATGATAGGGAAATAAACATTAACGTTTTTAGAGGTAAGGGTTTCAATCATTGCTGAAAATAAAACTAGCAGTCTAAGGTAATTAAAAAATTATCATCATGCCTGGGAAATATTCATTAGTTCATAAAATGTAAAATATAGGAAATGCAGCACATCTGACAGTGTGTAGAAGCTGGGTCTAAAGCTTTATCCAATTCCTGTTCACATCAGAAAAAAATATTCCTGTGACTATCTGATGCATAAGAAAGTGGGAGATTTGCCAAAGTGTGATAAGCAGTTAACATGGAAATTAGTACCTGCAAGTTTCCAAATTTTATTTAAATTTTGATATACCACTTATAAAAATTGTCTAAGCGGTGTACAAGGTCATAATAATTAAAATCAAGGGGGAACATAATTAGACAATTACAGACGTAAGTGACGTAATGAAACAAGAGGGATGGGGAGAGAAGTACAATTTGCGATAAGAGAGAGAGACATTAAAGGTCAATACAGAAGGAGGGTGGTGTACAGAGGTTAGGAGAGGCCTGGAGCGGTGGCGCCCACCCCCTCTCCCTTGCTCTCCTTCCCCGCCCCCACGCCACACTCGTGCCCTCCCTTCCCCGTACCTCTTTAAATATTCACCAGCGCGGGCAGCTTCTCCTGCCTGCTGCTTGCGCAGGCGTTTGCTTTCCCTCTGATGTCACTTCCTGGCCCCACAACCTGGAAGTGATTTCAGAAGGCAGCCAGGCCAGCGTGAGCAGCAGGCCTGAGAACCTGCTCACACTGGAGAAAATTTAAAGAGGTACCGGGGGAGAGCGAGCAGGGCATTGGCGCCCAAAGTGGTTCCCCCGCCCCCTCTTACTACATCACTAGTAACAACACAGTAACTTAACACATATAGGATAGTTCTATAAGGAACCACCTAGATGTATTTGGCATGTACACACATAAATACCAGTATTCTAGTTATGGAAATGGAGTAGATTTCATACTAGTCACAGAAGGAAGGCTCTGATTCTATAAATGTCACCTAATTTTAGGCGCTGTAGAGCACTATTGTCAGTCATCTACTAGGCACCATTTATAGAATCATGCCTAACGGTACCTAAGCAGTCATAGGCACTGATAGGCACTGAAAGCTTAGGCGCAGTCCCATTTATGCCAGGGTTTTCTTGGCCTAAAAGAGTGCGCCTAAATAAGGTTCCTACCAACACCTAAATCAAACCACATTCAGAATCTGCCCCTAGCCCTGTCTACTTTCTGGTAGATGCTTCAGGGTAGAAATGTACCTCAAAGTGGTAAGCGCCTACTGACTTAGGCACTTACCAGCTAATTATTTTTTAATTGTTTTTTAATAGTACTTTTCAATTATTAGTGCAGATTAATCCTACTTGAATAACCAAGTTAGGTGCCTAGATTGTCTAGGTATGCTGATCTAGGCAACTAACTTTTGGCATCTTTTATAGAATCAGCGCCAAAGGGTTTATGAACAACTTGATAAACTAAAAGTGGACAGAGCCATAATGCTGGATGATATGCATCCCAGAATACTGAGGAAGCTCAAAGAGGTTCTAATGAGTACACTTAAAGATTTGTTTAATAGATCCTTAGAGATGAGAGGTTCTGCAGGATTGGAGGTCGGTGGATGTGGTCCATCTTTGCAAAATGGTGACAAGAACTGGGAAACCACAGGCCAGTAAGCCTCACTTTGGTGACCAGAAAAGATATGGAAACACTGCTCAAGAAAAGGATATTGAAGTTCCTGGAATCCAATAGGTTGCAAGATCCAAGACATTTATTTATTTTATTTAAAACATTTTTAATTCGCCTTTATCCAAGGCGGCTCACAAACTTCCATACATAATAAGATGAACATTTTAAAAGGAGACATATATCAAGTAGAGGAAGATGCAGAGTCACAATATTATTATTATTTTTTTTTAATTAGGATTTTATATACCGCCTATCAAGGTTATCTAAGCGGTTTTTACAATCAGGTACTCAAGCATTTTCCCTCTCTGTCCCGGTGGGCTCACAATCTATTTAACATACCTGGGGCTATGGAGGATTAAGTGGCTTGCCCAGGGTCACAAGGAGCAGCGCGGGGTTTGAACCCACAACCCCAGGGTGCTGAGGCTGTAGATCCAACCACTGCGCCACACACTCCTCATATCATCACAAATTCAGCAGGACCATGTCTGGGCAATTATCAAGTAACATCTTTCTTCGATTTAGCACACAGCTTTCCAAGAAAAGCATAACTCAAAAAATTTATATACAGTGTTCCCCCGGTCATTTGTGATTCGCTGTTCGCGGTCCTGGTCATTTGAGGATTTTCCAACCGCGAATGACTGGCCAGGAGAGGGCAGCCGGAGCAGCAGGAGAGAGCAGCTGGAGCGCCAGCAAGTGAAGGAAATCACTCGCGGTATACTCTGACCGCCTCTTCCTGACTTTAGTGCAGGAAGAGGCGGTCAGAGCATACCGCGAGTGATTTCCTTCACTCGCTGGCGCTCCGGCTGCCCTCTCCTGCCTCTCTGGCTGCCCTCTCCTATCTCCCCTGCTAAAAACCGTATTCACAGTTTTTCAGCATTCACTGGGGTTCCTGGAACGGAACCCCCGCGAATATCGGGGGAGTACTGTATTCACTTACAGAAAGCTTGGACAAACAGATGGGTTTTAAGCAACTTCCTGAACTGCATAAGATTTCCACAAAAACGTAACATTTCGGACAAAGCATTCCACATCAATAGTCCGGCTATAGAGAAACAGGAACTCTTTGTTCGTACATAATGATTTGACCAAAGGAAATTTGTGTCAAACAAAACTGACATTTAAATACTTCAAAGTTATTAATATACGTACAAACAGATCTTAGAGGGTATTTTGGAACAGTCACTTAGGGAAGAGAGTAAGAAGGGGCCTACTTAGACTCTATTTCATAAAGATGCCTAAAATTATTTATTGTAAGCCGCATAGAATTGTATGATATGCGGCCTATAAATATTTGAATAAATAAGGAATGCCTACTGTTCTTTAAAAAATGCTAGCATAAGTTGCAAAACCCACTGGTGTAAACGTCCAAACCAGAATTTATCAAGTATGTCTTTTCTTTTTCTCAACCGATCGACTTATGAGAAGCTCAAACTTGAATTTTGTTTCTCCACCAGTTAAAGGATGTCAATTTAAAAGACATCATCAACATCTCTTCTCTTATCAGGCAGCATTATGGGGTAAAGACCTGAAACAATTACTCATGCTTGCGAATACTTATGGGGAATTTAGGAGAAACCTAAAAACATATTTGTTCCTAAAGTCCACTGAACAATCTTTCCCCACAATAACTGACCGCTAAATCTTAACTCTGTTAGTACTACTCAATCTGTAACTTTTGAATTATTGTAAACCGCATAGAACTTCACGGTCCTGCGGTATATAAACTGTTATTTTTATTATTATTATTATAAATTATAGCATAACAAAGAAAAATCCAACAGGTCTGCAGTGAAGGGAGAATAAAACCAAAAAAAATTACAGAAAGGAATGTACAAGGTACAGGAACTTTTATTAAAAATCACTAAAGAGTTGTATTCCAAAAAAATAGTAACATAGTAACATAGTAGATGACGGCAGATAAAGACCCGAATGGTCCATCCAGTCTGCCCAACCTGATTCAATTTAAAATTTTTTTATTTTTTCTTCTTAGCTATTTCTGGGCAAGAATCTAAAGCTTTACCCGGTACTGTGCTTGGGTTCCAACTGCCGAATGGCTCTCATACACACAGAGATCGGATCCAACACAGTCCGTATTGTGGAGAAACACTCCTTCCTCAGGGGTCCAAGTTGTGCTGTGCTACATTAATGGAGAACCATATGGAGTACAGCGATGTTGTATAAAATCCTTAAGATTTGTGGATTGCAGGAAATACTTATGTAATACTGATGCAAGGTGTGAATACTGGATGCAAAAATGAAATTGTAGCATTTCATAATCTATATTCATATTTATGTTTATTACAATTTGATATTCCACGACAAATTGCATCTAAAAGTAAATTGCATATGAAATAAAAATAAAAAGGAACTCCATAATATATAGAAAAGACCTAAACTCATTCATATCCAAGACACAGTCATGATCTAATCTCACAACAACAAAAAATCCACACCCCCCACCCCCTCCCCCGGGCAAGGTATGCACCATAATTTCAAAGCTCGTACTTAAAAGTTGTTCAGTCTTCGAGACAGAAACACATATAAATGACTAAAATACCCAAAAGTGGGCACATATGTTACCACTTAAAGTACATGCCCTTGTAAAATTACCAGCTTAATGGAAAATTCAAAAGGTGCTAACATTTATGCATGCACTGACATGCAACAAACTGATCTTGAGCACTGAGCAAACACGCAAGGTCGGTTTGTTCTTACTGAGTCCAGTGAAGTGAACACAATTGTTCTAATGGTTCATTCTTCCTTCACGCAGTTCCTTTGGATGGACATGAGAAAAATAGTATTGGTGACTGCTAAAAAAAAAAAAAATCAGAGGGTCCAGTGGTAAAAAGTGGTCTTAGCATTCCCTCACTTGAGTATTTCCTAAGCACTAAGGCCATTTGTGCCACTGAGGTAAAACAGTTCAAATAAAAGAACTGTCTTCTCATTCAAATTGGTAACCAAACTTCAGGATTGCAACCGTCACGTTTGAAAGTCACTCAGAGGTATAGAGTTCTTCAAGAAGAGAGTTGCGCCCTCTAGTGATGAACCAAAGTATATTTTTCAGTCGTTGCAACTTTATTAGTTCTGGTTACGCTCCAAGTTTGATTACAAAAGTAAATAAATAAATAAATGTCTTTACAGTCTTTCAAACATTTGTATGAAAATACTTTGTTTTTTCTTATCTTTACAAATCTTTTCAAATGAACATCGCTCTGTGAGAAAATTGAGAGCAGCTTGATAATTCAGTTTATAACAGGTTCGGGGTCTCTACTGTACTCTTTTAAACCAGACAGCTGATGCTATGTTTTCTCTGACAGTTTAAATTCACAGCACCGACAGCGTTCTTTTGACGATGTTACCACATCGCAAACTTGAAGCATTCTATCAGCATTGAAAAGGTTTTTCAATTTACATACAATAGGGTCTCCTGAAGAAGGAATTGAAACGGGGCCACGTAGAGACCCCGAACCTGTTATAAACTGAATTATCAAGCTGCTCTCAATTTTCTCACAGAGCGATGTTCATTTGAAAAGATTTGTAAAGATAAGAAAAAACAAAGTATTTTCATACAAGTGTTTGAAAGACTGTAAAGACATTTATTTATTTATTTACTTTTGTAATCAAACTTGGAGCGTAACCAGAATAAAGTTGCAACGACTGAAAAATATACTTTGGTTCATCACTAGAGGGCGCAACTCTCTTCTTGAAGAACTCTATACCTCTGAGTGACTTTCAAACGTGACGGTTGCAATCCTGAAGTTTGGTTATCAATTTGAATGAGAAGACAGTTCTTTTATTTGAACTCTAATATTTTTCTGACTTCCACTAATATTTAACTATTAGTACCCCAGTGACATTATAAAGAAATTATACTGAGGTAAAACAGCCAGTTTCTGAATTTTTCAATAATGGTCATGCGTAATGTTCACATTAGCATTTGAGTCCCTACCGCAACTATTTTGTAGGCAGTAGGAACTCATGTGCTAAACCTTTGCTAAGTGGCTGATGTGCGCAATGTAGCTGCACTATCCAATTAGCACAGGTAAATCCCACTCTCCACCCCCAGATATAATTTATAGTTTATGCGCGATTTCTGTGTAGGATTGTATGGTCAGGAAAAAAAAGGCATCTTCAGTGTATAGAAAGTTTAAGTTCAAGACTAATGCTGGGTGTGTAGCCTTGGAACGTATATGGGCGCATGATAAGGGGGAAACAGTTGATGGCGAGGAATGGCTGCTCTTTTGGACAAAGGTTTGCAGTAGAGAATGACACGGGGACAAATTTGTCACCGTCCCCACAGGAACTCAATTTCCCTATCCCATTCCCATGAATTTTGTCATTGTCTCTGTCCCTTCCCCATTCCTCTAAGCTCTGCCTTATCCACACAAGCCTCAAACACATGATTTTAAAGTTTGAGGCTTGTGCAGATGAGGGCAGAGCTTAGGCATTGGTGGAACGAGGTATTATGACATCACAATCTGAGCTCTAGAATGTTACTACTTATGATTTTAAAGTGTTTGAGACTTGTACGGATGAGGCCAGAGCTTGCAGGAATGGGGCAGGGATGGGAAAATGAATTCTCGCGGGAATGGGGAAAAATTTGTCCCCGTGTCATTCTCTAGTTTACAGACCAGCTCTTTCTGCTCCTGTAACCCAATCTCTTTCTTTATGTAGCTCACCAAGCACTTTGGAGACCATTTAAAGTGTCTAAGTTATCGAGGGGAGGAAATAACAAGTGTTGGCTGTGTCATTTGGAGGTGGAAACTTTTAAACATAAGTTATATACTTGTATTAATGTGTGGCATTTTTGGAATTGCGTGTAGACAACAATCGAAAATATTTTTCATTTTAAAATGCCTCTTCCCTATAAGCTTTATAGTCTTGATCTGTGGCCTTACCAAAACTTTTAGGCAAATCTGAAGCCAAGTTGTTCAATATATTAATAGGTCTTGCAATATAACATATTTTATCTGAATAGAAGAATAATTCTGTATTATCTGAGGTTGCATGGTGGAATGTTTGCTTAGTGCATAAATATGAAAAGTAGCTGCTCTAAAGAAATGTAACAATACAGTTTCATAAGATATGGGGATTATTAGATTTACATTGTCAACCTGCTAAATAATTGAGAACCTGACCTTTGGGATGTTTAAATGGGAGGGTATGGAGGTTTTATTGTATTACTGTATGTTAATGCTAATGCAGCTGTTTAAAATGTAATAAACAGTTTGAACAAGGTAATTTATAGTTTATTTATAGTCTGCTTTTAATAAGGCAGATCACAGAATCACATCCATACCAAACATACATATAAAATCATACAGCAAAACATTTCATCTTAGGGCCACACTATTCAATTTTCATCACCCATACTTCCTTTCACAAAATAAATGCTTTTTCAGCAGTCTTCTAAAGATACTTAAATCTTCTTGCTGCCTTGTATAGGCCGGCAGTCTGTTCCATTCTGCAGGGCCTGCATATGAGAAAACACTTACTCTAGTTGTTTGAAGTCTCAATTCTTTTCTTGTTGGTATGTGGAGTGTGTGGCGCAGTGGTTGGATCTACAGCCTCAGCACCCTGGGGTTGTGGGTTCAAACCCCGTGCTGCTCCTTGTGACCCTGGGCAAGTCACTTAATCCTCCATAGCCCCAGGTACGTTAGCTAGATTGTGAGCCCACCGGGACAGATAGGGAAAATGCTTGAGTACCTGATTGTAAAAACCGCTTAGATAACCTTGATAGGCGGTATATAAAATCCTAATAAAACTTGAAAACATAAACTGCAGTGCACCGCAGAGCGCAACTTTTAAAGCAATACATAAGGTGAAATACAATCAATCAAATATTTTGGAGCCAACTGAAGTATACTTAGATAACACCCCCACCCCCTTTTACAAAACCATAGTGCAGTTTTTAGCGCCGGCCTTAGCGGTAACAGCTCTGACGCGCATTGGAGCTTTTACCGCCGTGGCTGGCGCTGAAATCCACGCTACAGTTTTGTAAAAGGGAGAGGGGATAAGTTAGTAACAGCAATTTATATCGCACTCTATATTCCATTTTAAGCCAATATAGTGAAATATAATATTCTGACACATGATTGCATTTTCTTACCCTAAAAAGGGCTTGAATGATGGAATTCTGGGTGACCTGTAGAGCATGCGTTGCTGTTGAAGAATTACCTAACAGCACCAGGTTACAATACTCAAGACTAGATAGTACAACCGCCTGAAGAACACGCTTTTAATCATTCCAGGAAAGATACAATCGAAGATTGACTGAGTCGTTGAATGTATTATTGTGTCATTGGAGGAATAAAGATCTTCATATTATCAGATGAATTGGAGGACACTATGTTAGTGCACATCATTCTGATCTGGAAAATTCCATTCTGGTTCTGGTACATTTGTGGTTTTGTTTTCCCCTGTTTTTTTTTTTCTTCTTGATATACCGACCATCACATGTATCTGGACGGTTTACAATATTAAAAATTTGAAAAATCTAATAAAATTTAAGATTTAATTAAAATAAAATAAGAGGAGGGTAAAACTAAAACTATGACAAATTAAGACTCGTTAGAGACGAAAGATACTGGGGATAGGGAAGTTTTAATTACAATATGTAAATAAAAATAAAAAGGAAGGATAGAGGGATAGGGGATAACGAGAGGAAGACAGGGATGGTGCTTCTTAAAAACAGGAAATTGTCAGCCCTTCCTTTCTGGCAGGAGCTCGATTGGACGAAGGGAAGTAAAAGTGAAGTGCAGTTTGAACTTAATGGTACCCTCTCTCAGCTAAAGGGACCTTGTTTTCCTTTATATTTGATTCAAATATTTTGTTAATATCTGTCAATATGCTCGCCATACTTCGTCTTGGATCTAAGCTGAAGTTAAGCTAAATATTTATTTTATTTGACTATTATGTATTTTAATTCTTGAATATTATTTGTTTGCTTTTCTTCAACTTTCTGTACAAGTGGATACTTGATTTGTAAAATTTAAAAATTTGATAAATAAAATTAAAAAAAAAAAAACAGGAAGTTGTGTCAGAGGGAAAGTTTGGGGCTGGTGTGAGCAGCCAGTATGAATTGCTACTCATTGCCTGCAAACAACTGAAGGCTTTAAAAGGTCGGGGTAGGGTTACCAGACGTCCGGGAAAACCCGGACATGTCTTCTTTTTAGAGGACTGTCTGGGCGCTTGGACGGACTTTCTAAAACCCGGTAGCTTGTCCGTGTTTTGGAAAGGCCCGACCTCCTGGCCGCATCTGGAGGGCCTCTGAGCGTGCGCGGATGATGTCACAAGCATCAGCAGACGCTCGGAGGCCCTCCAGTCACGGCCTGGAGGTCAAAAAAGAAAGACGGTGGTTTGTGGGAGCGGGGCTGGAAGCAGAACAGCGCAAGTCTGGAGGCGAAACAAGGCAGGGCCAGGGCGGAATGGGACTGGGCCACGTGTCCGGATTTCTCTGTGGAAAAATCTGGTTGGGGGAGGAGTTGAGAGACTCGATCACCTGTGGAGGAGGAGAGGGAGAGATGCCGGGAGTCTTCAGCTAGTGGGGTTTAGGGATCTCTGCCAGCCATATCATGTGGTCTCACCATGGCCCCGTTGTACAGGGCCATGGTGAGACCTCATCTGGAGTGCTGTGTGCAATTCTGGAGGCCACATTACAGCAAAGATGTGCGCAGAATTGAATCGGTTCAGCGGACGGCCACCAGGATGATCTCGGGGCTCGAGGGTCTCTCGTACGAAGAGAGACTGAACAAATTGCAGCTCTACACTCTCGAGGAACGTAGGGAGAGGGGAGACATGATCGAAACATTTAAGTACCTCAGGGGACGTGTCGAAGTGGAAGATGATATTTTCTTTCTCAAGGGACCCTCGGCCACAAGAAGGCACCCGCTCAAACTCAGGGGCGGAAAATTTCATGGCGACACCAGAAAGTATTTCTTCACAGAGAGAGTGGTTGATCATTGGAACAAGCTTCCAGTGCAGGTGATCGAGGCAGACAGCGTGCCAGACTTTAAGAATAAATGGGATACCCATGTGGGATCCCTACGAGGGTCAAGATAAGGAAATTGGGTCATTAGGGCATAGAGAGGGGGTGGGTAAGCAGAGTGGGCAGACTTGATGGGCTGTAGCCCTTTTCTGCCATCATCTTCTATGTTTCTATGTGTTGTTGCTGCTGGATGGGCCTGTGCCCTCCTGTGACTACACCACTGTTACATGCATTAGCTAAATTTTTCTAAAATGTTTCCAAAGCATGAACATTTTCAAGCATTATCACTTCCTTGGTTCTGTTCTTCTTGTTAGGTTCTTTCTTTTCTTCATAAGCTCTGTGGTAGTTTGTTAGTTTCAGCTTCCAGCTCAAAACTCTCTCTGATGTCTTCAAAATGATAGCTCAGCTAACACCCACTATCTGTTCCTCCTGTGCAAACAGCATCTGCCTATTCTGGTTTCCTGCTACAAGCTGAATTTTCTGAAACTAGACTATCGCCTCTACAACCTTTTTTTTTTTTTTTTTTTTTTGTACTGCTGAAAAGTTTGCTATCCAAAATAACTTTTGAGCTGGCTCATATTTTGGTGCAGGAGAAGCATTGTACGAGAAACAGAAGGAAATGGTACTTTGAATGGCTTGCATTAGAAATATGTTAGGATTCTACTTTCTGTTATACAGTAGCATTATGAGGGCATTTCAGCTGAGGTGTAGATGAATTTTTCTCTCCAATTTCAAAATAAACAGCCAGGTCATTTAATTTATAACATCAACTCAACTTCATATTTTGAATTCAGTTAATTTCTATTAAATCTGTTCAGTATAACCAATTCTGTTATTTCTAACCTAATGCTAGAATACTAATCCAAAAATGCTAAAATGGATTATGAAAATACAAAGTACTCCTACTAATAATTAATTCTAGAGCGATACCAGATGCACGCAGCGCTGTACAGAGTCACAAAGAGTAAAAAAAAAAAAAAAAAACAGTCCCTGCTCGAAAGAGCTTACAATCTAAACAGCAAATCAAGATAATAAACATTTCTAGATTGACATCATCTTGATTATCTTGATCATCAGGCTTAACTTCCAGTATCTCAAGGGAATCCAATATGATAAAGCTGAGAAACAAATTCAGAGGGGAAAATCAGTATGTCAATAAATAAAACCTCAATCTACAAGTATCAGATCCTCAGAAATCCTATTTTCCACACCTGCAGAGACTGCTAGGCAACTGAGTTTGTTGAGAAGTAGTAATACATATGAATCTTTTTCAGAGTTCTCTTCATCTGACATTTCAGGAGACTGAGGTTTCCTAATTCATAAAGTAGAAGAGCCTCAATTTCATCATAATAAAACAGAGAGGGCCTCATTCTATAAACAGTGTCTAATATGGTAGTTGCCTAGGGAAATGGCCACCCTGCGTGACATTCAATTTTAGTCGCCATTTGTAGAATTACACCTAGTGGCGTCTAACTCAAGTAGGTGGTAGGTGTCTACAACTTGGGCACCGGTATATTAGACCAGGGTTTCCATGGCCTAAAACACCAGTGCCTAACTCAACCCATGCCCAAACTCTGCCACTAACAATGCCTAGTTTTCTGGTAGGTGCCTCAGTGTAGACGCCCACATGACGCCTACCAATCCCCCCTTTTATGAAGCTGATTTAGCGTTTTTCATCGTTGGCCACAGCGGTAAAAGTTCTGACACTCATAGGAATTTTAGGACACCTTAACTCCGAGAGGAAATACTTTTCCCATCACCCCTTCGATTAGAATCCTGGGAGTTCACCTTGATAGACAGCTATCTATTACCACTCAGGTGGGCCAAGTTATGCGCAAAGGCTTCATCACACTTTGGAAACTAATATCCGTAAGAAAATTCTTTGAACTTGCACCTTTCCAATTACTAGTCCAATCACTAGTGTTAAGCCTCCAGGACTACTGAGAGTTGCACAACATGATGGTCCTGTTCTTCAAGTCATTCAGCTGTGAATTTCATGTGCTAGACTGTTGTGGCAATTTTCGGTTTGAAGCCTCTCTGACTAGACGATCATGGACTAATGAACTCATGAACTAACCAAGATCCAGTTTGGGATAAAAGTAATCACAATGACTGTAGTATGTGTGTGAAAGTTGGGAATGAGTGTGAGTGTGAGTGATGGGGATTAGGTTCACGGACTAACTTATTCTGATATTTATTAATAAATTAAGTATTGGTAAGTTGTAAAAGTACTGTAATGAAATGAACTGTGGGAGATAAGATTAAGGGCTCCTTTTATCAAGCCGCCCTAGCGGTTTAACGCGCATAATAGCACACGTTAAACCGCCGGCTGCGCTAGCCGCTAACGCCTGCCTTGAGCAGGTGGTAGTTTTTTGGCCAGTGCGGGGGTTAGCGTGCGATTAAAAGTCACGCGTGCTAACCCTGCTAGCGCGGCTTGATAAAAGGAACCCTAAAATTGAATTGATTCAGATAATACTTGTTTGTATTAAATATTTAATAGCTGGTTTTAAGAATTTGGGATATATTTTAGGGATACTGAATAGCATTTTACATTTACCAGCCCAAGTACATCTTGCTAAGCCTAAAGGGATTATTAATGTTGCGATTTAATATCCTGGAAAAAAGCTAAATTTATTTCAATTCTGAAAAAACAAATTCCTTTAAACTTTATGTAACCTGTGATTATAAATAAATATATTTTAGAGCTGTCCTGGGATAGACAAGACCTGACAGTTGGTTTCTTTTAAAGACTGAACTTCCTTTTATCTAGCAAAAGTAATGTTGTAAATGTGCAAGAATTCCCATAGAATGTTTATGCATGAAACTGATTGGCTGGAACAAACCAGGAAGTTGTTTGAGGAGGGCTCCTTTTACGAAGGTGCGCTAGTGTTTTTAGCGCATGCACCGGATTAGAGCGCGCTATAGCGCGCGCTAGCCGAAATACTACTGCCTGCTCAAGAGGAGGCGGTAGCAGCTAGCACGTGTGGCATTTTAGCGCACGCTATTCCGCGCTTTAGGGCCCTAACCCGCCTTCGTAAAAGGAGCCCCTTAGGGTTAAGAAAAAAAAACAACTGACGATCTTGAAGAGAGGGGAGAGTTTGTGAATGAGTGCTCTGTGAGAGAAAGACATTTATTTAGAGAAAGAGTAGTGAAAATAAAGTTGTATAAGAGAGTGAGGTTTAGGTTCATTAGACAGAGAAATATTTATTTTATTTTATGCAGCTAGGCATACAGTATTAGGTTCCTGTGCTTAGGCAGGCATATTCCATAGCTGCACACACTGATAGGGAGATAGTTTCTCTCCTTTTTATTTATTTTAGCATAAGTTTAGGAAGAACAACAAGTGAAAATATACAAAAAAGGAGGAGGAACGGAAATTAAAGCTAGAAGAAAAGCTAAGTGCATGATGATTAAAGAGAGACTTTTTACAAACCCCCAAACTAATTATTTGTGAATATACTTATAATACTGGATCCAGTTAGTTGGATAAATAGGAGACGTACACAGATTTAACATGATGAAATTCTTAAATTGGTTTTAAAGGGTTTTAACATATTTTATTTGAGCAAACAGCAATTAAAGAATCTTTTTGTAATTAAAAAAAAAAACCATCTGTGCTATTTGTAACATTGAGTCTGATTCTCAATTAATTTCAAATTTCACCCCAATCAGGTTCTTCTTGACAAATAACTCAGTCAAGATGTGACTGGTGCTTTTCTCTGTTCAGACCTCACTTGTATACTGTACATCGAGCCTGAGGTAACTTGGGTATACGACTGCATTAAAAATAAAGTAAGGCTGGCGTTATAGAATTACAGACTGAGGCTGGTTACATTTAGAATCTACAATAAATGTCAAGAATCAGGTTCCTGGAGCACGGATGGTGTGATACATCTTTGTATAGTTAAAAGGTACTGACCCAGACTGGCCATTTCTGGAGACAGGACCCTGGGCTCACTGGAACTCAGTCTGCATATTCTGGTGACCTGACTGAAAATGACCCCCCTCAAATGTGGCTAAAAGCATGTAACTTCGTAAAGAAGCCTTTCCATCGCTTAAATCATTTTAGCAGGAGGGGCAAAATAAGGTCACGAGTAGGAGGCAGTGCATGTATTTCATTTTCAAATGTGCATCCACTATTAGTATCGTCCCCTACCCATCCCCCATCCCCACCACCATCATTACAAGTAGCTGGTGCTAAGACCATGGAAATGTAGAACTTGCTCATTTCAAACAGGAAATAATGTAGGCTCTTTATCTCTGAAAATCTGTATAAAGCACATGCATTGAAACCACCTATTACATGGGCTGTTGGGTTATTACCTGCTGTGTTTTCTTTCATCAGCGCCAAGGCCAGAACTTTCTTTTATTCAGCACTGAGAAATAGACCTGAATGCTCTTTTTATTTTCTTTCTTTAAATGTTTATTGATTTGGAATAACACAATGCACAACCACCAGCAATTAACTGTTAACAATAAAACTCATAACAAAATAGACTGTAGCTGTTTGTGTCTGATTTAACACTTTAGCCAACAGCCAGAAATATCCTTTTAACCCTATTTCCTCCTGTTTATATTTCTCAGTACTACCCCTTATTGATGTCCTATATTTCCTTCTACATATTGGCTTTGTAGCTTTCAGGTAATCTACCCTCCCCAGATTCCCTCCTTCCCTAAACCTACCCCCCATGTTGCCCTAAAGTCTGACCCTCCAAAATCCTTCCATCATAGGCTTCAGCTCTGTGGACGCTGTGGGTGTCCAAGCATCCCCAATATTTTTGAGACCTCAGATGACTAAGGCCAGCATGTGGGCTGGGCATCTCTTCCCCTTCTGTCCCTTTCCCTCCCTTCTCCTCACCTTCTTGGCTTCCTTTCAATCTTTTTTTTCAGAGGGGCCCCAGTTCGGCAGCTATTCTCACAAGCTGCCAGCGCTGCCCCTAAGCTTTCCCTGTGTCGCAATCCCCCCTCCTCCCATAATGTAACTTCCTGTTTCTGCCTGGGCAGATCGCAGCAGAGGGATATTTTCAGGACAGTTCTGGCAGCTTCTGAGATTAGATAATAGATTTTGAGAAGAAAGCAGAAAAATGGAAGAAAGTTGAATGTTAAAAGTTAATGCCAAAGATGGATGTAGGGCAGAAAATGAAGAAGAGAAAAACAACAAATAGATAAGAATGCCTTCAATACACAATTAAGAGCACAGACAGAAGGAAGTGCAACCAGAGACTGGGAAAAGATGATTAGAAAAATAAAATCACCAGACAACAAAGGTAGGAAATATGATTTTATTTTCAATTTAGTGATCAAAATGTGTCAGTTTTGAGAATTTATATCTGCTGTCTATATTTCGCACTGTTCAGAAAGAAATTTATTTCTTTCAATTTCTCTGGTGTTGTACTACATGTAGAGTCTGGCATCATAAGGTTTTGTTTGTGTATATTAGTACTTGTAGTTTGTTATCCTGTATTTTCATAGTTCTGCATGTGTGACCATGACCAGGTGTTCTGGTAGGACTGAATGTTGAAAAGCATACAGTGAAGTTTAATTTTGTGGTTAACCATTATGTATTGTTAATAAGATTATATTGTGTGTGTATATATGAAAAATGAATGGAAAAATGGCATTACAATTAATACTATTATTATGGGGGGGAGGGGTCAGGGTCAGGGTGAAGCTTGGGCAGAGTCTGGGGCAAGGCTTTTGAGCACCCCAATCATTTTGAAATGGTGGCTCCTATGCCTTCCATTAATATCTTTTTTAAATTTTCCCCATTCTTCCCCCTCCTCATCATATCTATCGTGTCTTTGTCAGTAAGTTTTTACATCTGTTCAATTGGTCCCAACCTACTACAACACTCCAGTATTGTAGGCTCTACTTTCCTCTTCCAATGTACAGCTGTCTCACATCTGGATTTTGCCAATGCTATCCCCACCAATTTCCTTCCTTCTTTTGTTTGACTACCCCCATCCTGAACAAATATGTTTCTTTACTATCCTCAACAACCCCCAAAAAAAATATTGCGATGCTTGGGCATTTTTCCCCATATGTGTATAAATGATCCCATTTCCTAACATCCTTTTCAACAATCATCCGGCAAATTAGGGCACATATCCTGAGGTCTTGTTAGAGTGAGGAACAACTGATCCAATAGTTTGTAGCCATTTTCCTTAATTGTCACATATATGGATGTTTCCATATGTTCCCAAATATCTCCCTCTATTTCTTTGTATTTAAATCCCTCCCCAAGTCTCTTTCCCATTCATACATGAATTTATATCTTTTAAATCTATCCCCTTGCAAAACCTATAACATTCTGTGATTGTTCCCTTCAATTTCCACAGAAAGATCTATAAGTTCTCTAATGTTTCCTTTTTATCCATTTTCTCCCCTCATATTTCCATCCCTCTCACAAAATGCTGCCCTTGCATCACTCAACAAAAAATCTCAAATGCTGCACCAAGGTACTTAAAAGACACAAGTAAAAGCAGCTAAGCCAGTCGACCATCCCCAGGACAACCTCACTGTTCACATAAATTGCCCCACAGATTCAAAAAAGTTAACAATAACTGATAATGTATAATAAATCAATATATGTTAAACGTACCCTCAGTGTGTGGAGGTAAGCTAAAGGAGAAGCGCCCCATTGTCGAAGTCCGAAGGCGAATGGGGGTGGGGGAACTGAGTCTCTTTGTTTTTTCTTTAAAAAAAAGAAAGAAAGAAAGAACTAAAAGAATAGAAAAAAATGAACGCGCGAGCAGGAAGGCAAGGCAAAAAAGAATGACCGTTCAATGACGCGACTTCTCAGCTCCATGGAAAGCATTGAACTGAGGTGCTTTTATGGTCTCTCATGGGAGGGAGGAATTGCTCTTGGGTGAAACGCATCTCGAACAAGTGCTATCTAGGGCTACTCAACGGGGAAGTTTGGGTAGGTTATATAGGGTTCTTTTGCTTCAAAGAGATCCGGTGAGAGGTTATGTGGCCCATAAGATTTTCTACTTCTGGTATATGACTCCTGCCCGCCTATCAAAAATTTTTTCAGGTTCCTCTGATACTTGATGGAGAAAGTGTGGCCAAAGGGGTATGTTTTGGCATATTTGGTAGACCTGTCCATTGATCACCCCGTTTTGGACCCAATTAATGACACTTTTGGGAGACCTTTTGGGTATTACTTATCCTGCCTTGCCTGATATATGTCTTCTACATGTTAAGCCTTTGGGGGTGTCCTCTCATATACATAAATTTGCAAACTCTTTGTTTGCTGCAGCCAAGTTGGTCTTGGCTCGTAATTGGAAACAAGCCACAATTCCTTCTTTAGACATGGTCTTGGTAAAATTGGATTATATCTGCTTGATGTCTAAACTTTCAGCTTATAAAAATGACAGAGTTACAGCCTTTCATAAAATATGGGACACTTATTTATCATGGCGAACTGAGTCTGGCTAATTTTGATATCTGTTATTTTGCACAGTAAGAACAAGGGCAGGGGACAGGGGAGGGGGGGGTTGAGAGGTTTGGGGGAGTTTATTTTGAATGTATTTTGATCTCTGAGTTTCTATATGTTTTCTTTTGGATCGTATTATGTTGTTATGGATTTACCTGAAGGAACATAAGCAGTGCCTCTGCTGGGTCAGACCAGAGGTCCATCATGCCCAGCAAGCCGCTCACACGGTGGCCCATCAGGTCCAAGACCTGTATAGCAATCCCCTATCTATATCCTTCTATCCCCTTTTCCTTCAGGAAATTATCTAATCTCTTCTTGAACCCCAGTACTCTGTCCTATCACACCCTCTGGAAGCGCATTCCAGGTGTCCACCACCCTTTGGGTGAAGAAGAACTTCCTAGCATTGATTTTGAATCTGTCCCCTTTCAACTTTTCCAAATGCCCTCTCGTTCTTGTAGTTTTCGAAAGTTTGAAGAATTTGTCCCTCTCCACTTTCTCTTTGCCCTTCACGATCTTGTAAGTCTCTATCATGTCCCCTCTAAGTCTTCGTTTTTCTAGGGAAAAGAGCCCCAGTTTCTCTAATCTCTCAGCATATGAAAGGTTTTCCATACCCTTTATCAATCGTGTCGCTCTTTTCTGAACCCTCTCGAGTATCGCCATATCCTTCTTAAGGTACGGCGACCAAAATTGGACACAGTACTCCAGATGCGGGTGCACCATCGCCCAATACAACGGCAGGATAACTTCTTTCATTCTGGTTGTAATACCTTTCTTGATGATACCTAGCATTCTATTCACCTTCTTAGAGGCCGCTGCGCACTGTGCCGACGGCTTCATTGTCTTGTCCACCAGTACCCCCAAGTCCTTTTCTAGGCTACTTTCACCCATTACCAGCCCTCCCATTGTATAGCTGTACATTGGGTTTCTGTTTCCTACATGCAAGTCTTTACATTTCTCTACATTAAACTTCATCTGCCATCTTTTTGCCCAGTCTCCCAGTTTGTTCAGGTCCCTTTGTAAATCTTCACAGTCCTCTTTAGTCCTAACCCCAGTAAATAGTTTTGTGTCGTCTGCGAATTTTATAACTTCGCACTTCGTCCCTGTTTCTAGATCATTTATAAATACATTGAACAACAGCGGTCTGAGTTCCAACCCCTGCGGAACACTACTCGTGACCCTCCTCCAGTTAGAGTAGTGGCCCTTCACTCCCACCCATTGGACTTTAGTCCTTCAACGGGGTTTAAAATTGCATATTTTTTTTTCTGATTTGGCTTGTTTATTTGGTTGTATTAATGCATAAAATAAAAGAAAACTTCAAAAAAAAAAAAACATTGAACTTAGGAGCCGCATGCCTACATCGGACAGGAGGGTACTCGCGCATGCGCGGTGCAGTCGGTCGCAAACTTTCTAAAGTTCTTAAAGCGGTGACGTACTTGGGACCTTCCATGCCGGGGCTCCGTAGATGATGTCACCCACATCCACACGTGAGAATATGCTGCCTGCTTGTCCTGGGATAAAACTATTTACAGTTCATCATTTGGTTTTATTTATTTGAATTTACCGCATTTTTGAAGAAATTCATCCAAGATGGTGTACAGCAGGTATCATTCAACATAAAACTTACAGTTTTGTTAAGAGCATAACAGTAGTAAAAAGACCAAATATAAACATAAATGCAGTGAATAAGGTAGAGTTAAAATCAGTGAACTGAAACTTATTGCCCCCCTCCCCCTCCCCTTTATGAAGCCGCATTAGGCTTTTTTATCAGCGGCCGCAGGGATAAAAGCTCCGACACTCATATAATTCCTATGAGCGTTGGGGCAGAAAGGAGGAGAGCACCCCCCCCAGACAGAATCTGGGGTGTTGTTCCCCCACCTCAACCCCTTTGCTATGCCACTGCCTGTAAAACACCGAAAATACAGCCGCAATAAGGCTTCTTTATCTTGAAGAAATACAGAAGGAGTGTGTGGCGCAGTGGTTGGATCTACAGCCTCAGCACCCTGGGGTTGTGGGTTCAAACCCCGTGCTGCTCCTTGTGACCCTGGGCAAGTCACTCAGTCCTCCATAGCCCCAGGTACGTTAGATAGATTGTGAGCCCACCGGGACAGATAGGGAAAATGCTTGAGTACCTGATTGTAAAAACCGCTTAGATAACCTTGATAGGCGGTATATCAAATCCTAATAAACTTGAAAGAAACTAATGGGGTTTTTTAAATGCACCAAAGCCTATTCGGGTCCTATGGGCTTTGGTGCATTAACAACAGCAGCTTAGCTTCCACAGCTTTGTAAGAGTCCCTCAGTGTGTCGTTCTAGTCTTCATTTCTTCATCTGTCTTGATAGCTGTTTTGGATCAGACAGACGAAGAAATTAAGACTACAACTACACTTTTAGGGCCTCTTTTACAAATCCACGGTAGCGATGACTTCCAGACTGTCTGATCAGACTTCTATAAGAGATTGTTCAATTTGAGACTTTGTTGCTACTGAAGGAATATACTGTAATAAAGTCTCTGAATATTTAAAGACTTCTTTCTAAACTCTATTACGCATTTCCTTTGAGAAATCTGCTTAGTAATTGGAAATTTTAATATTCTTAAATCCGAGTTTCTTGCGGAATTTTTAAACTTTCAATATTTTGACGTAAGATTAATCTATCTTTAGCAAACTGAGATTGATTATCCTGAATCTGGGTGACAACCGTTTCCAACGGTGAGGCTTTAGTAGTATAAACCTCAAGCTGCCTCTTTAAGGGCTCCTTTTACAAAGCTGCGATAGCGGTTTGCTGGCGTAAGTTCTAGCCGCATAGCGCGGGCTTAGCGCGGACTAAAATCCTGCGTGCGCTAAAAATGCTATCGCAGCTTAGTAAAAGGAGGCCTAAATCTCTCCCTTGAGCTGCATTGTCCAGAAAAACATTAACAAAGCAGTACAGTACAGACCATTTGCAGGGCCTCCAGGGGTGTCCAGCGTGGTGATGGGACTAAATCACGCGAGACAACAGCGCACCGACAACTGAGCGCAAGGTTGATGGCGTGCTGAAGAAAAGCACTATTTTAAAGGGCTCCGACGGAGGGTGTGGGGAGGAAACCCCCCACTTTACTTAACAGACATTGTGCTGGCGTTTGGGGGGGTTTGGGGGGTTGTAACCCCCCACATTATACTTAAAACTGAACTTTTTCCCTATAAAACAGGCAAAAAGTTTGGTTTCAAGTATAATGAGGGGGGTTACAACCCCCCACAACGCCAGCGCGATGTCTGTTAAGTAAAATAGGAAAGCCCAGTAGAGCTGCACAAAGGTGGCTTAAGTAGTCTGGGGGGTGGGCTAGTGAACCATAGAGAGGAGAACCCAGGCCCATAAGCTACTCTATTACATTCATGGTGGAAAATGTGAGCTCACCAAAAAAAAAACCCCATAAAAACCCTAGTGTACTGCCATATAGGTGCCACCTGCAGCCATAAAGGCTATTGGGGTTGTAGACAGGTGGGTATAGTGTGTTTTGGGGGCTCACATAAACTATAAGGAAGTTCTGTTGAGATGTTTATGTGGCACCCTTTATATGAAGTTCACAGCAGTGCCCTTTAAGTTTCCCCTCTGCTCTGTTGCCATGTCTGGATGGCCAGTCCATCACAATGCTGGCCCTTCCCGAATCCAAAAGTTCTTGTTCTGGGTGTTTGGGACTTGGACAAATTTTTGGTTGAGAATGTGCTATAAAGATAGATGTAGTGGCAGTCTGGATGATCAAATGCCTGGATGTACATATAGATGATTTTCGGGGAAAAAATAGGTTAGACTTACTTTTCAAGAATAGACATTTTGCCGCTGCTGACTTTAGGTGACTAGCGCCCTACTTCCAAATCGAACTTAGACTTTTTTAAATTATGCCCATCCACATATATAGTTCACATATAGTAGACTCCTTTTGTTCCTTGTAATGTATGATCATTATTGTTAATTAATTTTATGGGGTGTTATGTATGGTTTTATATAATGCACTCAGAATGATGGAGGGTGGAGGATATGGAAAACAAACCAAGGAAACCCAGTGGTAGGTCAACTAAGCCATTGTTTATAAAGGACAGTCTCATCCAGTACAGTTGTTATCCTTGAATGTTATTCATCCACCCAAGACTCAATCAACAACTCTACATCAGTGACCCAAAATACCTTCTAGCAATTTTACCATCAGTCCTTCCCTCCCCCCCCCCCCCCCCCACATCGGCAAGGCCTGACTGCCTATAAATCAAATTAATCCTAACTTAGGCCCCCTTTTACTAAGCTGCACAACCTAAGGCCGCAAGGCAAATGCTCCAATGCCCAATCAATTCCTCTGGGCGTCGGAACACTTACCGCGCCGGCCCTCACTGTCAGGCTTAGTAAAATGAAGGGTTAAAAAAAAAAAACTTAACAGAATACTCAGACTAGGAGACCTTGTATGTGCCTTCAGATTTCAAATCACAATTTAATCATACAACGTGTCCCAAACACAATCTAAAGTGTAGCCAGAATGTGAAAAGGTTCATCAGACATTAGATCAAATCATTATCTTGCATAATATAAAATTTCGAGCCAAAACACAGTTCTGGCAGTCAATATGCAATTAAAATCACACTACTAAAAGCTGTTGAAACTTCAGGAACATATTTGCAATAAATTTGGGGATTAAATTAAAGGTTTCCAATTCAACAGCTGGTGGTTTCTAAACATTAGATCACTAATCTTACGATCAAACTTGAAAAAAATATTCAGTCAAAAAAGGACAGCCAACATAAGATTGTTGATAACTCTTTTTCCTGAAAATTATTGCTAAAAAATTGTACAAAAAATAATAAACGACCTTCATTAACTCCCCTTCCCCCCCCCCCCCATTTTTATAAAATCATAGTGTGGTTTTTAAGCGCCAGCCGTGGCAGTAACAGCTCTGAAGCATAGGCACGCACTAAAATCCTCTAGCACAGCTTGATAAAAGAGGAGATTAAAATGGTAGTAATTATATTTTAATGAATCAATTGGTAGGTTGGTTTTTTTTTGTTTTTTTCATTCATGTTGAGATATCAGTATTCAAAGTTTTTGAAAATATCTCCTACTAGAACGAATCTAAACTACTCTTATTAGAATTCCATTCAGGCATGACAAATCTGGGTTAGTGATGTAGTCATATGAGGGTTATTTTAAAAGGCATTTCTGTGGGTAAATGAGCATTTTAAACACAGAAATTGCTTTATTATTGTTCCCAAGACTACAGGTGCTTAAGAGTACAGTACTCCCCCGATATTCGTGGGGGTTCCGTTCCAGGAACCCCCTCGAATCTTGAAAAACCGTGAATACGATTTTTCATGGGGGAGACTGCAGAGGGCAGCAGGAGAGAGCAGCCGGAGCGCCGGCGAGTGCAGGAAATCACTCGCGGTATGCTCCGACCGCCTCTTCCTGCACTAAGTCGGGCCTTATCCAATCAGGAGCTGCGTGTCAAAGCAGCTCCTGATTGGATAAGGTCTGACTTAGTGCAGGGAGAGGAAGTCAGAGCATACCACGAGTGATTTCCTGCACTCGCCAGCGCTCCGGCTGCTCTCTCCTGCCTCTCCCGTTGCCCTCTCCTTGTTGGCGGTTCGCGGTTGGAAAATACTGCGAAAGACCGGGACCGCGAACCACCGACCGCGAACCACCGGGGGAATACTGTACAGCCATTTTACTAATATGTTTATCTGGTATGGGCAAAAGTGCCCTCTGGAGGTAGGGCTATGGCTGATGCATTTTATGCATTTTCTTGCCACCTACAACTAGCAGCTCCTTATAGAATTATTCACTTATCCCCAAATTCTATATATGGTGCTTAATGGTGTGTGTGTGTGCATTGGTGCCCATAGCTGATGTAAGCACACAATTGATTAATTGGCGCTAATTGGCAGTTATCACCTCACAATTAGAAGTTACTCGTGCAACTCAAAAAGTGTGATTCTGTAAAAAGAGTGTGCCAGTTGAAAAATAGGCATGACCAGGGGCATATCGGGGTGTTTCTAAAAGCTAAGCGCATTGTTATAGAATATGCCTGATTTGTGCAGGTATTTAGATTCCAGGCATTTAGGCCTGGTTTTAGCTGACCTAAATGCCTGTTCCTAAGTTAGAAACCACAAGAAGCAGTAAGGTCTAATAGACCTTTAGAGTGACCCGCTCTGTCTCCAGCACTTGAGCACCACAATTTCAATATAACAATATCGGAATAATAGTATAGAAAGGATTCTCAGTGTGAGGTAAAAGCGAAGGGAGAAGATTCTCCAGTGCTTACACACACTAGTGAAGATTAATTAACCGCCACCTGCACACCATCATTGAAACCTTTCTGTGTGCTCAAATTACATTACATTAGGGATTTCTATTCCGCCATTACACAAAAAATACAGCCATGCCTCCTGTGACCTCAACCATTGCCCCTCATATCTCCTTACCACCTCTAGTATAAAGTTCCGCACCATAACTCTACAATGGATCCAATTCACGCTCACAGAGGGCACATTCCCTGTCAACCTCAGCGAAATTGTCATCACCCCAATCCAAAAAGACCCAAAGGCACCACAAAATCTCCCTTCCAACTATAGACCTATAGCCTCAATTCCGCTATATGTCAAAATCACAGAAGGCCTAGTAGCCAAACTCCTCACCAATTACATAGAGGACCACAACCTACTACACCCCATGCAATCAGGATTCAGAGCACATTTCAGCACAGAGACATTACTAGGCTCCCTCATGGATACCGTCAGAAATCAACTTAGTATAGGGAAAAAAATGCTACTCATACAACTGGACCTATCGGCGGCATTCGACCTAGTAGACCACAACATCCTTCTACAGATCCTAGATGCAATAGGCATCTCAGACAAAGTATACTCCTGGTTCAAAGGATTCCTAAAACTCAGAACCTACAGTGTAAAATCAAACAAAGAAAAATCAGAATCATGGTCAAACCCCTGCGGCGTACCACAAGGATCTCCACTATCCCCCACCCTCTTCAATCTATATACTGCCTCTCTAGGAACCCATCTGGATAAGCTAGGCATAACATCCTATAGCTATGCGGATGACATCACCATCCTCATCCCATACGACCATTCCAAACCCACCATGACAGAGGAACTTCACCAAACACTGGAAGCAGTCACAACCTGGATGGAAAATCACAAACTTAAACTCAACCAAGACAAAACCAAATTCATCCTCCTAGAAAACGACAGGATCCAAACCACAACCATCCTAGACATAAACGCAACCAAATATCCCATCCAAACAACCATAAAACTACTAGGCATGACCATAGACAGATGCTGCACAATGCAGCAGCAAATAAACAAAACAACCCAAAAATCATTCGCAATCATGAGAAACCTGAGACAAGTCCGAAAATTCTTTGAAAGCACACAATTCCTACTTATAGTACAATCCCTAATACTAGGAATACTGGACTACTGTAACATCCTCTTCCTCCCATGTCCGGCAACTACGATAAGACAACTCCAAACAATCCAAAATACAGCCTTAAGACTCGTCTATTCATTGAAAAAACACGACCACATCACTGAAGCCTTCATCAACTCACACTGGCTCCCAATCCAAGAAAGAATCCAATTCAAATTCTACTGCATATTATTTAAAACACTACACGGAGACAGCCCATCATACCTGAACAATCGCCTCATCCAAGCAACCAGCACCAGACACAGAAAAACGCACTCCCCATTCATACCCCCCCCATCCAAAGAAGTAAAAAGAACAAAACTACATGACGGCCTCCTAGCCACACAAGCTGCAAGACTAGACAACCAAATCTCCAACCTTCTGATGACCACCATAGACTATAAGACATTCAGAAAAGAAATAAAAACCACACTGTTCAAGAAATTCCTAAAACAGAAATAACAACACGACCACCAAAAGCCCTCAAGATCTTCATATTACCTCTCTAGCTATTCTCTACAATTCATATAATTCTGTAACTCTGTAATTCTGATATCCATTGTAATTCTATCCTTAAATTCATATAATTCTGTAATTCTGTAACTCTGTAATTCTGTTATCCATTGTAATTCCGTCCTTAAACTAACCTTTTGTAATCCGCCTTGAACCGCAAGGTAATGGCGGAATAGAAATCCCTAATGTAATGTAATGTAATGTAATGTAATTACCTTGCGGTTCAAGGTGGCTTACAAAAGATTTATAAACAGGGTTATAATGGGAGAACAATAGATTTGCTAGAGTGGTAGAGAGTAGATCTTTTGATATTTCTTTGGTAGTTAAGAACAGGGAGGCTTAACAGAAGATTTATAAACTACAATTGTCCTTGCTATGATAGTAAAGGGTAGATCCTTTGTCTATTTTAGTGTTGTTGAGAGTACTTGAGGTTAGGGCTGTTTCAGGAATTTCTTGAAAAGTATAGCTTTTAGTTCTTTTCTGAATGTCTTGTAGTCTGGGGTGGACATCAGAAGGTTGGAGATCTGGTTGTCCAGTCTTGCTGCTTGAGTGGCTAGGAGGCCGTCGTGTAGTTTTGATCGTTTTACTTCTTTGATCGGGGGGGGAATGAATGGGAAGTGTGTTTTTCTGTGTCTGGTTGTGGATGCTTGGATGAGGCAGTTGTTCAGGTAGGATGGGCTGTCTCCGTTAAGAGTTTTAAATAACATGCAGTAGAATTTGAATTGTATTCTTTATTGGATTGGTAGCCAATGTGAGTTGATGTAGGCTTCTGTGATATGGTCATGTTTTCTCAATGAGTAGATGAGTCTTAAAGCTGTATTTTGGATTGTTTGTAGTTGTTTGGTCATAAAGGTTGGGCATGGGAGGTAGAGGATGTTGCAATAGTCCAGTAGTCCTAGGATTAGGGATTGTACTATAAGCTGGAATTGTGTTCTTTCAAAGAATTTCCAAATTTGTCTGAGATTTCTCATGATAGCAAAGGATTTCTGTATTGTGTTGTTTATTTGCGGTTGCATGGTACAGCATCTGTCTATAGTTATTCCTAGTAGTTTTATGGTGGTTTGGTGGTCAAATCAATAATAGTGAAAAAAATAATGAAGTCTCCGAAACCGGGCTTGATAGAACCTTATTCGGCAGTGGGTTCTTTAGCCCTGCCGTTGTCATCTCTCTGGACCATACCTTCAAACTAAGTTTTTCATTGTTCATCTAGGAGTCGGCTGGGAGACTTTTGGAGTCCTCTGCTCTGTCTTCACTCTTGCACCAAAGTATGTGATTTATTACTATCACTTTATTATTTTTTTCACTATTATTGATTTGAGCACACAGAAAGGTTTCAATGATGGTGTGCAGGTGGAGGTTAATTAATCTTCACTACTGTGTGTAAGCGCTGGAGAATCTTCCCCCTTCGCTTTTACCTCACACTGAGAATCCCTTCTACACTTCTCCCTCCGAATTCGCTGTGATAGGGGATTAACAGAACCGCAAATATAGAAACACCGCAAATAACTGTTTCATATGTTATTCGCTGTTTTCTATTAAAAGCCATTGTGAATATAGTGAAACTGTGAATAACATGGTGGGAGGCCTGGCCTGTTCCTGAAGGAGAGGCAAAGCACAGTGAGGAAAGTGCTGGGAATCAGTGATTTTCTCTGTAAACGCTTGGAATCAGCGATTTCTCTATGCAAACTGATGTAATTTGGGGGGAGGAGCCAGCAAGCTAAAAACCGTGAATAATGGAAACCGCGAATGCTGAAACCGTGAATAAGGAGGGAGAAGTGTATATTATTATTATTATTACAATATTGTTATATTGAAATTGTAGTGCTCAAGTGCTGGAGACAGAGCGGATCACTCTAAAGGTCTATTAGACCGTCACCTTATTGCTTCTTGTGGTTCCTATTTAGTAACTTGTGCAGCATACATATATTTTTTATTTTTTTGTTCCTAAGTTATGCATCACCCACTGGCATGATATTTAGAATCAGGCTCTTAATATAGAGGAAATCATAGCGGTAGAATTACAGAAAGCAAGGGAAAGAAGGTGCTTTGAGTTAACCTGGAAAGCAAATATGGGGTGTCAGGTCAAAAGCGCGCCGGGACAAAGGCGCGCGCAGACAATTGAGCGCAGCGCGGAGGCGCGTGCCGCAGAAAATTACTGTTTTTATGGCTCCGACGGGGGGCGTGGGGGGAACCCCCCCTCTTTACTTAATAGAGATCGTGCCGCGTTGTGGGGGGTGTGGGGGATTGTAACACCCCACATTTTACTGAAAACTTCACTTTTTCCCTGTTTTTAGGGAAAAAGTTAAGTTTACAGTAAAATGTGGAGGGTTACAACCCCCCAAACCCCCCACAACGCCGGTGCAATCTCTATTAAGTAAACTGGGGGGGGGGCTCCCCAACAAAAACCCCCGTCAGAGCCCCTAAAAACTAATTTTCTTTGGCGCGCGCCTCCATCTTGCAGGTGTGTCGGCACGCGCCTTTGTCTTTCGCGGGGTTGTCTATGAACCCAAATATGGTACTTCCATTTGTGTTGGAGAGATCTACAAAATTCCTGGCTTAAGCAGAAGAGCAGGATGGAGACCTAATTGAAGACATTCACAGGAGAGCAAAGAGCAAGAGGTATTACTGATGGTTGTTTACAGATAGAGTGATGGGTAGATGCGGCTTTTTTAAGTATTATTTTATCTTGTAGCAATGGAAAATATTTTTGGTGCAGAGAACAGAATTGAAACAAAACTTCACAGATCAACAGCTATAATTTTGTTTGATGCACAGGAATGGTACTTAAATGGTAGCCCCAGCAGTGGAAAAGTGAAGTCAGTGCTAAACAGACTTCTACAGCATGTGTGTTCGGCAAGACGGATCAGGATGTGCTGGTGTTAGCTTTTCACACAATAATCAAATGTCCCAGAGGGTAATAAATAGATAGAAATAACAAGTCTCCCTCTAAATCTTTTTGAAAATGATGGATCGCAAAAATGCTTACCCTAGGGGGAAATACCCCTGTGTGGCGCAGTGGTTAAACCTACAGCATCAGCACCCTGAGGTTGTGGGTTTAAACCCACGCTGCTCCTTGTGACCCTGAGCAAGTCACTTAATCCCCCCATTGCCCCAGGTACATTAGAGAGATTGTGAGCACCCTGGGACAGACAGGGAAAAATGCTTGAGTACCTGAATAAGTCCATATAAACCACTCTGAACTCTTCTGAGAGAACGGTATAGAAAACTGAATAAATAGAGTGAAAAACTTCAGTCTCTGATAACTGGGGCTGGTATTGTGACATCATAATGCCTCATTCCACCAATGCCTAAGAGTCAACCTTATCAGTGATGTCACAATGGCTTGATTGTCCTATAATCAGCTCACTTTTACTACAATCTGATTTCTAGAGTGGCGCAGTGGTTAAAGCTACAGCCTAAGCACCCTGAGGTTGTGGGTTCAAACCCATGCTGCTCCTTGTGACCCCAGGCAAGTCACTTAATCCCCCCATTGCCCCAGGTACATTAGAGAGATTGTGAGCCCGCCGGGACAGACAGGGAAAAATGCTTGCGTACCGTGAATAAATTTATGTAAACCGCTCTGAGCTCTCTTGGGAGAACGGTATAGATAATTTAATAAATAAATAATTTATTTTAAGCATTAAATTTATATTTTGATGTAACCTCAGTGCTTTGGTAAAAGCGATCACCTCGGAAACCCGAGTTACAGGCTTGTACTGTATAAGAGGTTATTTCTCACGCCTCTTTAGCACCATCATGGGTGTACATTGTGTGCTTTTTAATTAATAGTGCAATTCACTCAAAAAGTTTTTTTGTGAAAAACTATCTAATGCAATAATTACGATCCACCGATTCAAAAAGTGTTCAAGCTAGAGATTTCAAGTACATATCTCAGGAGCTCCTCAGTTGCTTGACAATAGAGAATGACCGTTCCCGTCCCCACGGATAACCGCAGGAAACCATCTTTATCTCAACCTCAGTCTTTCTACACAAGCGTTCTTTGATGCAAGACTTGAGGGTCAGTGGCTGGGTCCATTCATACTCGGATTCTTCTCTCTCTCCTTAAAGAATGACATGGAGATGGTTTTCAGCGGGGACGAGAACGGTGATGAATTTTGTCACCGTGTCATTCTCTACTTGACAATTCTCTGCTTGGTGAGTAATTTCTATAAATGAACCCAGCGCATTTTCACTGCCAGACATAAAGGCTCAATTGTGCCCAGTTTCAGAATGATACCCTTCTTCAGGAGCCAATTCTAACTTAAAGTGTCCAAACATTGAAATGGTTGCAGTTGAAGCAGGCCATTCAGAAGGGATTCCCTGATTGGCAAAATCTAAAAAATCAGTATAGCTTGCCAGTCCTATGCTTCCAGACAGATTTCTAAGGGCATCAGGTCGCCCAGTTGTATAAATTAATATCTGAATTTTTGAATAAGAAACCAAAAACTGGTCTTCGAGACATTTGGAGTATTGAGATTAAGCAGCAGTTTTCTGCTTCTCAATGGCCACGAATTTAGACTTGGAGAATGAGATGTACGGCGTCTGCATCTATGAGACAAACATGGTTCTTTTTGTTGCATAAAGTTTTTGGACCCCTGTTCGTTTACAGAAACTGGATAGTTCTAATTCTAACAGATGCTGGCACTGTCATCTCGATGTAGGGACATTGGATCATCTACTGTACTATTGTCACTTGATACTTAAATTTTGGAGATCCATTTGGGGTCAAGTGAATAAAATATTGGAAAATCCAGTGGCATTGATGAACGATATCATGCTATTTGTCACGTTAATGAGGGCTAAAAGCCCAATAACTTCCCATAACAACAAACTTCTCTTTATTATGACAGGAGTTACCATACAACTTATTTTGAAGAACTGGAAAAACTAGGACCAGTTAAATTATAATTTCTGGTGGGAATCTTTATGCCACATTTTTAAAATGGAACGTATGATTGCCATACAGCAGAGACATTATAGGAAATTTAAGGATGTTTGTCATCTTCAGTTGTCTCATCAAATGCGTGAATGACACGTTCAGCCAGAGACAATGACTTTTGACTAGCCAAAGACAAAGGTTTTTCTCCACGATATGCCCTGATGTAGTTTCGAAAGTTCGAACACCTGGCCAGGCCTAGACTGCTGATCCGAAACATGTGGCTCATCAGCGTGAGAACGTGATTGCTTTTAACTGGAGTGAATGTAATGTGAACGCATGGAGGTGGGACCTATAAAATCAGTGCACATAAGCGGATTGTGTGCTTATCAGAATTGCAATTATCTAGAGTTTATATCCATTGACTTTAATGTAAAAAAAACCAGGACCATGGTGGTAGGCTGCAGATAACTGAAGCATGCGCTTAACCGACGTGCACTTAGGTGAAGTCGACTGTACTAAGTAGTAGATTTAAAACAAACCAGAAAAAATATTTCTTCACACAACTTGTAATTAAACTCTGGAATTCATTGCCAGAGAATGTAGTGAAATCAGTTAGTATAGAGAGGTTTATAAAGGAATTGGATAATTTCCAAAAAGAGAAGTCCATAGGTCATTATTGAGACCTGGCCCAACACCTCCCCTTTACCTAAAAGTTGGGAGCAGGAGGGGTGCTCTGTCCCTCCTACTTCTGAGGCCTCCAGCGCTGCTGTCTTCCAGAGCAGGTGGAACCGCAAAGTCCTCCTGCTCCTTCTCCTCCCCCTGCACACCGTGAATGTGGGCCTTAGGCCCCGCCCCGGTGCACATGTGATGCATGGGGAGGAGCCTAAGACTTTGATTGGCTCAGGCACCTCAGGCTCTTCCATTGAGAGGGGCCTGGGGCACCTGAGCCAATCAGAGACTTCCTTAGGGCTGAGGCTAAGGAAGTCCCTGATGGTCAAAGTAATAGCTATTGGTCAAAGTAATGGCTATTAGTTTGACCAATTAGGGATTTCCTTAGGCTCAACTGTAAGGAAGTCCCTGATTGGCTCAGGCACCCCAGGCCCCTCCCAGTGGAGAAGCCTGAGGCGCCTGAGCCAATCAGGGCCTTAGGCTCCTCCCCGTGCATCACATGTGCACCGGGGCAGGGCCTAAGGGGGGAGGGATTACTCAGTTGGTGGCAGGGCAGGAGGGAGTTTGCATCCCTGCTGCCATATTCGCGTGGGCGGGAGGGCAGTGTCGGGTTGTGGCAGGAGGGAATTGCCATCCTTCCTGCCTTTTGTGAGGCATCGGCACGCGCGGGGGGGGGCATTTTTTAGGGATTTGGGGAGGGAGGAGGCACTTCAGGGGGGCTTTTTTATTTTATTTTTTTTAACTGAGCAGCTATTTTGTGTGTGTAATACACACAAACTCTCTGCCCGATTTTAAAAAAAAAATTAAAAAGCCGTCAGAAGCCCTGACAGCAGTAACAGGAGGCTGTTTCTCCTGTCACTACTGTCAGGGTCTGCACAGGCTCCAGGATCGCTCTGTAGCGATCCGTGCAGTGAGTTGGGGGAGTGTCAATGATCGTCCTAATTTGCATGCAGGCCTTTTGTGAATTTGTTGGCCTACATGTAATCGGGAATGGATCAGAGACTCAATTGGGGTTTAGTGAATTAGCCCCTTAAGCATCCAGCCAGACCGGATTGTTTATCAAGAAGATAGGCTGCTTGAATGGGACAAAGAAGCCAGAGACTAATCCCATCTTCCATTCCTGTAAGTGTTACACCTTCCTTATCAATTAAACTAATCATTGTTTCAAACAGTTTACAAATTATAAACAGAAAGATTCTGGGAAATAAAATAGTTTCTATTTTTAGAATAAGATTCCAACCTATAAAAGCCTCCTCTCTGCAACACCCCCCCCTCTCTCTCTCTTGAACCTGAAGTCTGAACCATCACTCCCCCCCACCCCTACATCTCTCTCTTTCTTTGGGCCAGATTCACCAACCTGCCCGATCGGACCTGATCCGGACAGGGCCGACAAATTCAGCAAACTGAAATATGCAGATGGGGGCAATCGGAGGAATGCCCCCATCTGCCAGCACGGATCGCTTTTCTGCGATCCCCACGCATCTGCAGACCATATGTAGATGTTCTGCGCATGCCCATTGGAGCCGCGATCTTTTTTTTTTATTTTTTTTTAACTTTTATTATTAGTTCTTAGCCCTGCAAGTTCGTGGTTTTAACCCACTTTAAAACCAGGAGAAAACCGGGGCGGCAATGTGGCGATTCAGGGTGAGCAGGCAGGAGAGGGCAGCGAGCAGGGCAGAGAGCAGGGCTTCCAAAGTCAGAAAGATGTTTTCGACTGGTCCCCAGCAAGTCGTTTCTTCAGTTGATCGGCCAGCCCAGTCGGATGTGAAATTTTGTGTTGTGAATCGCGTCCCTGCCTACTTTGCATGCGTTTCACCTCATTTGCATGCACGGATTCGAAGCGGATCGCAGGAGAGGTTAGTGAATGGGGCCCGAGGGAAATCTGGTCGCAAAGGGGTCGCAAACTGATCGGTACACGATCGGTTTGCTTTGTGAATCTAGCCCTGTGTCCTCACAGCACCTATTCAGGAAGCTGTCTTTTCTCTCTCATTCACAAGAGCACAGAAGCAGTCTCTGAATCCACTCTGTATTTGTAAAGCTTATGTCTATTTCTGTCTGTACACTTGTAACCCAGTAAAGCTTATGTATCTTTCTAAAGATTGCCTTTCCGTAATATTAAGCCTATTTCTACATTATATTCCTTATGTAATCACTTCTGGCTGTGCTTGTCAGTTGATTTTGCTTCCTACTAAATCTTCAACGAGGGTATTGAACCTGGGACCTGGCGGATTGTAAGGCCCCCACATTATATCATTGGGGCTTATTTGCTTCAACATTACCCCTCCAAAACCTTACATTAGGGGGGGGGGGGGCTAAACCTCACAATGGACCTTTGACCTGTCCCAGTATGGCAATTCTTATATTCTTATTACTCCATTCATAATTCTGCTCTCCTCAAACTGCTATAAAGTAGCGTATATTCTGTAATTCCTTAGGTTGTAAGTCACCTTGAACCTGTTTAGGCATAGTGTGACTCAGAAATACTTAATTAGATTAGATCAGATTAGATTAGATTAGAAGTGATGGGGGACACCTAGGCACAGAATTCAAAAAGGCATGAAATAAACACAAAGGATCTCTTTACACGCAAGGAATAAAGAGAAGCCAACACAACAGAAATTAAATAGAGTTTACTAATAGGCCTTATGGATCCTCGAACCTCGAACCCTTTCACCTTCCCCCCACTCAAAGGCACACATCGCAAGAAAATGTTTGACAACCTTCTGGCAACACAAGCAGCAAAAATCAACCATTCCATCTCCAATCTTATGACAATATCAGACAACTTCAAAACATTCAGAAAAGAAATCAAAACCCTGCTTTTCAAAAAATTCATCCAAATATCTTAACCCCTCCTCTTTTACCTCCAGAAGATTCACCTACCTTCAGATAACCTTCCCCCAAATTACCCACCTTAACACCTTCCAATTAAACAAATACCATAAATAGATTGTAACCTACCCTCTCTAACTGCATTCCATATGTATTTTTCATACAGTTCTTCACTGTCAGTTTAATTTCCATCCTATAAGTTCACATAGAATTTTTCTTTTTTCAACCATCTTTATTTTCTCTTCTTTATCAATTTCCAGGTACTTTAGTTAGATTGTGAGCTTTCGGGACAGTAAGGGAATTTTTTAAGTACCTTCTTACTTCTCATTTATAATCTTAATGTATATTTTCTTCAAACCGCTTAGAACCTAACGGATGTAGCGGTATATAAGAAATAAATTACATTACATTACATTACATTATCTGCATCATGTCCTGTATCAGATGAAATGTTTCATTTAATGAAATGAATCTTCAAAGCAGGCAGATTATGATTGGTTTCCCATATCATGCTGAAAATTATGCTGTCAGCCAAGATGATACGATAAGTTTAGGGCTTTGAGGGATGTGTTAATAGATTTTTTTTTTTAAAAAAGCATGTTAACTTTTATTTATTCAAATTAAAAAATAAAAAAAAAAAATCTGGGAAGAATATATGCGGCAAAGCATAATGGCAAGATTATGTATTATGTTGATTCAGTGATTATACTATCTAATGAGAAACAAATAAGCAAAATAAAACAGTGCAGTAGACAATAACTTTCTCTGCCAAGATAACTAATTTTTTCATGAACATGTGTATTTTAGATTAATAGCAATATCTATACAAAACAAATAATTCTTAACTCAGATAGGTCTTGGGGGGCAGTGGCATACCTGGCAGGGCATGAGCCTGGGGTAGATCATCTCCTCTAGCCAGAGCGAACCCTCCTCTAGGTAGTGGGAAGATGTCACAGGATTGCGGGCTGCCTGCATGGCCGTCGGCTCTGCTGATCCCCCAGAACAGGAAATTGACATCAGAGGAGACAGGGGCCGCGACCACAGACCCACCACTGCTCCAGCATCCCTGAGCTCCCTGAACCCACCACCCTTATTGTGCTACTAGGAGGGGGGGGTGGATTTTCAGAATGTCCACCAGGATAAAGCCTGTGGGTCCATTTTACACTCAAATTTTCCCTTTGAAACCTGCCGTGGGCACAATGTACCCACCGACTATTGCACCTGTTTTTCTATTGTTGTTAATGTTGTTTTGGGGGGGCTAGATTTTCTAAGCATGATTGCATACAATGGGACATGTCTACTAAAGTGCGTTAAGCCCTAACGCACCTTTAGTGCATGTGAAAACACCACAAAGCATGTTAAATTGTTTCATGGTAAGTAACCTGTTTGTGTGTGATAAGCGCGCCATATTTTCTTTTGGCATTTATTTTCTGGGAGGTGTGTCAGGGCTGGAGAATGAGTACAAACGTGTTAGCCACTCAGCGTGTTCTGATTACCGTGTGCTAACTAGTTAGTGTGTCTATAACGTTAGCGGGAGCCTTATTGTGCTAATGTGAACATTAGCACACGACCTGAAAAAGAAATACTGGAAATTGCTCAATTTCCTAGGTGCGCTAGAAATGTGTTTAGCGTGTGGGAAAGTCCTGCACTAGTACACACTAAGCCAATTTGATAACACACTTTAGTATACATAGTTACACAGGAAGTACTACCACGGCAATACTGCAGTTACCATGGTAATTACCTCAGCAGCGGGAACAAGATTTAAAAAAAATCTTCCATGAATGCTGCAGGAACGGTAGGCCATTCCGCAAAAGTAGGAGAGGGGAGACATGATTGAGACGTTCAAATATGTCACGGGCCGTATCGAGGTGGAAGAAGATCTCTTTTTTCTTAAAGGACCCACGGCAACAAGAGGGCATCCGTTGAAAATCAGGGGTGGGAAATTTCATGGCGACACCAGAAAATATTTCTTCACCGAAAGGGTGGTTGATCGCTGGAATAATCTTCCACAACAGGTAATTGAGGCCAGCAGCGTGCCAGATTTTAAGAAAAGATGGGATTGGCATGTAGGATCTCTTCATGGAGGTAGTTAGGGGGTGGGTCAATAGTGTGGGCAGACTGGATGGGCCGAGGCCCTTTTCTGCCGTCATTTTTCTATGTTTCTATGTTTCTTTCTATGTTCTCACCGCTGTAATGTGTGCTGCAATTGAATTGCAAGTGTCACAAAAGAGTAGCCACAAGGAACTGCAATGCTGAAAAAAAACAGACAAGGGCATCCAACATCTTTCTGAAAGCACAAGTAAATGATTTGCAATGAATCGACTCGGCCTTTATTCATCTTTCTATGCAGTGCTTGGATCGCACAGCATCAAATCTTGTAAAATGCTGTGTTTACAATGAAATGAACTTAAGCACCAAAATTATGATGGCCGCACCTCGAATACTGTGTGCATTTCTGGTCACCGTATCTTAAAAAAAGATATAGTGGAATTAGGAAAGGTACAGAGAAGGGCGACAAAATTGATAAAAGGGATGGGACGACGTCCCTATGAGGAAAGGCTAAAGCAGCTAGGTGTCTTCAGCTTGGTGAAGAGATGGCTCAGGGGAGATATGATAAAGGTCTATGAAATAATGAATGGAGTAGAAAGGGTGTATCTGAATCGCTTGTTCTCTCTTTCCAAAAATACTAGGACTAGGGGGCAGTGAAGCTACTAAGTAATAGATTTAAAACCAGAGAAAATATTTCTTCACACAACGTGTAATTAAACTCGATTTCGTTGCTGGGGAATGTGGTGAAATCAGTTAGTTTGTGGGGCTTAAAAAAGGTTTTGATAATTTCCTAAAAGAGAAGCCCATAGGCCATTATTGAGATGGCCTGGGAAGATCCACTGCTTATTTCTAGGATTAGCACTACACGAACAACAAACTTCTCCGTCACAGCCCCATCTCTTTGGAACTCGTTACCCTCGGAACTACAGGATGAACCTATGCTAGATCTGCTAGATCATTCAAAGGAAAACCAAAAATATTTATTTTTAAAGATGTGTTCAACCTCTAATGCACTTACCTTATGAAACATCTTCATTTCTGCTTTGGTTATCAGATGGGATCCCCCTTCCTTTTGTATCTCCCCTATATGGCTCTCTTTCCTATTTTTTAATGTACTTCTTTACCTTAATCCTATCATTCCAGTAGGTCCTATATGTTTTAATGTATGTGACCCTATTTTATTATTTTTATTATGTACAAACCGCTTAGAAGACTGATAGGCAGTATATCAAATTTTTATTAAACGTGAAACTTGAAACTTGATAAGCAGTATATGTTCTGTTTTGCTGCTTGGGCTCTGTTTAGGCATACCTTAACAGACTTATCAGATGCCTAAAGCCCATTTTAGGACTTGGGACTTGGTTTGGCCACTGTTGGGAAACATGATACATGGCTTGATGGATCTTCGGTCTATCCCAGTATGGCAATCGTTATGGTCTTATGTGAGCCAAGTGTAGGACACTCAAGCCATTGTGACATCACTGAGGAGGTTGACGCTTAGGCATTGGTGGAATGAGGCATTATGACATCACAATCTCAGCTTTGGAATGTTGCTACTCTTTGGGTTTCTGCCAGGTACTTGGGACCTGGGTTGGCTACTGTTGGAAACAGGATTCTGGGCTTGATGGACCTTCAGTCTGCCCCAGTATGGCAATTCTTAAGTTCTTTGCTCACATTTATTTGTTAGTTCTGCCCTACTGCATAAGTGTCTTTTGACTACACTACCTAAGTTATACCTTAACAGACTTATCAGATACCTAAAGCCCATTTTAACCCATGCTGGACCACCCCTAACAACAACACTGCCCAACTGGTGCAGTCCTGTTGCCAGACTGCTAACTAGCCCTAGAGCATATGAGGTAAGTTTCCATTTATATGAAGTCTGACAATATGACATTTCAGGAGGAACCAAACTAGTAGAAGGTGTGGATGCATCCAAAAGAGAAGAGATGTGACAACTTTTAAAACTTCAGAACAACTGGCAGGTAATTTTGCTTACTTGACTTTTAATATTGTAGCTGGAACCAATTTGGAATTTAAATGGATGTGTTTAGGTCACAACTTTAGTCTCAGACTAATACATTTCAGCACAAAAATATGCTACAACATTAACTGAGAGGATCTGTTGTGGCCCATGCCAGTGAAAATCTATTGGAAAAACTCATTACGCTTATTGAAATTAGATTCATTTCCCCCTTTAGCCTTTTCAGTGTTTATTTGATCATTAACAATGCCACTTAACTAAGACTATAATCCAGTGTCTATGATCTCCAACATTTTCTGCTTCAGGTTCTGTGTGGGTTTATGTGTGTAAAACATGGAATTTGAATAATTATTTTACTGTTATTTTATCTGTTTCTATATGATGTCTCATTCAAGAGAACAAAATTACATTTCATTTGGAAGCATCCTGCAGTGTTTCATTGGATTTAATTGTCTTCCCCACCCCTTTTTTTTTATCCAAAAATTAATAGGAACAACTGCAGGACGATGACACAGACTGTATCGTGTGCAATGATGAACTGACTATTGCTTATGAAGAGAGAGCATCGGCTTCCCTCCCTTCCCCATTGCAGAGCAGCCCAGGTCTGCCACAGGCCACAGGCGAGGAAATCGCACATGGTGCCGACCTTGGATTAGGAGGATACGAACTGAAGCCTGAACTCACGCCAGGCAAATCTCATCTGAATATACTGGCATGAGCAGTGCAAATGTAATAACAAGCAAAGCAGGGATCATGAAGGCACACGAGCCAAGCTTATTAGGCAGTGCTCGAGAGAGGCTTGAAAATGCATTTGAGTCACAAATTGGAGAGAATCAAAAACCTTGTCAAATATTTCCCCAGGTGCCTGAAGAAATGAAAATTAATTCAAAGCCATATATTATACAACTAAAAGTAATTGTTTTTGACTGCAACCATTTGCCACTAATGAAATAGAAGCTATTGTTATCCTCTTAAAGTGAGCAGTACTGTTTCACTCGTGTCTTTCCGTTGCATTTCTCCTCACCTTGGTTTCGACTCAGGTTTTTGAGAAACCCATTGGTCCCCAACAGGAAGTGAAAACCGGTCTTAAGTTTACATTTTTTTCTCAGAGAAGATACAGCTCTTCTGCTTCATTGTTGAGGAAAAAATATGCAGTTTTGTAGTATTTCATCTGTATTGTTTCATTGACACTTTAAAATGGGCCCAGAATGGAAAGCAGAAGTCGATGAATTTGTTTGCTGTGCTAACATTTCCCCCTCTTTTAAACGGATTCTGGCTTTCCACGTGTTAGGCATAACTGTGTTTTGTAATCTTCAGTTTTATCAAAACTGTTGTACCTCTGCTCCAGCCATGCCTGGATTTTTGTAATTCTTTACAGATAACACTGTGTAACAAATCGCATCTCTTTTTCATGCTAATTATGAAAAGATTCCGAACAATATGTACCTTATCATTCTGTCTGTTGAGCAAACGTTGGTCCAGGGCAGGGTTTGGGAACTTGGCCTTTGAGTCCCTTCATCTTCCCTCTGCTGGTCTTATCTTTCAGATGCATACATGAGGGGACAGCTCAGTAGCTTACCGCCAATGCTTCATCTCTGGGTCACATCTTCCTCCTCTTGGGTTGGCTGGAGCTGAGGTTACTGAAGGAGCAACATTCGCCAGTCCCTGGTGATGGAAAAAAAAAAAAAAGGTTATTGTTTATGGCTAAAGCAAACCAACAGCAGAGGAGATGGAGAACAACACAACCTATGAGGTTCCAGCAGAAGAATTTATTCATAGAGAAGAAGACTGACTGAATCGTGTTTTGGCCATAAAAGCCTGCCTAAGGAGTCTAAGAGAGCGCCTTTTCTAGGATTACCAGATTTTTCCATCTGGAAAAAACGGAACCCGTAGACCAGTGGTCTCAAACTCAAACCCTTTGCGGGGACACATTTTGGATTTGTAGGTACTTGGAGGGCCTCAGAAAAAATAGTTAATGTCTTATTAAAGAAATGACAATTTGGCATGAGGTAAAACTCTTTATAGTTTATAAATCTTTCCTTTTGGCTAAGTCTGAATAACAATATTGTCATTTATAGCTAAAGAGACATATGATCAAGAAACTGTTTTATTTTACTTTTGTGATAATGATAAACATACCGAGGGTCTCAAAATAGTACCTGGCGGGCCGTGAGTTTGAGACCACTGAGTTAAGGGGAACAGTTAATCTGCTGGCTGGGTTGGAAGGCAGAGGGGAGAACAGGACAATCAAGCCATTGTGACATCACTGATGAGGCTGGCTCTTATTGGTGGAATGAGGCATTATGACATCACAATCTCAGCCTCTGCTTCCCAAAGGCAAACAGGCTGTCATGGTTACAGTTTAGCCTGTGGTCTAAAAACTCAAACCCTTTGCAGGGTCACATTTTGGATTAGTAGGTACCTAGAGGGCCTCAGAAAAAAATAGTTAATGTCTTATTAAAGAAATGACAATTTTGCATGAGGTAAAACTCTTTATAGTTTATAAATCGTTCCTTTGGCTAAGTCTTAATAATAATATCATAATTTATAGCTAAAGAGATTAAGAAACTGTTTCATTTTACTTTTGTCATTGTGATAAACATACTGAGGGCCTCAAAATAGGACCTGGCGGGCCGCATGTGGCCCTCAGGCCGCAAGTTTGAGACCACTGCCCTAGACCCATCCCCAGCCCTGCCCAGTCTCACCCAGCCCCGCCATGCCATGCCCCAGTTCTGCCTCATCATGACCCCGATCCCACCCCAAGCATGCCCCAGCCCCGCCTCCAGTCCCACCCCAGGCCCCATCCTCCGCAGCCTGCTCTCGTCGAGCAGCACATTCACGCAGGCGCGGATGAGATGTTATGATGTCACGTGCACGTGACATCACTGCATCGTATCCGCCCATACGCGGATGCCCTCCTGCACGAAGGAAAGATTTTCAAAATCTGGATAAAGTGCTGGGTTTTGAAAAGCCATCTGGACCCCCAGACATGTCCAGCAAAATCCGGACATCTGGTAATCCTAGCCCTTTCATAAGAATTACTTCCAGAACAAAGTGAGAATAACTAATGCTGAGATAATTCCTATGACAAGATGCTCACTTACACTCCTGTGTAATCAGTTCCAATCAGCATTTTAGAATTAGATTCCTGAGGCAGGCCTTCGTGGCAGACACATAGGGGCACCAAAATTTAGGTGCTCGGATAATGTATATGCTAAGCTCAAATTCTATAACAGCACTTGTGTGTGTATCTAAAGAGCCTGTGTTCCAGCCCATGACCAAGTCAGAGGGGTGAGGGGAACAGACTCTGAGCTCCACAAATCTTCAACAGGCTGGCTAAAACAGGTCCCCAAAAGATACACCTGACAGTTGCAGACTTAAAAATCTGTTCCTCTTCACGCAGGCAGAGTAGACCCTTAACAAAAAGAATCTCTGGCTTCATAAAAAAATAAAAAAAAAGGAATCTTGGATACAAACAGGAGAAACTGCCTTCACACCAGTGAACAGCAAATGAAACAACAAAGGTGGCCAGTTGGTGTTCAGTCTCTTTTATTGAAATGGACTCGACACGATCGTGTTTCGGCCCACAAGGGCCTGCCTCAGGAGTCTTGTGATAAATTCTATAAGCCTTTCAACTCATACTATAATCAACTGCAGCTCTCGTGAAAATGACATCTGCTGCTGTCCATCATTCACGAGAGCTGCAGTTGATTATAGTATGTGTTGAAAGGCTTACGGAATTTATCACAAGACTCCTGAAGCAGGCCCTTGTGGGCCGAAACATGATCGTGTCGAGTCCATTTCAATAAAAGAGACTGAACACCAACTGGTCACCTATGGTGTTTCATTTGCTGCTTGCAAATAAAAAAAAAGAAATAAACCAAGCAGATCAGAAGTCATCTTCATGCTCGCCTGCAAATAGAGAAACTGAAGGGGGCAGCAAAGACCGAGAAGAAGGAGGAGGTGTTCAAAAGCTGTGATTGACATCTTTCTTCAGTATGCTGTGAAAATGGATTGCGCACCTTATAGTTCAGCACACCATCCCTATTGCACTGGAACTGCAGTTGTAAAATACTAGCATAAGTCTGCTTAATACTCTGTAACCCATGCATGTAACTGCCTGATGCGCCTCTGACCCACCCAGGCCCCTTCCGGGTCCTTGCTCCCTTGAAGCTGCATCCTCTGGGATCTTGAGATCTTGGGAAACTGCAAGCTCTGGGTTCTTGGGATCGAGCTAGGTACTTGGTACATTAGAAAGAGTGTGAGCCCATCGGGACAGACAGGGAAAATGCTTGAGTAGCTAAATAAATTCATGTAAACCGTTCTGAGCTCCCTTGGGAGAACAGTATAGAAAATTGAAAAAATAAATTGGGAACTGGGTTGGCCACTGTTGGAAACAGGATACTGGGCTTGATGGACCTTTGGTCTGTCCCAATATGGCACCCCTTATGTTCTTACATGTGCCAAGTATAGGACAATCAAGCCATTGTGACATCACTGATTAGTTTAGCTCTTAGGCATTGGTGGAATGAGGCATTATAACATCACAATCTCAGTTCTGAAATGTTGCTGCTCTTTGGTTTTCTGCCAGGTGCTTGGGACCTAGGTTGGTCACTGTTGGAAACAGGATACCGAGCTTGATGGACCTTCGGTCTGTCCCAGTATGTTCTGGAATTTGAACAAACAATTGTAACTGTGACTAAGGGCAGTTATACTTGGACACATGTACTGTAACTTGTGCTTGTGTCCCTGAATCTGACTAGGTACTGTATGTGATGTTAAGTTGGAGGAGGGGGAGGGAGGAGCCAATTGAATATAGAAGGGGGGGGAATCCCAGAGGTAGTTGCCAGTAAAGGCTCATGGTGTCATTGGTTCTAGCTGTTCTGGAAGGAGAAGGTGGAATCTGTTAGGTTAAAAATATTTTAAAAAGTAGGCATGAGATACATTTGAGAACAGTTTGATATATATAAGCATAGGAGCCAACTTATCAAAATTATTAGGGGTGCTAATCCCAACAGAAATGACCTCTCCTTGGACATAGTCAAATTTATTCAATAATGGGAATGCCCAAGTATATCCCTTGTATGTTCATTTCTCTTATGCCACATCAGTTTGGGGAAGATGAGAGGATACACTGAGGACCAAATCAAGGGGCTTACCAAATGGTTCCATGTCAGCAGGGATTGGCTGCACCAGCCCTAGTTTTGCTTTATTGCACGCATGGATTTACTGTTCTGATTTTTTTCTAAGGCAGGTGTATCCAGGTTCAATCCTTAGCTGCAATCAGGCCAGGCTTTCAGGATACCCCTAATGCATAAGCATGAGAAAGATTTGCAAGCCTACTATATGTATTGTATACAGATCTCTCTCACTTATAGTCATCAAAGCCTGACAACCTGGTCTGCTTGCAACCTTCGAGGACGGAACTTGGCAAGCCTGAATTAAGAAAAGGAGAGCTAGAACTCCAACGTTCAAAGGGGCAAAGCTGGCATTCCTTTAGTCTCTGCCTGTGACTCAGAAACCTTTGCTCGTCCTTGCTGTCAGTTTTCTCCTAAGCTTCCTTTCTAGTTCAAAGGGCGAGCAGAGCTCAGCAAGGGTTTTGTTTCACAGTTCAAGAAAATGACCCACTCCTTCTTTAAATGTATTAGCTGCATCCTGTATGACAGCCTCGATAGATCTGAAGTTTCTTTGCTAGCCCAAGAAACCTCAGGCTTTAATAAGCTCTAGCACTTGTCCTTTTCATAAGCAGTGCTTATGTCAAAACACTGATGAATAAGATACTAAACTGTTCCTTGAACTTTTGTCAGTCCTTTATTTATTCCTCATATTAATATTTATAACATAGTTTCACTGTCAGATTCCTCACTGCAAACTAATGCTGGCTTTTACAAAGCCATGGTAGAGGTTTCTACCACAGGCTGGTGAGGTAAATCCTCTGACACTCATAGAATTCCTATGAGCTTCGGCGCATTTACTGCGCTGGCCCATCATAGAAACCTCTATGTAAAAGGAGCCCAAAATGATTACCATATATACTTGAATATAAATTGAGTTTGATGGGTCAGAAAAATGACCCAAAAATGGAGGGCTCAGTTTATATTCGAGCCACCACCTGACCACTTGGTACAACTGTCCTCTTCCTGCTGAACTACAGGGATGTCCTCCCCTCTGAGCCACTATCCACAATACGCACCCTGTCCCCAGAGCTGCTATCCCACAAACACTGATCCCCATATGCCCATTGGTGCCGCCACCACAGTTTCGCCAACCTCCGTGCCCCTAGAGCCGCTGACCTCCATACACTCGCGGATTGTGCTGCCGCCGATCCGCTGTATGTTGGACCGGGTGGGGCCTTGGGCATCTGTGCATGCTCAAGGCCTGCTGGCTTCTGCCTTCTCTGAGAATCTCGGAGGGGGTGGGAGCCAGCGGACCTGGTTCAACATACAGCAGATCGGCCGCAGCAGAACCTATGGGTGTAAGGAGGTCAGCGGCTCTGGGGGGGGGTGCATGGAGGTCAGCAAATCTGCATTGGCAACAACACCAATAAGTATTTGGAGGTCAGCGACTCAGGGGATGGGGGCCTGTATTGTGGATAGCGGCTCTGGTGTGTTTGTTGTGGATAGCGGTGCCCCCAACCCCTCCCATAGGCAGGATGGTGCCCAGTGGCGTACCATAAACGCTGTCCTCAGACAGGCAAGGACCAGCACTGTAGCAGCAGCCATTATTCTGCCATTCTTCCCTAGGTTTAGGAACACCACCTCAGTGGTACATCCAGATAGCCCAAACAACTATTTTATTAAATAGGTTAAAACAGTTCTCTAAATGGCGCAGTTTTTTGAGGTGCTAGTAGGTGCCATTGAAACATTTTTAATTGAGTTTCAAGGTGCCGGAATCATGCTTCCATAGGCGCTTTAGGCTGCCTAATGCCATTGTGGGCAGAAGTGGCATTAGTGGGCCTAAAGCGCTTACAGGACACAATTCACATCAGAGGTAGATGCTGGAGATGTAGGCTAGGAAAACCTAGGGCTACATTTCTTGTGCCTACCTTTGCCAATTTTGTGAAGTCCTAAAAACTTTATTATTTACACAATACTGGAACAGTTTACCTAAAGATTCAACAAATTGATTGCTTTATAACACTTATTTTCTCTTATGCTCTTGTTCGTTTTTTTTGTGCTGGTCTTTAAATACTTATAAACCGAGTCAAGTTCCGCTGGGAGATGACCCGGTATATAAATCGAAGATTAGATTAGATTAGAATATTTATATGGCTGTACATTTACTATAAGATTACAACTCCTGCTGGTTGCTGCTGAGTTTGACTGTGGAGCACTGCAATCATTTGGTGAAGTACATATTTTAACCTGGCTGGTGATGCTGTTTTTGACCACCAGCTGCTTTCACTGATCCCCTGATGCAGCCCTTGTGTGCATGAAACAGAGCCAGTGTTGGGTCTTTGTATGTATACGAGGGAGTGCTGAGAAGAGAATGACGTGGATATGGTTCAATCAACGATCTGAAACATTGTCAAAACAGAGAATTTTGTTTATGCAAATTGGGACTTAATGAAATAAGTTAACACTCTTTTCAGCTACAGTGGCAAAATAATGCTCAGAATTTAGGAAGTTGATTGGTTGGGCTGAGAACTTTTCAGCACCCGCTTTCACTGTGTCTCTGGAATTTTAGTTACTGTGCTTTGGCTAATCTACTGTTTTGACTACCAGGTTGTCAGCATATCCATAATAAATATTGCATGAGAGAGACTTACATGCACTGCCTCCTTGGTATGCAAACCTCTCTCATTTATATTCATTGTAGATAACCTCAACAACCTGGCCTACCTAGAGACCTCAAGGATAGGGTTACCATATGGCTCCAGATAAAGGAGGACGGATTGAGACATCCAGGTTTTACTTCCATCAATGGAAGTAAAACCCAGATGTCTCAATCCATCCTCCTTTTTCTGGAGCCATATGATGACTCTACTCAAGGGCCTCAGATTCGGAACATACGCGTAGTCTTATCACAGACTCAACTGTCAGCGTATTTTTATAGCTCCATGCTCAAGTCATAGGCCCATGCCCCAATTGAATTTTTGAAACTTTTTCATAAATAGGACTTAAGTATAGTGACTAAAAATCCAAAACTTTAATGCGTGGGCACGTGCTACCATGGTAACGCGTGTCATAGTATAACGTCGGAGACGTATAAAATGGATGTCGGTGCCATTTTGATAATGTTTGTAAAACCTGGCAGTCATAAAGTATTAAGTAAGTACCTTTCTATGTTTTGCTGAAATAATATTTGATATGATATTAATGACCATATTTTATTATAGATATTTGTTGGCTACTGGCCCTGACGCAGTGGACTAGCAACGGTGTCCACGAAATGCTGGCCGCGTCGGCTTAGCCATTAAATAGGCTGAAAATAGAACCGGACATGGAAGCCTTTAGAAAGAAAAAAAGAAAAAGAAAAACAGATTGAGATAAGTGATTTAGCTGCCTATTAAATAAGGAGACACTGTGAATATGATTGAATTTTAGTATCTTAACTTCACCTTTAAAAGTTTTGGATTTTTAGTCACTATACTTAAGTCCTATTTATGAAAAAGTTTCAAAAATTCAATTGGGGCATGGGCCTATGACTGGAGCATGGAGCTATAAAAAATACGTTGACAGTTGAGTCTCTGATAAGACTATGCGTATGCTCCGAATCTGAGGCCCTTCTCCCTGAAAAGGATTAAGATACTTACACAGTGGATATGTTATATTAAGTGGTGATTTTTCTCTATATGAGTAAGTGATTTTCTGACCACTTGGGTTAATTATATTTAGTTTAGACCCTACTCAAGGACCAGAATTGAGTAGCACTGAGTTAGACTTTAAAGTACCCGAGATCAGGCTACTGCCTTTAATACCTCAAAATTTTGAATTTTTATTATCACTGGTTCTTCACCATGAACAAACTAAGTTGACCTTTTGAAAAGCAACAAAGGCTGGATTATTTTCTGAGGCCTTTAGGGACTGTAGGGGTTAGTTATTGGATTAGAAGACTGGAAATCAGTTCTCGTTGGTTTTTTTGGTTGTTTTTTTTTAATTGGATCTGTATTTTATTTGCTAAATCTGTAATGTTTGGTATTTGATTGAGTTTGTAACTGGCCTCAGGCTCACGAAGAAGCACATCGTTAAACTGCAGCAGATAAACAAAATAAAGCAGAGACGCTTCCTGCAGGCATCTAAATCGCTTGTAAGAATCTGCAGCTTTTTAGCAGTTTGTACTATGCCCAAGATAAAATATAACCTTACTGAAGAGGACAGAAAACAACTCACAGAAAGAGATATGATATCTACCAACTACAAAAATGTTAGCTGCAATTTAGATTAGTTCATCCTGTGTCTCCTATCATTGATTCCTCATTTTCAAACCATTAATCATTCACAAACATGCCCATCAGTATCATACTTCTTAATATCCAAAAGCCTAAAATGCTTTGTAAAAGAGTTTCAAACCTGGAGTTCTTTTCTTTGGTGGTGAATAACAATGAGAGGCCTTATTCTGAAAGCATTTCTCATAATCTGTCCTGAATGCTCACAGACCATTGCAAATCCTCGTGGAGTGACAGGAAGGAAAATAAAATGCAGATGGCTCCCTGAAAAACTCAAAGGGTCCCCACAGCTTGCACTCAAGTCTCTAATAAATCAGAAGGCAAGTAGGCTCCCAGGGGGACAGAACCTGAGCCTTGAAGTAACACAAAGCTGACTGGTTCATCAGGTACACATAGGAGTTGCCCTGTGAGCTGCAGTCTGCCCTCACAGAGCCTGTGTTCTCTCCCAGGCAGAGTAGTCCCAAATATGGGGCCCTCCTGCAACCAAAGCCTCCCAAAAACAGAGTAAAAAAAACCAAACATAATAAAGAAAACAAATCGAGAAGATCAGAATACCTCTTCTTGGTTCGCTTTCAGAAGGAAAAACTGGAAAGAATGTAATTCTTCACTGGTGAAAGAGGAGCTGAAAGATGCGACTGATATCCTTCTGCAAGTGGTTCACAAGCATGGATCACCTAATGTACAGACTCCTGTGTATACATAACAGAATATGGACTTATGATCCTGAGGTACACTTATTGGCGCATGCCACATACCATTGGTGGATGTGGCTATGAGTCACAAACACAAATTTAGGAAAAATTATAATATATATAAACCAATCTGAATATAAACCAAGGTGACCTCCCCCCCCCCAAAAAAAAAAAAAAAAAGGATGACCCAAATATAAACCAAGATTAAAAATTTGGGTGATCCTGGTGAGCCAGTCTACAAAAACTTGGGAATATCAACTGCTTTTTTTCTAGGCCAAGCAGCATAAAATCTGTTTTATCTTTTGGGGATCTTCCCAGATAATTGTGACCTGGACTGGCACTGCTGGAAACAGGATACTGGGCTTGAAAGACCTTCAGTCTGTCCCAGTATGGCAACTCTTATGTTCTTAAGAGAATAGGCAACAAGATCTGATATCCCTTTCCATGTGTACTAGGAGTATGAAAACACAAGATCTGAATTCTATTAATTGCAAACACTGATTTACATTGAGGGATAATCACCTAAAAGTAAACAATTAATAAAAATTAAAACATATCGGGGAAAAAATCAATCAAAAAATCTTGCTGGAAAACAATAGGAAACGTGGGCTGTTTTGATAGAGTGATTTAAAATGTTTTGATAGAGTCATTCAGTATTTCTCAACACAGGACCTCTAAGTTTGGACTTCTTTCAAAGACTTTTTTTTTTTTAAGTATACTGGATGCTACCCCACTTCCTCTTTGTCCTTCTACTCACAAGCAAGTTCCTTTTCATTATAAACCATTCTGGAATTTACACAGGCATGGAATTAGAAATTAGATATTCCCCTCCCCCCCCCCCCCAGCCAGCATCATGCTTACCATTGGTACCGAAGAAACTTGATACTGAACACCAGCATGCCTATCCTCCATACAAACCCCCCTCCCGTGATGAATATCGGTGCTGCTATCCTCTGTGTATATGCCCCCATCCCAAAGTAATGAACCTCAACGCTGCTATCCTCCATGCATACAAATCCCCGCCAAACCACTCTCATCCATGCACGCCCCCCTCTCCAATATCGCGCTTATTATAGTACTGAAAGCCTGCTGTCGCCATCACTGCTGGATTTCTGATCCAGTGCAGGGCCTTGAGCATCTGCATATGCTCACAGCATGCCAGCTCCCGCCCCTTCTGAGATTCTTAGAGAAGGCGGGAGCAGGTAGGCCTTGAGCATGCGCAGATGCTCAAGGCCCTACACCAGATAGGAATACAGCCTTGACGGAGGCAGCAGGTTTCCAGTACTAATGGTAAGCGCGATGTCGGGAAGGGAGGTGTGCATGGAGTAGGGTAGCAGTGGCGGAGGAGCTGTGTGCATGGAGGATTGCAGTGCCAAAGTTCATCACGGGGGGGGGGGGTCATGTATGAAGGATAACCATGCCAGCGTTCAGGGAGGGGAGGCATCGTCCTATTGAATATTACAGTCCTGGTAGTGATCAGGAGTTGAATGGAGGACAGCTACACCATCGGTCAGGTGATGGCTCAAATGTAAACTGAGACCCCTATTTTGGGGCCAATTTTTGTGTCCAAAAATCTCATTTTATATTCGAGCATTTACGGTAATCATTATTAAACTAGTCTTATAGCCCGTTACATTAACGGGTGCTAGAATATATGTGTTTGTGTCTGTCTTTATTTCTTTCTCTCTCTCTCTCTCCTTAGCCGCTCTCTGTATTTCTGTCTTTCTGTCTTTCTTTTTCCCCGGCTGTCCACTCATTCTCCCTTCCTTTTACCTTCCTTGTGCCCACCACCACTCCTTCACTGCTCCCCTTATCCAGCAGCAGCCCTTCTCCCTTTTTTTAATCTCCCCCCTGTCCAGCAGCACCTCTTTCCTGTCCCCCTGTCCAGCAGTAAGCCTCCCTTCCTTTTTCTCCCCCCCCCCCGTCTCTTCCCCTGTCCATCAGCACCTCTTTCCTGCTCCCCCGTCCAGCAGTAGGCCTCCCTTCGAAAAAAAAAATCCTCCCCCGACAAAGCACTCCCTCCCTTCCCCCCTCCCTGAACCCCCAAAAATGGCAGAAAGAATGCCGATTCCCTCCTACCATCAGCGCTCCCCCCCACAGCGCTCCAAAATATGGCAGGACTTCCTGCCATCGGACCAACTCCTTTCCTCCACCCCCAAATAAAAAACAACAACACAGGAGGGATACCCACTCCCTCCTGCCACTGGACGCGGACCCCCCGCTTCCCCTCCCCTCCCCCTCCCCTTACCTCTAAAAGTTGGGAGCAGCAGGGGTGCTCAGTCCCTCTTGCTCCTCTGATTAACTGCAGGCCTTAGGCCCCGCCCCAGTTCATCATGTGCTTTCTGCCCTCTGCCGACAGCCGCCGCGGCCTGTAGCCGCCGACAGCCGCCACAGCCTGCAGGCGCCGACAGCCGCAGCGGCCAACAGCCTCCGCGTCGCCTGAATCCAATAAAACCACGCATGCGCACTCCTACCTGCGGGGACCTACAGCCAGTGTTCCCGCTAAGCTGCGCTGGCGTGCGCTGGCGTGCGCTGGCGCACAAAATATTACATCGCAGCGCACAAGTTTCACGTCACAGCGCACACTCGAGCGGAGGTGAGAGGAAGCGGTGGCGGTCTGCCCTGATCGCCTAAGATGCAGCAGCGGCGGCTCCTTTCATGATCCCCGTAAATTACGGGGATGCCGCCGCCGCTGCATCTTAGGCGATCAGGGCAGACCGCCGCCGCTTCCTCTCACCTCCGCTCGAGTGTGCGCTGTGACGTGAAACTTGTGCGCTGCGATGTAATATTTTGTACGCCAGCGCAGCTTAGCGGGAACACTGCCTACAGCGCATGGAAAATGGGAGCACACAGTTAAGAGTGCGCATGCGCAGCTTAGGCTTTTATTATATTAGATAAGGCCTTGAATTTCTCTTCCTTAAAATGGAATAGTGGGGGATTACAGACTGGTCCAACAGAGACAACTTACAGTTAGCCTTTCAGTATGTCACCACCCATTGTCTTAATTAAAGGAACAGAGGGGGCTATGAGTCCTGTTCAGAGCCTTGTACTGTAGGGGGCTCATAATCGAAACTTAAGCACTTGAGAGACATCCAATTAAGTGAACCATTTGGTTCTAATGTTTTTAACTAAAAAATCCAACGTTGTTCCATATAGTTTAAAAGTCTTTCAATGTCACCACCCTCCCACCCTACTATAATTTCTTCCAAAATATGCCATCTGAGATCTAGAATATGCCCTGCTTGTTTCCAATGTGATACTAATGTGTTAATGGGGTCCTATTTTTTTTAACCTGGATTTATGCTGAGTTAAACGCAGCTGCCAATTTATCATTTTCTGCATGAACATTCTGTCGCATAAATTGCCCCCTTTTGGTACACATAATAGCTTAGCCCTTGAAAAAATCATATGCTGTGCTGATGAAACACACCAACTGGATCCTGCAATAGCATACTCACACCACTGACAGGCCCAACATTTAATATGGCCTTTCAACTGAGCTTCTGTTCTAGTATAATCTCATCATTTCTATGTTAATGTCTCACCAATAGTTTCCCTCCTACAATAAGCAAAGATAGGGAGAGTTAAAAATTCATCTTAAATCGTCAAAATAGACCAGTGTTTACGTATATTTCTCAATTTACTGCTATCAGATGAAAAGGGAAACACTGCAATCGTTCTATCTTCATCCACTTGATTTTGATATTGCAGCAATAGAGCCCTGCTGGCCTGTCTAGCTCGTGGATAGGCTTTCTTAATTACCGAAGCAAGATAACCCTGTTCTAGGAATTTATGAAGCATTAAATCAGCTTGATGCTTGAAGTCTTCCAAGGACAAACAAATCCGTCTTATACATAGGAATTAGCTGATAGGCTGCCACACAACACACACACACCCCTTGCAGTGGGAGAGATACCCACTCTCTCCCACTGACAAGGAAACACCCACCCCAGCAGCGGGAGAGATGCCCATTCTCTCTCACTGCATCACAATACCCCCCTGCCTCTGACCCCTCTCCCCCGTACCTTTAATTAGATGGCCTTAGGCGTCCAGGCCAAACAGAGCCTTAGGCCCCTTCCTAGTGCATCCGGGGAGGGGCCTGAGGTTCTGATTGGCCCAGGTTATATAAGGCCCCTCGTATGGAAGGGGCCTTAAACAAGATAGGTCCGTACCTTTATTTAGGGGCCTTAGGCATCCGGACCAATCAGAGCCTTAAGCCTCTTCCCGGTGCATCCAGGGAGGGGCTTGAGGCTCTGATTGGCCCAGGTTGTATAAGGCCCCTCATAAGGAAGGGGCCTTAAACAACATGGGCCAATCAGAGATCCAGGTCCCTCCCTGGTGCATCCCAGGATGCACCGGGGAAGGGAAGGCCCATTTTGGAAGAGGCAGGCCAGCTGGCCAGAGGGAGTAGGTGTCCCTCCGGTCAGCCATCTAATTAAAGGTACAGGAGGCAGGGGGGGTGTTGTGATGTAGCAGGAGAGCATGGGCATCTCTCCCGCTGCTGGGGGGGTTTGCTTGGCAGTGGGAGAAAATGGGTATCTCTTCCACTGCTGCGGGGGGGGGGGGGGTCGCTTGGCAGCAGCATCTCTCCCCCTGCTGGGGGGATCACAGCTTTTCTAGCAGTCTCTGACACTACTAGGCTAGGTTTTTAAACAGTGCTGTCACTGTACGGGCCCCCTGGACCAGTCGTTGATTTTTGTTGCCAAAAGCTGACGCCGCTCTTGGAGAACGACTCGGCAATTTTAAAGAATCCACCAGAGTGCTCATTTTAATGTTGAAGAGCCCATTTGCATGTCCTTGTCAGAAACTGCTAGAAACCTGATTGTAAAAACCGCTTAGATATCCTTGATAGGCGGTATATAAAATCCTAATAAACTTGAAACTTGAAACTTGAAACCTCGCTAAAAACAGAGATCAGCCGTTTTGATAATCCGCTGCTAAAAGGCTGAGAAATTTTTTTAATAGTTGAATTGTAATTCACTGTGAATGTGCGGTATTCTAGTACTGTAAATGGCACTAAACTGCAAGGTTGCTGCGGTACTTGTTATATGTTAAACCTACTTAGCATCCAGACCTAAATCAGCTTTGGTCAGAATTTCGCCTGCAATTTCCAGCAGCAAAGATTCTGTATTATAATTGTTTCTATAACCAGACTGCTGTGGATGTAAAATTTTATTCTCCGCAAAAGAAATCAGTTGTACCAAGACAGATTTCTCTACTGTTTTAGCTAACAAAGACATATTTGAAATGGGTATAAAGCTTTGATAGTCAGTGCAATACTGTTTTTCCTGAACAGGAGTAATGATAGCTTCTTTTAAACTTTCTGGAACTATGCCTGTGGGCAAAGGTAAATTCAAAATATGACTAATGAAGGGAGCTATCAAACTGCTGCAAGGAGACTAAACACAATGAGGAACAATACTTACCTGAATCGCCAAGGAATGGATAGATTTAATCAACTCTTTGACTTCAGTAATAGCTGCATTGTTTAGCAAAAAGGTATGGAAAGCAAAACACGTGAGTATTATAACCCCCTTGTTGATCCAGTATCTAGGAAGGAGCACACGGTCATTTTTGTTAGGAGCAGAGTTGGAACTGACTTATAAGCTGGAGTCCCACAGCAAAGCAAGCACCAGATACTCCTCTCACTCCCACAAATCATGTAGGCCACACCAGGGTTTAAAGTCCAAACTCACTTCTTCCAAGGGATCAGAGGAGGCACTCTCTTAAAACAGTGAAATACAAACGTAAAACAAAGTCCAATTCCAAACTCTTCCTTTAAACATTCAGTTACGCAGTCCAGATCCTGAATAGCACTAGAATGCGCAACTGGACGACGTTCTGGGGGGAAGACGGAACGAGGCTACACTTCTCCCTCGGTATTCGCGGTGGTTAGGGGCAGAGCCGGACTGCGAAGTGTGAAAAATCACGAATAACTTTGTGCCAGCTCTGACCCACCCCCGGACCTTACCTGATGGTCTAGCGGGCTTTCAGGACAGGAGCGATCTTCCTACGCTCCTGCCCCGTGCAGATTGCCAATAGGAAATAGCTGCCGTGAGCTCCCGTCGTAGTCTCGAGAGACTACAGGAGCTCATGGCAGCCATTTCCTATTGGCAATCTGCACGGAGCAGGAGCATAGGAACATCGCTCCTGCCCTGAAAGCCCGCTAGACCACCAGGTAAGGCCAGGATGCCAGGGGGAAGGTGGGAGGGAGGCGGGGAAGGTCTGAAATAAAGTTGTTGGGTTTTTTTCTCCCCCTAAAAAAAAAAATTGCTAATAACCGAATCCACGGATGCTGAAACTGCGAATTCGGAGGGGGAAGTGTACTTGCAAGCAACATCAAGAGAGAAATTGAGAAGGGGAAAGCCGACAGAGAGTGATGATTCAGGAACCGGTATACCCAGAGGATACCGTGCAGAAAGATAGCGGGGAAGACTCACCGGATCATAAGCAAGACAGAAATCCTGACAGATCGAAAGGGACACAAGAGGCAAGGAAATGCAAGAGAGTAAACAGGCCGCAAACTCAAGTGTATGTACATGAACGCAAGGAGCGTAAAGAATAAGATGGGTGAATTAGAAGCTATGGCACAAAAACATAACCTTGACATCATCAGCATCACAGAAACATGGTGGAACGAGGAAAACATCTGGGACACTGTGCTACCGGGATACAAGCTATAGCGCAAAAACAGAGTGGCCCAAGAAGGTGGGGGCATTGCCCTATACGTCAAAGAGGGAATTGAGTCTACCAGAGAGAACACGAAGAATAAGTTAGAGTCTCTATGGGTCAAAATTCTGGGAACAAATGGAACAGAAATGAAGATTGGCATCTACTACCGACCCCCAGGGCAGTCTGAAGAAATTGATGGAGAAATGACGGACGAGATTGAACGCAACTGCAAGGGAGGCAACGCAGTTATCATGGGTGGCTTCAAATATCCAGGGATAGACTGGAACCTAGGCACCTCCGGCAGTGGTAGGGAGACCATGTTCCTGGATGCTGTAGGCGATTGCTTCCTGGAACAACTTGTCAAGGAGAATACGAGAGGAACACAATTCTGGCCTTAATTCTAAATGGACTACAAGGACTGGCACAAGGTGTAGAAGTAGAGGGGATGCTGGGAACCAGTGATCACAATATGATCTGCTTCGACCTAGACACAGGGGCAAAACATTGATCCAGAATGACGGGCACGGTGCTGAACTTCCAAAAAGGGAATTACGAAGGGATGAAACTCATGGTGGGGAAGAAGATTAAGAACAGGATAAACACTGTAAAGATGCTAGAACAAGCATGGTCCCTTTTTAAGGACACAGTCACCGAGGCACAAAATCTATATATACCACGTATCGGCAAGGGATCCAAGAGGAAAAAGAACAAGGAACCGGCGTGGCACACTGTAATGGTGAAAGAAGCGATCGGAGACAAGAAGACTTCATTTAAGGAATGGAAAAGGTAAAAAATGGACGAAAACTGGAATAAGCACAAACAGCATCAAAGCAAGTGCCATAAGGTGGTAAGAGAGGCCAAAAGAGACTACGAGGAAAAAATAGCCAAGGAGGTGAAAAACTTCAAGCCGTTCTTTCGATATATAAAGGGGAAACGACCTGCGAATGAAGCGGTGGGGCCGTTGGATGACCATGGAATAAAGGGAGTGCTAAAGGAGGACAAAGCCATCGCCGACATACTGAACATATTTTTTGCATCTGTGTTTACTGAAGAGGATATACACAACATACTGGAAGCCAACAAGCTATACATGGGAAATGAAAATGGGAAACTGACAGGGTTGACGGTCAGTCTAGAAGAGGTATGCAAGCAGGTTGATAGGCTTAAAAATGATAAATCCCCGGGACCGGATTGCATCCATCCAAGGATAATCAAGGAATTGAAAGGGGCTATACCTGAACTGTTTCAACTAATAGCCAATCTGTCGATCAAATCGGGAAGGATTCTGGAAGACTGAAAGGTGGCGAATGTTACGCCGATCTTCAAGAAAGGTTCGAGGGGTGATCTGGGAATCTACAGACCGGTGAGTCTGACCTCAGTACTGGGAAAGATGGTAGAGGCGCTGATAAAGGACTGCATCATTGAGCACCTTGACGGACATGATCTGATGAGGACCAGCCAGCACGGCTTCAGCAAAGGAAGATCTTGCTTGACGAACTTGCTGCACTTCTTCGAGGGAGTAAACAGGCAGATAGACAAGGGTGACCCGGTGACATTGTATATCTGGATTTTCAGAAGGCGTTCGACAAAGTTACGCATGCAAGCCATGGAATCAAGGGTGAAATACGTGGATTAAAAACTGGTTGGTGGATAGGAAACAGAGAGTGGGGGTAAATGGACAATACTTGGACTGGAAAAGTGTACCTGTGGAGTGCCGCAGGGTTTGGTGCTTGGACCAGTGCTCTTCAACATATTTATAAACGATCTGGAAATTGGTACGACAAGTGAGGTGATTAAATTTGCAGACGATACTAAGTTATTCAGAGTAGTGAAGACCCAGGAGTATTGCGAAGATCTGCAATGTGATATAAACACGCTTGAGAAATGGGCTGTGACATGGCAAATGAGGTTCAACGTGGATAAGTGTAAGGTGATGCATGTCGGAAACAAAAATCTTATACATGAATACAGGATGTCTGGGGTGTTACTTGGAGAGACCTCCCAGGAAAGAGACTTGGGAGTGCTGGTCAACAGGTCAATGAAGCCATCCGCGCAATGTGTGGTGGCACCGAAAAGGGCGAATAGGATGCTAGGAATGATTAAGAAGGGGATCGCGAACAGATTGGAGAAGGTTATCATGCCGCTGTACCAGGCCATGATACGCCCTCACCTGGAATACTGTGTCCAGCACTGGTCACCGTACATGAAGAAGACACAGTACTACTAGAAAGAGTCCAGAGAAGAGCAACTAAAATGGTTAAGGGGCTGGAGAAGTTGCCGTACAGCGAGAGATTACAAAAACTGGACCTCTTCTCCCTTGATGAATACCACATAATTCTTCCTACTATCAAGACACATTTAGTGGTGGAGTGGTGGGGCTGAGGCTTTTTAGGACAACTTAAAGCATTTACTACAATTTTTATTCAGGATCTGGATATTGGGACGGTTATTGTCATTCCGAATTAAGGACTTTTATTAAACTTTACATCATTATTGAGGAGCTGTATCCTAGGAATAAGCCATGGATTTCCCCAAACCAGCTCAATAATGGCCTATGGACTTCTCTTTTAAGAAATTATCCAAACTTTTTAAAACCCCGCTAATCTAACTGATTTCACCACATTCTCCAGCAACGAATTCTAGAGTTTAATTACACGTAGTGTGAAGAAATATTTTCTCTGGTTTGTTTTAAATCTACTACTTACCCCCTCTTCTACAAAACCACGCTAGTGGTTTTTAGCGAAGAGCCATGCTGAATGGCCCGCACTGCTCCCAACGCTCATAGGAACTCAATGAGCATCAGGAGCAGTGCAGCCATTCAGCGTGGCTTTCTGCGTTAAAAACCACTAGTGCGGTTTCATAGAAGAGGTGGTTAGTAACTTCATTGCATGCCCCTTAGTCCTAGTATTTTTGGAAAGAGTGGACAAGCAATTCACTTCTACCTTTTCCACTCCACTCATTATTTTATAGACCTCTATCCTGTCACCTCTGAGCAGTCTCTTCTCCAAGCTGAAGAGCCCTAGTCTTTCCTCAAAGGGAAGTCGGCTTATTCCTTTTATCATTCTCTTCACCCTTCTTTGTACCTTTTCTAATTCCGCTATATATTTTTTGAGCTACGATGACCAGAACTGCACCCAGTATTCAAGGTGTGGCTGTACTACAGAGCAATACAAGGGCATTATAACATTTTCGTCTTTGTTTTCCATTCCTTTCCTGATAATTCCAAACATTCTAATGGCTTTCTCAGCCACCGCCACACATTAAGCTGTTTCAACGCATCCTCAACAATGACATCTATATCCTTTTCCTGAGCAATGACTCATAACGTGGAACCCTGCATTAGTAACTATAGTTTGGATTCTTCTTTCTCACATGCATCACTGTACACTTGCTCATATTAAATGCCATTTTGACGCTAGTCTCCCAGTCTCCAAGGTCCTCTTGCAACTCACCTTGAGAGCGATGCAATAATCTGCATTTCTCTTTAGAGCAGAGGTTTATTCCTGATTTTCTTGTGTAAATATTACTCCTGATGCAAAAAGAAACATTAGCATGGGAAAATTGTCTTAAAACCATTATACTAAATGGCAGAGAAATTACGTCCAATGTAGAAAACCACAGTAAAATCTAGTAAGGTTATTTATGCCTTTTCTAGCACTGGATTTTCTTTCTGGAAAATCACATCTGGTTGGCAAGAGGTAGGAGAGCAAATAACTTATCCTCTGCTTCTCACTGCCAGACTCTTTAGTTAGTGATGCTGCATGGGGTACAAAATTCATTGCAAAGCTACTAAGTTACCCCATTACAGAGGGAGACTGTTTGGTAGTCCTAAATCTGAACAGTGTGGCATTTGTAGTCCCTGTTTATAGTAGCATGGCTGAATCTAAGTCCGGTTCAGGATGTGTTTTATTATGGTGGAACATAAGAACATATCCTTATTGAGTCAGACCAATGAACTGGGGAAGCCACTGATCCTTGAGATCAGAGGATTCTAAGTCAAGACTTACTAATTCTGTCAAATGTCTTCATTTAAACACAAAATATAGACGTGTATCAGAATGAAGGGGGGTTGTAATGTAATATGGTGAAGTGAACTGGGATATTTTAAGAGCTGTGATAACTACTTCTTGTGATTTAGATAAAGCATCACAATTTTGATAAGTGATGCTTTTAAAATACCCTTGTGAAAACCAAAAAAGGTATGGACAGCTGATGGTGATACTTATTATACTGTGGCAACCAAGCTGGGAAATTGAAAGGAGACCCCTTCTATGAAATAGCAGGACTTTATGTGAATGATGATATATGAACAAGGTATTGGAAATAATTTTCAGGAGCATGTTTATTTATATAGAACTATTATGTAATAAATCTTGCATGTGGGCGAATTTATTAAGCGATAAATCTTGCATGTGGGCAGGATCCAAATAAATGTAATATTTCAAAAATTTGAGACCACCACTGGGGTGAAAAGTATTCTAGTGTTGGTGCCTCTCTGTATCACCGTATCCAAAGAGAACCAAGAAAGAATGAAAATGACTGCTTTTACTTTTAGTCAATGTAATTAATAAACTGAGGTAAAGGATATACTATAACGTTGTCATACCTCACCCAGTAGTTAAGAACATAAGAATAGCCTTACTGGATCAGACCAATGGTGCACCCTACCCAGTATCCTGTCTTCACAGAGGCTAATCCATAAGAACATAAGTATCGCCTCTGCCGAGTCAGACCATGGGTCCATCATGCCCAGCAGTCCGCTCCCGCGGCAGCCCCAACCCCCCCTCCCACCCCCAGGTCCATGACCTGTAAGTGATCTTTTACCTAAAACATTTTATTCCCTAATCATTTAATATCCTGTATAGTAACCCTCTATCTGTACCCTTCAATCCCCTTTTCCTTCAGGAAATCATCCAATCCCATTTTGAAACCCAAAATCGTACTCTGCCCTACCACCTCCTCCGGAAGCGCATTCCAGGTGTCCACCACCCTCTGAGTGAAGAAGAACTTCCTAGCATTTGTTCTGAATCTGTCTCCTTTCAATTTTTTTGAATGCCCTCTTATTTTTGTTGCCCCCGCTAGTCTGAAGAATCTGTCCCTCTACCTTCTCTATACCTTTCATGATCTTATAAGTTTCTACTAAGTCACAAGTACCTGGCAAAAAAACAAATAATAGCAGCATTTCATGCCACTGATCCAGGGCAAGCAGTGGCTTCTCCCATGTCTGTCTCAACAGCAGTTTCCTCCAGGAACTTGTCCAAACCTTTAAAAAAAAAAAAAAAAAACCCAGCCACGTCAACCGCTCTTACCACATCATCTGGCAACACATTCCAGAGCTTAACTAGTATCTGAGTGAAAAAATATTTCCTCCTATTAGTTTTATTTGTAACTTCATCGAGTGTCCACTAGTCTTTGGAAGTGCAGGATTTGAGCTCTTTGTTTTTAGAAACTCCCCTGACTTGTTATGCTATTAAAATCTAACTCGCACCATCTGTTCTTATTAATTATAAATATGAGAAGAGCACGTTCAATGAATACCCATCTAAAAAGAGACCTTTATAGATGCAGTCATTGTAGAAAATGTTTTGTTCTCATCTAAACTGAGCAGAAAATCTCTGAATCCTGGTACAGTCAGTTCTCAGACACTCAGTTATGTGTCCATGCATAAGACAGCAGCTACAAAAATCACATCATTAAGCACCAGCATTTAATCTGTCATACTCGGTTATATAATATGTCATTCAATAATGAAATACAGCTGCTAGTACAAATAAGAGCTCTATTGTGTGGGTCTATTAAAATCCTACTTATAACCTATAAAAACATACACCTACCCCAGCAAGACATAACTCACACAAAACATAGAACCTTGAGCTAATCTATGCTTATTAGTCTCTGGAACATCATCCCAAGGTCCAGGCAAATGAAACATCTACTTAATCATGCATTCCTCTCCTGAATCTAAGTTTCTCTGCCTTGGCCATTACCCTTGGTTGAAAGGATTGAGGAGAATATCTTTGTACACCTATCTGCTTCACCCTAGCTCCCAGAGCCATGAAGTCGTTTGATATGTTCCAGGGGTATTATTTCTTCTAACATGGTTGAGCAACATCAGAAAATAGACAATAGACTTGATGAATACTGGCAATTTCGCTGTAATAACTAAAATCTTGGCATCTGACAGACAACACATCTCCTGGGATGACATATCTTGTTGACAGATGACTCCATGCCTTTCAGAAGAAAGCCCTCCTCCCCCAGCCATTATCCTGTACAGTATAAGGTTGAAAACAACCATGGGGATGGTCCTGGAGGACATTACCAAACTAGCACAAAACCAATCTCTTTGTAGATCTTTAATTCATCAAGTTGCTAGGACATGAACACCAGTCAATGACACCTAACTAACTAACTAGACATGCTAGAACGTAGGTCCTCACATTACAAGAGGCTTAGGGCCTCTTCTATTAAACTGCAGAGAGCTGCACTGACTGGCCTGCGCTGCTCCCGACATTCATAGGAACTCTGTGAGCATCGGGAGCAGCGCGGGCCATTCTGCGCGGCTCACCAGACTACAAACTGCTAGCGCAGTTTAATAGAAGAGGCCCTTAATGTTTCACTAGCATGGAATATTATTAAACCTAAAATGTACTGCCTACTTAATCAAATGGGAGGGGGGCTCTTAAATGTTACCACTTAGGGGTCACAATGCACATAAATCTGGCCCTGACCCTTCAGTTTTATTGAGTAATTGACAGACTACATTATCACAATAGCATTAATGTGGTGTTCAAATCAATATTCATTAACAGAAAAAAATGATGCACAAACAGATTGGACAAAACTCAAAAACATCCACTTAACATTATTAAAACAGCAAAGGTTAATTAATTTATTATATTAATGGGCCATCATGAACCATAGATTAAAACGTCAAAAAAAAACCCACCTAAGTCATCACTTTGACATCCTGATCACCTTTTCCTGGACGTCTACAAAGACGTTTCTCCCGCTGTGCATCCAGAGTGCCAGGGGGCATGCTGGTAAGCATGATATGGACAGGTTATGGGTGGGCTTAAGTTGGATGTCTTGCGGTGATAATCGCATCTTTTCCAAGAGGTCCTAGATGGAACTTAGATGTTTGGAGATAGACCGGTTTTAGAAGCGTCTAAGTGCCACAAGGTTACCTAAATTGACCAGATAACCACTGGATACTCGTACATTAAAGTATGACACCCCCCTCTCCACATACACATGCACACATACACTGCTCACTAACCCTCTCCGACCTTGAATGAAACAGTACTTACCTGTCTCTAGAACAGCAGCACTTGGTATGGGAAAGCCTGGGAAAGCATTACATAGGTGTCTTAAGTAACCTGGTGGATGGGCTAGTGAATCATAGAGAGGAGGACCCAGGCCCTTAAGGCACAGAATTACAGTAATCTACACAGATCAAAACCATATGGATCAATGTCTTAGATCTAATTTTCCAAACAGCAAAGAATATCTTTTGGGTAAGATATGAAATATGGGGACCAAAGTTAAGGGACCATCCAAAAGTACTCCCAATGATCCAACAATGTCTTGAACCTCAATTGAAATTTGATTTTATGGATTGATGAAAAGGTATAGTAAGGTACCTTTTGAAAAGCCATAAAGCCTCTGATTTAGCAGGGTTCAGTACCAACTTGTGCTCAGATAACCGGAACATAAGAATTGCCACTGCTGGGTCAGACCAGTGGTCCATCATGCCCAGCAGTCCGCTCACGCGGCGGCCTTTTGGTCAAAGACCAGTGTCCTAACTGAGACTAGCTTTACCTGCGTACGTTCTGGTTCATCAGAACTAATTAAAAAGAACCAATCCTAAAATTGAACACTAAGGAACTCCTGCAGAGAGGTTAGGAAGTGGATGTAAGATCCCCATGTGCAACTTTGAAGGTATAAAAAGAGAAATATGACTGAAACCAGAAGAATTCCCTTAATTCCTCTATCTCTCAAATGAATCAATTAGAAAATCCTGCCAGGGCTTATCAGTAAACTTTCAATAGTTTCAATCACTATTATATAAATCATAAATTCAAAAAAAGCTATTATAATCTCTATTCAGAACATTCACCTTTAACCATTAATGTAAATATATAATACTTTTATTAATTTCATTAAATAATCATAAGAATACCTCATACAACATTACCATACATATAGAGCTCGCCCAGTTCATACATTATAAAATCCCCTTAAAATCCAACATGATCTGCTGTACATGATTATTTATAATGAAACTTCAAGGTAACATGGATTTTGGAATATATTATAGTGTTGGTTTCTGGAATATGTTTGATAATAGGTGAAGTTTAGTTTTGTTATTTTATGTTAATTTAAAATGGAGTTGTACCCAGTAAGCTCCTGAGGTCGCCTGGTGGCAAAACACATGATTCGTGTCGAGTTGTATGAGAATATTTAGCGAGGGTGAATCGGACATCACTGAAGATTTATGGGATAAGTGCAATGGAAGCATATGATGAGTATTCATGAGAGAGAACTTTGAATCCAAGCATTTTGTATGCTAGTGATAGACACTGGTGCTAATTGATTGCTGCTATACCCAAGTGATGGATGAATATTTCATGAAATTTTTTAAGGGGATTTTATAATGTATGAACTGTGTGGGCTCTATATGTATGATGTTGTATGAGGCATGTTTATGATTATTTAATGAAATTAATAAAAGTATTATGTATTTACATTAATGAATAAAGATGAATGTTCTGAATAGATATTAAAATAGGTTTTTTTTCAAATGAATCAAGAGAGAAGAATTGTCCACTAGATCAGGGTTTCCTTACACAGTCCTCAGGGCATATTATTTATTTATTTATTATTATTTAAAATTTAAGCAGTGTACAATCAGCATACAAAAGGAATAGACAGTACAGCACATTAATAAATAGCAGCAAGCTAACTTCCTCACATAGTAACCATATTCATATGTTTCACATGAATGCATCTACAAACATTTGCGTTTTCAACAGTTTTTTTTTTTAATATCTCTAGACTTACACAAACGCAATTGACCTGTCAATGTATTCCAAAATTTCACCCCTGCCACAGAGAACATCGACATCCCAACTCTTACATGTTTCACGGTACTCCCTCTCCAAAGATAATCTCATAACATATTCTGATTGTAACGCTCTTCTTGGAGAGTATAATTTCAACAAACCTGGAAAACAACCAGGGGCCTTATGATACAAGACTTGATGTACAATGGATAATAGTTTAAATTGAACTCTTTGCTATATTGGAAGTCAATGTAATTGCTTTAAAATTGGCATAATATGGACCCGCCGAGAAGCGAAAGTTTTTTTTGCATGTGATGTATGGGTGGTAGAGTGTGGTTTCACCTCTCCAGTTATCTGAGGCTTTTTCTTTCACTTGAAAGACTTCTTTGGTGCGCAGCTGTTCTGGCCTATTATTAATGGAGTGAGTGGGGTTTTTTTACTGTGTGGGCATGTTTCACTATAACATCCTTGGATGATTCTAAAAATTGGGAAATATCAAGACTGTCGGATGTAGACATTCTATCGAAAATGTCCCTCCACATGACTTAAAAAAAGCAGGCTAGAAATAGATGCCCTCTTGTCATAAAATTACCTTTCAAAAGGGCAGTAAAATGACATCATGTTTCTGTTACTTATTGTGGACTCGACAACAAGCAAAAAATCCAACAGAACTGCAGTGAAATATCGAGTCGAAGAACAAAAACAAAAACTGCAGCGATGATGTACAGGACGCCAAGTCTTTAATAAACAAACATAAAAATTAGATCATAAAACAGTTTGTATCCAAAAGGAATAATAAGACCGGACCCGACACGGTCCGTCTGCTTAGTTGTTCACTGCTGATTCCAGCTTTTATCCAGTTGTTATCCATCAGGTTCATTTTGTATTGACACACTCTAGGACCCTTGAGGAAGGAGTGTTTCTTTGAAACACGGCCCGTGTCAGGTCCGGTCTTATTATTCCTTTTGGATACAAACTGTTTTATGGTCTTATTTTTATGTTTGTTTATTAAAGGCTTGGCGTCCTGTACATCATCACTTATTGTGGACTCACCATCCTCTTTTCCTGGCTAAAAATGTATAGAAATATATTATTTTTGCCCAATGTTTGAGGATTTTTCTCATGACTTTTGTTCATTGTCCCTGATCTCCCCCCCCCCCTTCCTCCAAAGGCATTTCCCTCTTGCTTTGATATTTTGTGTTTCTGAAATACTGTAAAAACAAAAGACTGTGGATGTAGATGTTCTGAAAGATGATTTATTATTCACTCTTTGCAATAAAAACATTAAAATGCAAATATAAGTCTATAGTACATATGTGAAAGTCCAACCAGACCCTTCACTGTCCGTGTTTCGGTGAACACGCCTTCCTCAGGGTCCCAGATGATATAGGGTGCACAGATAGAAGAATAGATTAACAGTGTACTTGTCTTTGAGCAGATAACAAAAAATGGCTGGAGACAAGCAAAGTGGCGTGAAAAAATCTAAAATACTGTATCCAGCTGGACTTCAGACTTCCTCAGTTACTCATTTTGGGACATGGAAACCTGACAACTGTAAAACCTAGACATTTTCATTTAAATGAGCTGCATTAATGGATGCCATAAAGCAAACAACGCAGCCATTGTACTCGGAGCTGAATTAACTTGAGAGCAATGGACAAGGAGTCGAAGTATAAAACTAATGTTCTTTGAACATCAAACCCAGTTTTGCTATTTTAAAAGGTTTTAGATGAATTTGAGCATGGCTAGCTACATGACATTAAAATACCCCTCTAATCACCTGCCTTCCTAATGTAAGTCTTAAGAATTTTAATCTAACCATATCATTTAATTAAACAGAACAAAAAGGTATTATCTGACCTACACTCAGTTAAAATGAATGTTGTTTTGTGGTGAATGTACATAGGCCTAAAGTCATACCTATCCAAAGCCTCTTTTTCCTCATTTTGATCCTTTCAGGGGTCATTAAGGAAGCAGTACTGACAGCCCTTCCCTTTCGTATTTATTTTTAGTTTAAATCTATTTTATTAAGCAAGAGGAAAAACAATAGCAATAACAACCATGGTATGTATTTTCAACAAACAACCGCGAAGGACTGGACTCTTATGTCCTCCCCGGACCCACCTCCCCCCCTCCCCCACAGCAAAGAATCCCCACCCCCCCACCCTCCCCTCCCCAGCCCCCCACAGATACAGAAAACTCTCATGCAGGGACAACAAAGACTCATAAAGCAAAGATTCAGAGGAGGTAATCTGGATCTGAAAGCCTGAAAAAGAAGAGGGAAAATGGGATGCAAGAAGAGGAGTCACAGAGAAATCTAATCCTGCCTTTGCCACTGTAACTTTTGGCAAATCCTTTTATCTCCCTATGCTTCAGCAGATGCAATTGTATTTGGATAATAATCGGCAGCATTCATAGCATTTCTCTTTCCTCTTTCTAGTCTTCTGTGCAGTGCATAAGCTGCTAAAGGATGCTTGGGTCATTCATACAGTAAATGACACTTTTAGGAGCAAATGCTCTGTGGTTGCTCGATATCAAAGCTGGCATTAACACAGCTGGAACCCAGTAGAGATACTTAATGCACATCATTTGGGGATCAGGTATAAAGGAGTTTACTATTATTTATTTATTTTAAAAGTTTTTTTTATGGTTACTGAGACTTTTCTTCAAAAATAAACAGAAGGGCTTTGGGTTTAAAAATTCAAATGTATCCAGATTTGGCTAGAGGTCCCCAGAGACGTCATAGGGAATTTTTACTTTTGAAACCAGGAGTGTTAGATCTAGGGGCGACTTTCTTTATGCGTCATCCATGTAAATGTATTGTACATTATTCTTCAGAAAAATTTGTTTTCTTTGAGCCCTTCCAGCTGTCAACATTCTTGTCAGTATTGCGATTGGAAAAAGATAAGAGCTAAATGCCCTGTAATATAATAAGGAAAGATATCCTAGAGCTCAGCTAATTAGGCCTTATTTTCTTTAGTTAAGATTTGCCTTTTTATTCTCGCTTTTGTAACATTTTGGATCCACTTATTATTTGAAGGACTTGAGTGGAATTTAAGCGTATATTTTGATTTCTTGTATTTTTTCCTTTTATATAATCCTGATTGCTTAACTTTTGCTTTCTGTACAACTTTTGCTTTCTGTACAAGTTTATTGAAAATTATAAATAAATAATAAAAAAAGAAAGTTTTTTTATAACACCAAAAATCTCAGCGGTTTCCAGGATAATATACATAAAAATACCCACATACTAAAACATAACAGTCCAAAATCATCACACATAAAACATTAAAAAATGCCCTACATAATATTTTCAACAAATATTCAGTTTCAGAGAAAAAATTATAATGTCATATTAGAAATAAGTGTCAACAAATAGCTTAGTCTTAAGCAGTTTTTTAAAAGTGGGATATTCCACACATAATCGTATTTGACCGGATAACTTATTCCATAAAGAGATCCCAGCAATCATAAACATTTTCATTCCTATAGATACATAATTTATGCTAACAGATGACTAACATACTAACTTCATACTGCTAACTGTTCGCAGGGCTTTACTGGGTCTATATATCTCCCAGAGACACTGGAACCAATATGGCACCGTGAGTTGCAAAGTTTGATGCACCAGAGATAATACTTTGAAATGAATCCTCAGTTCGATCGGTAACCAATGTAAATTTTTTAATACAGGGGTAATATGAGATGTTCTCGTTACCTCATTAATCAGTCTGGCTGCAGAATTCATCATTAGGTAACTCATTAATATTGACTTGCATTGATCTTCTCACATTATTATCATACAGTGTGGAGTTCTACTGGTCCTGGAAAAAATGGATTTGTTGTCAGCGGCACCTTTTGTTGGATGAGTCTCAGAATAATCCAAAGATGTTGTGAAATATGATTTATTTTTTTTTCAAAATCACAGAGCACCTGAATATGAAGTAAAAAGCTATATCCTGAATTATTTTGGTTTGAGATACAGTAGTTCTCCCATCATGTAAAGAACAGCCTCCTCATTCCCTTCTCATGATCTGCGTTTAAAACCCCCTTCCAGAGAACAAGAGAAAAAATCTCCAGTGATCTGCTTCCAAACATGAGACGGAAAAGTGGGAACAAGAATTTATAATCCTGCTGTGCTAAACAGCCATGTCTCTGATTTAAAGTAAGTTTATTTCTGTTATTGAATTCATTTCATACAGTTTCTAAGCAGAGATTACAAGGAAGTCTGGAGAACATAAGTGCCCTGTTAGAGACGAATGGGGTTTTATAGACTGTCTGGCAGATATTCAACCCACAGTAGTCAGCAGTTTCATTCAACACTGAGCCTGTGAACATCCAGGGCTAATTCAAGATAAGAAAGCTGCCAAGGCCACAAAAGATGCTTATTCAACTAGGGCCCACATATCAGCTGGGACCTACATAAGGTAACCTCTGTTCCTCTAAATTCCTCCTCAATTCTCTGTGACTCCAATCGCCCTTCCATCCCACCCTAGATGTATGTAAGGGTCGACCGAACCCCCATAACCCCTTCCCGAGCTTATCTGTTAAATGCCTAGTTGTCCAGTGGGGTATTATGGTCAGGAGGAATGCCTACTCGTGCCTGCCCACTCGTGCCTGCCCATCATGGCAGCTAATACAAAATGGCTGCCATGACCTCTAGCAGAAGCCTCGCAGTACCAGCAACTATTGTGCTGCTGCCACTAGAGGTCACAGCACCATTTTGCAGTAGTTACCACAACAGACATACTTCTGCCCATAAGACCCCACAGGACCACCAGGCATTTAAAAGGTAGGCCTAGGGGGCCTATGAGTTGGTGGACGGGTGAGGTTTCAACCAGTGTAAACCTATGCCCTTAGGGGCAGAAGGAAAATTAGTGCCACAACCTGAAAGCAAATAAGATACCGGTCATTATTCTACAAGTGCCTAGTTAGTTTTGCCTTTTTGCTGTCATAACTTTAGTCACTTACCTAACCAATTACTGGTCTGAATATGGCCACTAACTGGTTAGGTCCTGATTCCTCCCACATTCACCCAAGCTTCACCTACAGACTACCCTGGCACTGACTAGACAGTGCAGTGACAATCTGTGGTGATATTTCCAGGGAGGACAGGAGGGAACGAAAAGAGAGAAAGGTGCTGGCCCCATTGGGTGTAGGAGGAAGGGATGAGTAAGCGAGAGATGCTGTACTACATTGGGGGTGGGGGAAACAATAGAACAGATGCTGGACTATATTGGGATGAGAGGGAAAGAGGGAAGAAGTTGAACAGAGAGGGCTAGGGCCTGATTCTATAAATGGTGCCTATATTAGGCACCACTAGGCGCCCTTATCGAAGATGCCTAGAGACACCTAGTGAAAATTTGCACGCAACTTAATTTTTTTTTTAACTGGTTTAATTGGCGTGGTAATTGATCACACCATTTACAAATACAATTTTAAAAAAATATTATAAACAATTAAAGTTGTGCATGGAATAGCACGTGGCACCTAGTACCCACCAGCGCCTAACAACGTAAATAGTCATGGTATGATGAGTTTAGATATGGTATGACTTAGACACCAGAAGATGCCTGTGTTAGGTGCTGGTAAATTAGGCCAGGAAAACCCTGACCTAATATAACGGTGCCTACTACTAGGACACCTAGTGATGCCTAAGCCTATAAACATCGCCTAGGGGTTAACTGATAATCGCGCCAAGTGGCACCAATGAGTTATAGAATGTTTATAGAATCAGGCCCATCGTGTCATAGAGGGGAAATGCCGGTATGAGTAGAGCATAGGGACTGGGACAGAAAGGGCCATAGTCTATGAACGGCGCTGCACCCTACCACTGCCTAACTTAATTGTTTTAATTACCTTTAATCAGCACGGTAATTGACCGTTTCATTTAAAACTGATGAAAAAATCATTAAAAAAAGTAGGTGCTAAGAGGCATCTACAGTATAGGTGCTGTAATCGTGTCTACTTCAGGTTACCTACCGGTGCCTTATGCTTAAATGGGCATGGTTAAGGGGTGGAACGGGACTTAGACAACATTAAGAACGATTCGCTAAAGAACTTAGGTGTCCGCAATATAGGCCAGTAAAAACCTGGCCCACATTGCAGCCACCTACATTTTCTGGTAGGTGCCGTTAGCCGCGATTCTGTAAATGGTGCCCTAGCGTGATTGACACGCGGTTTTGTAGGTGGCTGCTGATTTAGGCGCCGTCTACAGAATCTGGCCCATTGGGGTGATACTAAATGGGGGGAGGGCTAGGGAGAGAGGAGCAATGCTGGATAGGGGAAGCATATGGACAAAGAGAGACAATGCTAGACATGGGGAGGATGTAGACAGAGGGGTGATGTTGAACATGGCAGAAGGCAGAGAACATGGCAGGGGCACAGAGATGATGTTGGACATGAGGTGGGAGGGATAGAGACACACGAGGCAATAGGGGCACGGGCGTTGGGTAAAGATACAGGAGAAGGTTCTAGACATGAGGGGGGGAATATAGGGGCAGTGGCTTGGAGTGGTGCTGGACACTGGTATGAGGTTTAGTGGCACAGAGGGATGATGCTGGACATGGGGGAGAGATATGGAAATATGCTTGACAAAGGAAGGATAGGGACACAGAGGGATGATGATGGACAAAGGGGAAGGGATATGGACACAGGGTGTGATACATAACATAACATAAAACTCACTTGTTTATACCTCAAATACCATTAAATTCTATGCAGTTCACAAAAATTAATAATACAAATGAATAAGGATCCAGATTCTAACTTCCAAAAGATTCCCTAAAAAAAATATGTTTTTAAGGCACGACAAAATTGTTGGTATAAAATTGGAAATGTAAATATATGAGTTAAATCCCTAGTCCATGAGGCTGCCTGAAAAGATAACAGTCGTTCCTGAAATTTCTTGTATTTACAGTAAACATACACATATACACAGAATTACATGCAGAATTACTTCCCCCAAATAAAACCTCTAATTAGCTTGAAAAATGAACACCTAAGTTTACAATTTATAAACACCTAAGAAGCCTTAAGTATAAGGTATCCATAGACAAACCATCTAGAATTAAAAAAGGAGCATTATAATATAAACATTTAGCTATATAACAAGCTTTAATAGCGTAGCAAAAAGTAGTATTTTCTCTGGAATGAAAGTTCAAAGACAAAGATATAAACCTATTGGGAAGGGGAAGAGGGAATATAGGGGAAAAAAGTCAGTTTTCACCCAAAAAGCATAAGAACATGCTGGATCAGTCGAAAGGTCCATTGAGCCCAATCATAGGCATCTGGCAATTTCCCAATGGGTAGATCCATTCCTTCTAGCTCACTCCCAGGACAGATATCTGAAACTAAATTTCCAGCAAAAGTGATAGGAGTCAAAACAGTAATAGAATCCATGCATACATGAGAGAGATACAAAGGGACCTCTGTGGCAGGAGAGGGGAGGCAGAAGACCGCAGAATAAGATCTGCAATCGCACAATAAGCGATCACAAACAGGCAGACTGTGTGAACCAAGCAGTCCTTTCTGTCAACATCTTCTTAGTTTCTACTCTTCTGGAATTTTCTTATTGAAAAGTAAACCTACAATCCTAAATTGTGCCGGAATAGGTCTCGAGCAAAACTTGAACAAATAAAAGAGACCTGGATTAAGTAGAAAACATTACTCTATCAACAGGAATCAATAAGCATAAGCTTACATTAAGTTAATTAAAGGATGAAACTCAGAAAATAAATCCTGGACATCCTCTTTCAAAGAAAGATGTGGCCAAGCCGTTCACTAGATTTGACCCTATTGTACTCTGTAAGGCAAGTAATATATTTTCATTGGAATTTAAATGCCTTGGAGTTTGCAGACTGAGCTAAGTAGAGAGGCTGGCTGCTTTTTTTTTTTTCTTTTAATATATGAGCAAACATCATCACCATTATTCTTTCTTAATTCCAATGGCACACGTCGATCAGTGTATGGGTCCAGTGTGTTGTTTTCAAGAAACCTGCTATGCTCAATCTCTTTCTGGTGGCTCTACGGGACCGATTCTATAAATGGCGCCTGACTTGTAGGTGCTGCTCCACGCGATTGTCAATCAACCACTAGGCGCCACTTATAGAATCACACTTAGTGGCACCTAGGCGTTCTTAAGCATCGCTAAGTATCCCTGTGGTAGGCTCTGGTAACCTGGCCTAATTAATTGGCACCTAACTACAGTGCCTAGCAAAGCCTATGTCAACCACGCCTATTCTCCGCCCCTAACCACACCTACTTTTCAGGCAGGCATTGTTAGTCGTAAGAGGGCCCCTCGACTCAGGCGTCATTAGGCCCCACATGGATATCCATGTACAACCTACATTAGCAATTTTAAAAAAATATTTTTTAAATGGGACTATAATGGCTTTTATGCAGAAGTAGGCATCCTACCGTTCTCTAACCAATCGGGACACATGTTTTCTACCAAAAAAAACCTCAAGGCAGGCTGCCTACACTGTAGGCGTCTATTGCGGGTGCAGGGAGATGGGTCAGGACACTTAAGCTCGCCCAAGGCTAGGCATGGGCATGGTTTCGCCCAGAAGTGACCCTGGGTGAGTCTCCCTAGGACCGTGATAGATGCCTGAAATGTAGGCCACCTACATTTCAAATAGACGCAGACGCTGAACTGATCGCAGCAAGGAAATCTCCCTGCCACGATCAGCTGAGCGACCGCAGCAGGAAACACCCCCGCAAAGGCGGCCAGCAAGAGGGATGCCCAATCCCTCCTGCCCAGGAGCCGCTACCGCCCCCTCACCCCCACCAAGGCAAGTTGGGCAGGAGAGATGCCACTTCCTCCTGCTATCACCCCACAAACTCAAACCCCCACAACACCCCTGTCACCCCAAGGCTCCAGCCCCCCACCCCTAACTCTACCCCCAACCCACTGAGGTTTTTGCATAACTTGTATGAATCAAAGATAAGGTGGTTGTGCTTCAACACTCTAAAAGTCTGTCAATATGCAGTTTCTGCACGATACTCTTCTCTCATTCGATGCTGGCAGGGCAGGCACACAAGTTCACTGGGCCCCCCTGCTCCTCCCCAGCCCACCATGCACCCAGGCGGAAACAGGAAGCTGCGTCAGAGAGAAGCTTTGGGCAAGCAGCACTGCTTGCACAATTACAGTTCCCGTTGCCTTTCTTACCCACGTTGCTTGCTTGTTTTATTTTCCGTCGATGGAGGAGGGGGCTGCATTGCCAATCAGGGTGGGGCCCGTGTTGCCGATTGGGGGGGGGCCCGCGTTGCCGATTGATTCTGGAGAGGTCGATCGCCGTTTGGAAAAAACAATGTTGATGCTCTCCTTCATCGGGCCCCCCTGACCATTTCGGGCCCTAGGCACATGCCTACTTGGCCTATTGGTTAATCCTGCCCTGGATGCTGGCTAAGAGTATTGTGCAGAAACAGCATAAGGACAGACTTTTTGAGTGTTGAAGCACAACCACCTTATCTTTGTTTCATACAAGTTATGCAAAAACCTCAGTGGGTTCCCTGAAAAATATGGCAAAACATAGTCCACGTTGGGACCTTTGAACATGTTTCAAAGCTAAGTGATTTTTGCTTCTAATGTGTATATTTTTTGTAGTTTTGGAGTACGCCCAAATCTAAATAAGCATAAAATACTCTTTAATTTATCACAATTACAGTGATTGGATTGGGGGGGTCCCACTATAGGGGCATCCGGCCCTTGGTGGGGCTACATAACTCTGAGCAATTGATGTGAACTCTACGAGAATAATTTACTATTAGAGTACACATTTAGAAATCCTTTTTCGTCAAATAGTATAGTTTTCCTTTAGATCTCTATCTTTATTAAATACATATTTCTTTGGTCTTTATTACAAGGTGACTTGTAATATGTCCTTGACAACACAGAAACACTCGTACACACTTTTCCACAGCCATGCCTGTATGATAAGCTGCAGGAAACTTGCACCAACTCTGTTACACTGTGTGCAGATAACACTCGCAGGGTCCCCTTCAAAACTCAACTGTGACAGACCAAGAGAGGTCCCCTCAATGCTGCATTGGCCAGACAGCTACTTCCCCTTATGGTAAGACTTTTGGTAGGAAGCAGCTCTGTCTCTCAGAAAGCCTGCCCTTCATGCATTCATGTACTGGCTCTGTACTATATACGCATTAAATTCAATCAACATTGAATTGCAATATTTCGATGCAGAAATATTTGCCAGTCGAAGCCAGTAACGTGCTCGACTTCAAGAGACAATGGGATAAACATGTGGGTTTACTCCGGGGAAATGCTTAGGGGGAGGGTTCTTTTAAGGGGAGGGTTCTTTGAGTGGGCAGACTTGTTGGGCCGTCGGCCATTTTCTGCCATCATACTCTATGTAATCTATGTAATCTCTATGTAAAGGTAGTCTACATATCTATATATATAAAATCGGAGGTATGTATGTGTGTATGTGCCGCGATCACGCAAAAACGGCTTGACCGATTTGAACGAAACTTGGTATGCAGATCCCTCACTACCTGGGATGATATGTTCTGGGGGTCTCGCGGCCCACCTGCACACGTGGGCGGAGCTACAAACAGAAAATCAGATTTCACCCATTCATGTCAATGGAAAAATGTAAAAAGCTGCCTTTCTCACAGTAATTCAAAAACGGCTTGACCGATTTGAACGAAACTTGGTTTGCAGATCCCTCACTACCTGGGGTGATATGTTCTGGGGGTCTCGCGGCCCACCTGCACACGTGGGCGGAGCTACAAACAGAAAGTCAAATTTCACCCATTCATGTCAATGGAAAAAATGTAAAAAGCTGCCATTCTCACTGTAATTCAAAAACGGCTTGACCGATTTGAACGAAACTTGGTATGCAGATCCCTCACTACCTGGGGTGATATGTTCTGGGGGTCTCGTGGCCCACCTGCACACGTGGGCGGAGCTACAAACAGAAAATCAGATTTCACCCATTCATGTCAATGGAAAAAATGTAAAAAGCTGCCATTCTCACAGTAATTCAAAAACAGCTTGACCGATTTGAACGAAACTTGGTATGCAGATCCCTCACTACCTGGGGTGATATTTTCTGGGGGTCTCGCAGCCCACCTGCTCATGTGGGCGGAGCTACAAATAGAAAATCAGATTTCACCCATTCATGTCAATGGAAAAAATGTAAAAAGCTGCCATTCTCACTGTAATTCAAAAACGGCTTGACCGATTTGAACGAAACTTGGTATGCAGATCCCTCACTACCTGGGGTGATATGTTCTGGGGGTCTCGCGGCCCACCTGCACACGTGGGCGGAGCTACAAACAGAAAATCTGATTTCACCCATTCATGTCAATGGAAAATATGTACAAAGCTGCCATTCTCACAGTAATTCAAAAACGGCTTGACCGATTTGAACGAAACTTGGTATGCAGATCCCTCACTACCTGGGGTGATATGTTCTGGGGGTCTCGCGGCCCACCTGCACACGTGGGCGGAGCTACAAACAGAAAATCAGATTTCACCCATTCATGTCAATGGAAAAAATGTAAAAAGCTGCCATTCTCACAGTAATTCAAAAACGGCTTGACCGATTTGAACGAAACTTGGTATGCAGATCCCTCACTACCTGGGGTGATATTTTCTGGGGGTCTCGCAGCCCACCTGCTCATGTGGGCGGAGCTACAAATAGAAAATCAGATTTCACCCATTCATGTCAATGGAAAAAATGTAAAAAGCTGCCATTCTCACTGTAATTCAAAAACGGCTTGACCGATTTGAACGAAACTTGGTATGCAGATCCCTCACTACCTGGGGTGATATGTTCTGGGGGTCTCGCGGCCCACCTGCACACGTGGGCGGAGCTACAAACAGAAAATCAGATTTCACCCATTCATATCAATGGAAAATATGTAAAAAGCTGCCATTCTTAAGAGCGGGTAAGCTGGGGGAACATGCAGACCTTTCTGACTAACCCTCCCCCCTCAAGCAGGAGCGGCAGTGGACGTCCAGCAAGAGGCAGCTCTGCCGCTCCTGCTTTAGGAAGGCATGGGGAAGGGTCGGTTATTGAATCGGGAGGTCAATTTTTTTGTAAATTGAATCGATTCGAATCGTGAATCGGACAGCACTACAGAGCACTTATTCACAAACTCTCCTCTCTCTTCAGTTGTTTTTTTTCTTAACTCTAACTGTCACTTTTCAGCCAGCTTCCTGGTTTGTTCCAGCCAATTAGTTTCATGCATAAACATTCTATGGGAATTCTTGCACATTTACAATATTACTTTTGCTGGATAAAAGAAAGTTCAGTCTTTTTTTTGTTGTTGTTAAATCTTTATTCATTTTCAAACTTACAATAAGTGTGCCAACATGTTAAAACAGATTATCAATAAATATATCACTTAATAATCATCAATAATACAAATGATATGTTCTTATCTCCCACCCTTCCCATCATTTTCTATTATATAATCAAATATCTTGTACAATATGTAATAATAAAATTACCCGCCCTCCCCCCTCATAATTGAACCTGTAAATTTAAGGGAAAAAATGTCATCTAATCAGTGCAATATTTTGTTAATGGCTCCCACACATCTTGAAATTTCCTAAAACATCCTCGCTATATTGCAATAAATATTTCCATTTTATAAATATGACACAAGGAATTCCACCATAAATTATAGTTTAATCTACTCCAGTTTTTCCAATTATAGGTAATTTGTTGAATGGCAACCCCAGTCATTATAAGTAATAATTTGTTATTATTTGAAGAAATCTGACTTTTTGCTCTCATTACAAAGAAAAATGGGGAGACCCAATGATCCACAGTGAAAACAATCCACCGATGAAAACAAAAACAAAAACTGTGGATACAGATGTTCTGGAGATAATTTATTAAACTCTGACATATGAAACCATGAAAATTAAATTAATAAAGTACAATAATAAAAAATACTGTGATAAAAATCCAACTGGACCCTACACGGTCCGTGTTTCGGCGAACACACCTTCCTCAGGGGTCCAATGGTTTGCAACCTCACATATAAAGAATTGGACTGAAAACATGTGAGGTTGCAAACCATTGGGCCCCTGAGGAAGGCATGTTCGTCGAAACACACACCATGTAGGGTCCGGTTGGATTTTTATCACAGTATTTTTTATCATTGAACTTTTTAAATTGAATTTTCATGGTTTTATATGTCAGTGTTTAATAAATTATCTCCAGAACATCTATATCTACAGTTTTTGTTTTTGTTTTTGCTCTCATTGCCATACCAAACAGTGTAGTATCATATGATACTACACTGCATCATATGATTTGGTCCCAAATTGATTTCCAAAAAGTCATAATAATTGGACAATAGAATAATAAATGATCCAAAGTCCCAGCTTCGAGATTGCAGTGCCAACATCTATCAGACTTGGAGCTATCTAATATATGTAAACGAACAGGGGTCCAAAATGCTCTATGTAACAGAAAAAACCAAGTTTGTCTCATAGATGCAGACATTGTACATCTCATCCTCCAAGACTAAATTCGTGGCCATTGAGATGCTGTAATTTGATGCTTGATCTCAATGCTCCAAATATCCCGAAGACCATTTTTTAGTTTTTTATTTATAAATCCAGATATTAATTTGTACCACTGTGCGGCCTGGTGTGCCAGGAAGTCCACCTGAAAGCATAAGAACTCTAAACTATATTGATTAGTGAGATTTTTCCATTCAGGGAACCCCGCCTGAATAGCCTGCTTCAGTTGCAACCATCTATAACTTTGTGAATTATTAAGACCATATTTATGTTGCAACTGTGAAAACTCAAGCAGTTTACCATTAGATATAACATCATCTAATAAACGTATTCCTGCCATCATCCAAAGCTTCCAGATGACTTTATATCCGCCAATTTGAATCTTGGAGTTCAACCATATAGTTTGACATGTTGATTTATTAATTGGGATAGGTGTTAGATTGCTCACATATCTTATTGTTTTCCATGTGTCTACAAATAATCTATTTTCTTTATATACTCTAGGCATTTTGATACTAATTACATGGCATAATCGCGAAGGAAACATGAGGTGCCATTCCAACCAAAACCAATCTGGGATATTATCAAAAGGCTCTGGGAGGATCCAATACATACCCTGGCGCATAATATAGGATTGATGATACCTATAGAAGTTGGGAAAATTTACCCCTCTCTCTGTAATCGTTTTTTGTAGAGATACTAAAGCAATTCTAGCCTTTTTACCTAGCCAAATAAATTTTGTTAGAATTCAATTTAACTTTTTATAAAAGGACCCCTGAAAAAAAAAACGGTAACATACCCATTTGATAACAAACCACAGGCAAAATCTCCCCCACCAAGACAGATGTAAAGGATTCCATTGCTCACACATTTCTGTTACCTTCTGTAATAAAAAAATTTCATTCACTTTCATTGTTTCTTCCAACGTGGTTTTTATCCAAATGCTTAAATATACAGATACAGATGTTCTGGAGATAATTTATTAAACACTGACATATAAAACCATGAAAATTCAATAAATAAAGTACAATAATAAAAAATACTGTCCTCTTTCCATAGAAAGGGGAATATTTCAAATAATCCTTTTGTACAATGGACATTAAGTTGAAGAACTTCTGATTTACTCCAATTTATCTTGTACCCTGAAAATTTTCCAAATTTCTTTATCAATTCTAATAAGCTTGGAATGACTTCCTTCTTTTAATCCTATAATTCTCAAATTCTGTTTTCTAGAATGATTTTCAAGATCTATCATCTTTTTCTGCATTTCTTGTAACATTTTATGATCTTCTTTATGTTCTTGTTGTATTTGCTCTATTTTTTCCACTCTGTTTTCCACTTTGTCAATTCTATTGGTAATTATATCCAGTTTGCTGTTCATATGATTCATTTCCTTTCTTATCTCCACCAGAGTTAACTTTATGTTTTCCAATTTGTCTATAACATCTATTACATCCAATGCATCTATAGATGTTGAACTTCCATTTGATGTCTATGGATCTTCCTTTAGTCTTTTGTTTTTCCCTAAAGATTTTGTTGAGATTTCTTGTATCTTCTGTTTTGTGGATGTCATCTTTGAAGATTTTCTCCCAAACAAGGCAAAAATTATTATTTATTATATATTAAACTCTTGTATTAGATGCTCAGAGGAGGGAGCTCAGCCTTCAGCCAGCCATTCACTCATCCTCCAAGTTCCGGAATCAAAAAAGTTCAGTCTTTAAAAGAAACTAACTATCCCAAAACAGCTCTAAAATATATTTATTTGTAACCACAGGTTACATTAAGATATACTGTATAATCTTGGACTGACTGACAGACGCTCAACTATTCTCTTTATATGGTCTGATGAGCTCTGGTTGTTATTTATTGCTGTGCAATACAATCCTATTTCTTTTGTTTTATGTTCTTGTCTTCTCCTCCGTTTGTTAATATTCTAATATATCCACTTGGCTTTCGTTGATGTTCATTAGTGTCTGCTTATTTCAATAATGTTTCTCACCATGATGGTTTCTCAAATGGGCAGGTTATAAATTCTATAAATAAATATATAAACTTACAGAATACTGTTATACCTACCCTAGCATTACACTAGCATTCTGTAATAAAATCTGGGCATCCAGATGCTGCTTTTGAATAGGTGCTCACTGCGCTGTATCAAGGTACCTAAAAGGAGTTGCCCCCTTATAGAACTAAAATAATAATAATAATAATTTTATTTCTTATATACCGCTATACCATAAGTTCAAAGCGGTTTACAACAAGTTACATACAATGAGAGTAAGAGATGTTTACAACAAGAAGTAAGAGATGTTTACAACAAGAAGTAAGAGATGTTTACAACAAGATACATACAATGAGAGTAAGAAATGTTTACAACAAGAAGTAAGAGATGTTTACAACAAGAAGTAAGAGATGTGTACAAGATACATACAATGAGAGTAAGAGATGTTTATAACAAGGAGTAAGAGATGTTTACAACAAGATACATACAATGAGTGTATGAGATGTAAGGGGAACAGAAAAAGTACTTTCTGGGATACAAATTGCAAATGGAAGAGAACCAAGATGGTTTGAATCAAAAGGAAGTATCTAGTCAGAGATTGGGGTGCAGGGGAAAACAATTTGGGTGGAATACCTGTACAAATGGGAAGAAGGTTGAGTTAATCTAAAATCAAGAGAATTGGGGAATGGGATGAGGATAGCTGAGGGGGATTGGGCAAGAATTGGGAATTAGAATTTGTTAAAGAGACGGGTCTTCAGTGATTTTCTGAAGTTGGCGTAAGAAGTGGCCTCGAGCCATGTGTTCAGTTTGGCTGCCTGGAATGATAACATTCTGTCTAGGAACTTCTTGTAAAGACATGATATCAGGGATGGGTAATTAAAGAGATTTATTCTGCGGGAGCTCTTATTAGAGCTGTTGAGGACGAATTGAGAGGCGAGGTAAGTTGGTAGCATCCCAAAGACAGCTTTGTAGCTGATGCAGGCAAACTACCACTGAAGTGTACATGTTTGAATACATACATGCATTCAGCGGCGTAACAAGGGAAGGAGGCACCTGGGGCAGTGGCACCCGGCATCACCGTGCTATGCATCCTCACCCTCTGCTCTTTCCCGCCATGCACTCCTCCCGCAGCCTTCTCCACCATCCCTGTCCCGGCATACCTCTTTAAAAATCTTTGCTGCCAACGAGCAGCATCTCCTACCTGCTGCTCATGCCGGCCTCAGATATCCCTCTGATGTTGGTTCCTGGTCCTGTGACCAGGAAATGATGTCAGAAGGAGAGCTGAGACCAGCACGAGCAGCAAGTAGAAGAGGGTGCTCGAGGCCGGCAAAGATTTTTGAAGAGGTGGGTGGGCAGTGAGGCGGCAAGGTGCCTGCACCCCCACCAAGATGTCACCCAGAGTGGTCCAACTCCCACCTACTGAAGTAGGCCGCTGTCTAGGCCTACCTCGAGATAGAGACCTCACACGCTATATACTGGTTTCAATCAATAAGTATATTTATTAGCAAATCAGTAACAGCTTACACGAATAAATCATTCAGCATATAGAGTAACAGAATGTGATCTTCAGGCCTGAGGATCCACTGACGTCTGTTCTGCTTACTTTCGCTTACAGGCCTGGTTTTATACATTTCTTGGTGGTTAACACCACGTTGGTCTAAATCACATGATACATCTTTATTGGTTCTTTTCTTACACGTCATTACATAAGTAGATTCATTTATTGGTTTATACCTTTGTGTCACACTATACGTCTGTTCAGTTTACCGTAAGACCTATCTTACCATATAAGCAATTCCGAGCCTCACCCCACCCCTGTCTCACTATTACAAGACACATCTTACTAAATGATATTCTTGAGAATTCTATTTCTGACTATGAGCTGTGTTCATCTTTTCACAATATCCTGCCAGGTGTGTGTGAAGCTCTGCTGCCATGCAAAAGAGTTAAGTCTTGCTTGCTTGTTTCTTCTCATAAGTTTCGCTTAGCCCAGCAGTTAACTCAACAGGGTATTTCCCAATCAGTATGTGCCAGCTGGCAAATGTAGTAAAAAATGTCTTATAAATTGTTAATATACTGATTTACTAGAGCAGGAGGGAGAAAAGGGGGTTTTTCTTCTTTGAGGTCTGGTTTTCTTCACTTTTAGTATTATCCAAAGGACTTATTATGCTTCACCTGCATCATGCCAGGACTTTATAAGTGTATTTCCCTTTATATCAGAGTTTTCCGTGTTTTTCCTCTTCCTCTCACTACCCCCCCCCCCCCTCTTCTCATATACCACTACATTTGTTTTTTAAACTTTTCTTCCTGACAAAGCTAATCCTTTTCTCCTTCCCCAAAATGTTTCAAAAACAAATGCAGACTGGATAAGATTGATGAATAACATAATAATCTTAACATGTATGAGATCTACCTATTACAGTGATACCTTGGAATCCGAACGCCCCAGTATTCGAACAACTTGGAATCCAAACAAAAAATTCAAGCAAATTTTGCCCCAGAATCCAAACTCTGCTTTGGAATATTTGTTAATATTTTACCTTAAAATCCAGTGTATTTACTGTTAAAATTTGAGGTTGTGTGTCCCAGGAACGGATTAATCCAGTTTCTATTATTTTCAATGGGAAAAATTGTCTTGGACCTCGAAGGCTTTGGAACTCGAACTGGGTTCTAGAACGGACTACGTTCGGATTCCAAGATATCACCGTACTTAGGCATTAGTGCTGAAAGTGAAAGTTCCTGAAATGTGTATAGGGGAACTTCCATAAACTGACATCGGAAATGCAACTCTTCCATATCTGCTGTGTAACAGAATGCTTTTTCTACCTTCTTTACCCACTCCTAAACATCTCCTAAGATTAATTCCAGGATGCAGAAGACTTCACAGATATGTGATAATCAGCACTTTGTTTCATATTTCTGGATGCAGTTGATGAAATCTGAATTACCCCACATCGACACTTATATACACAGCACCAGTATGCATATGAATACAAGCTTCACAGTTATTTCATTAAGAAAAACTTCACGATCCACCTGGTAATGAAAATTGCATTCTAATTGATCTAAAGAGAGGGTAAAAAAAGAATGATACCATGGCAAGAAGTATGTATTCTTTGTTCAGATTATCTTTCTCGCAGAAGTGCAATATTACCATGTCGACGGGCTTCATCGCTCTCCAGTACAGCTGCTAATGCCCAAGCAAAAATCTGTTATCTACAGACAAGCTGGTTCTTTTCATTTACTAGGGCTTAAAGCTGTTAACACATATCGGTCTAGCAGTTCAGAAAAAAAATCACACATATGCCTAGCAAAATAGACCAGGAGTTCACAACCCAGTGGAGTCCCATCACTGTAGTGCTCTAGTGACACTATGGGCCTGATTCCATAAATGGCACCTACTGGTAAGTGCCTGGATTGGGGCACCTACCAAAGTAGACAAACAGGATTTAGAATTGCATGGCCAACACAGAAGTGACAAGAGAAGAGGAGCTAGGTTAAAAAGTAGTCGCTGTTCTCTGCAGTACTTCTGGCACACTCTCCAGCCCTTCCTCTTTTCTGAAGGCTGCCTGGAATAATTGGCTGGAGCAGAAGTAGTGGAACTCTGTTCTAGGTTTTTCCCCAGAATTTGAGCCCTGAGAGAACCAAGGGCATTGGATGAGGAGTTAAACTAATCAGGAAGAGTGGAGGGTCTGGTAAAGGGGAAGAAGAACCAGGAAGTCTGAAGATCCATTCTGTATTATCCTTGAATTAGTAGCCATTAGCTTTTTTTTTTGTCATTAAATATCCTTATATTATTGGATAGCCATTCTGTCTGGATTTTGTCTTTCTGGGTGACTGTGCTGGTTGTGAGCAGAATATCAGAAGGGATCCCTATTTCCATATGGTATAGCCCTGAAGGAATTTCTTCCACCTTTCCAGGAGAGGAGTGTCCTAGTGGTAGAGCTGATGTCTTAGCACCCTGAGATTATGGGATCAAATCCCAGTGCTACTCCTTGTGACCCTGGGCATGTCATTTAATCCGCCATTGCCCCCGGTACAAAATAGCCACAAAAAAGCAGTATATAAGTCCCATCCCCCCTCCCCTTTCCAAGTGACCTGGACTTCCAGCCTTTACTTGTACAATATCCAGGGTATACATATTCATTGCAGATATCCTCAAAAAACTACCTGGCTGGGAGGGTTACAACAGAGAACCAGGAAGCCTTGTATTATGTATGAAACATGCCAGTATGCTTGGCTGTAGGAATATGAAGAAGAATCCAGACCCTGGGAAATGTGGGGACGATTTGAAAAAGAGAACTGAAATAGGAAATACATTTCTGAACTGCTTGCACTCAACAATCTCTACACATTTTCCTCTGCAATTTTCCACAAGATATGGGCCTCAAAATGCCTCCAATTGCCTGCAAAGATCTCTGCAATTTCCTTCGGGCCCCAGCAATTGTTCAAGCTGTGTCCACTTTTGCCATCTTAGGTTTTATTCTGCAGTCTCCAATTTCCCTTAGTTTGAAACTTAATTGGTGATATTACTGTTAGTGTGACTAACGCAGCTAATTTCCTGCGCATCAAGCTGAAATGCCACACACAGGTGTTTCATCGTTAGGGACTGTACTTAATTTTAATGTTATTTTAAGCTAATTTATTCTTTAATTTTGAAGGTTCTTATGTAAATATATTTAATTACTCTGTGTTAGGTGCCAGAGCCTGGAGGCAGCATTAACAGCTAATGACAGCCCTGACTCTTCATTCTGTGCTTCTAATGTTTACAGACTTTCAATGAGACCAGATAGACTTTTGTTCATTTTGGCTTTAAAGGATATTTTAATACCTCAAACTGGAATTAAGGATGCATTATTGTTTTAATGTGAACATCCATGTGCATGCAACAACGGCAAGAAAGCAAACACAAAATAACAGGATACCGTAGTTAGTTTTAAGAAAGGTTTGGACAATTTCCTGGAGGAAAAGTCCTTAGTCTGTTATTGAGAAAAACATGGGGGAAGCCACTGCTTGCCTTGGATAAGTAGCATGGAATGTTGCTATTCTTTGGGATTCTGGAATCTTGCTATTCTTTGGGGATTTTGCATGGAATGTTGCTACTCTTTGGGGTAATACAATTTCACAAAAATATCGAAAAGGAGAATTTTTGTCCCCCAAAAAATCACTGTATAGTGTTATCACACATATGACATAATTTTGAAAAAAACACTGTGTTATCATGTGCTACTGGCCATTTATTGTAAACCGCCTAGAAGTCGCAAGATTGTTGGTGGTATATAAGAATAAAGTTATTATTATTATTATTATTATTCCAAATATATGTCAAAACGAACCTCAGAAAAACAGGCAGGATAACTTAGTCCATGACAGACAGGCATGCCAACCAGCTAGAGTCCAATAATCACAGGCTCCTCTTGTATCTGGGTAGAATTACAGCAAAAAAAACCTCAGAAATCTGAGGAAAAAAACTGCAATTCACCCGGGCACAGAGATATGCAATTTATAGCACAGAACTGCAGAGCAAGACAGTGTTTAATGTGGTGAAAAAAACAACACCAAAACCACAAAATTACCAAAAAAAAACCAAGCCAAGTACTTAGCTGCAAACAGAAGAAGTTTCACTTTGAAAAGCTAGAAGTAGAAGAAGCTTCCCTTGAAACGACTTAACCACGTAGCTCACAGCACCAGTCTTCTAGCAGGTCGTACAATTAGTCCACTGCTGTCTTCAATGAGCTCTGACAAGTTTACTATCAAGCTCTTTCAGCGTGGCTAAAACGGTCTTCAAAATCTGCAATAACCACAGCAGATCAAAAACCCGGGAACCAGGACCCACATACACTTCGACCCCCCACCCCAAACTCTGGTTTCATTCCTCCACTCTTGCAGGTAGTACTCCAGGCCAATGATAGAATAATTATAATAAACCCTTATAATTTTGTGGTAGCCGCCATAGTGAGAGAGAAACGTCCTGTACACGGGACGTTTCTCTCTCACTATGGCAACTACCAGAGTTTGCTGTGTTTTAATAGCTACGAAAACAAGTCCTTTCTACGGAAGCGAGTTCAAGGGTCAGCGGCTGCAGCTTAAATATCCAATGCTGTTCTTTATGCCATACAATCTGGGTTAAATTTCCTCCTCGGGGAAGTGATGGTACTTCTAACGCTGAAAAGAGACTTTGTAGGGGTTGTAAATCAAACCAGTGCTGGACTAGAGGTGCTGACAAGGACCTTAGTGCAGGGGTAGGGAACTCCGGTCCTCGAGAGCCGTATTCCAGTAGGGTTTTCAAGATTTCTCCAATGAATATGCATTGAAAGCAGTGCATGCAAGTAGATCTCATGCATGTTCATTGGGGAAATCCTGAAAACCCGACTGGAATACGGCTCTCGAGGACCAGAGTTCCCTACCCCTGTTGTAAAGGATGTTATTGTGGCTGTGAACAACAAAGGGGGAGGGGCTAGGATGCCCAAGTAAACTGGATGTGGTCACTGAAAACATGATGTAATTTCATTCATAATGTAGCCATCTCTATGAATTCTGATCAGTAGCAGTATTTAAGAGCTAGCAGACACCCACAAAAATATGTGCCTTCCAGAGTTTCCCAAACTGTGAATCAGGAGCCCAAAATGGGTTACAAAACACGCCCTTGGCGGCGGGTGAGGTCTCTATAGGTGGATCATTATTTTGCCCAGGCAAAAGACAAAATTTTAGTTAGCCTCAGTCATGAGGTCACAGCCACAAAATGATTGGGAAGCACTGCTCATATCCAACCATAGTCTTCCCTCCCTCCCTGTCAGGCTCTTCACCCTGTCCCACCTTCCTGCCCTGTACCCTATCCTCCCTCTCTCCCGATGTCCTGCAGGCCTCCATCCTAGAAAATAGTACTCCATACCAGATAGGGAATCTAATATACAGCATATTATTTATTGAAAAACAAAAGAATCATTTCAACAATAAGGGTTATAACCAGATTGCACAACAGCTTGTCCAATTTCTCTTCCAGGGATGCAGTTTTAAACTAAGAAAAGGAACAAGAAAAATGTCTCTAGTTCTGCTTATGAACTTCAAAGTTTCTGGACAACCTAAATCCAATAATAGGCCAGAGGGCACAACAGAAACCAGAAATCCCTTCTGACCAAAACTACCCCCACCCAAGTTCATATTCTTTAAGCTGCAACATCAAGACCATAGAGGTGCCTCAATGTAAAACCTAATTCTCAATTTCCTATCTTACTTCAGAAGGTTACTGGCTAGGGTTTCCTTTCTCCCTTTCTTATATATGCCTCTAGGCTAATGGCAAGGACTAACCTTCCTGCTTCTATGTTAATCGGGCTAGAGCCCTTAACCTTTTGCAGAGAAGCCAAGGGTAGCCCATCCCAAAGCTGGAGATTTACCACTGGTTTGCAGAAGATTGAAGGCCAATGAATGAGGTTTTTCTCTTGGGCCTCAGCCATGTCTAAAACCAGTTCTGGCAAAAGCACATTCCAAAAACAGACATATTCTAATTAATGAATAGAAAATACAATTATTTTTTCTACCTTTCTTGTCTAGTCATTTTTATTGTATTGGTCCTAGTCTCTGATTTCTGCTTTCCTCTTTCTTCTCTTAACTGTCTTGCCAGAGTCTCCTTGTCCATTTGGCAATTCTTTTCTCTCCATGTCCACCATCCATCTTCTCTCTGCATCTCTATCTATTTGACCCAGTATCACCCCTGTGTCCTTGCCCATCTTCCTACCATGTTGAGAACATAAGAACATAAGAATTGCTGCTGCTGGGTCAGACCAGTGGTCAATCGTGCTCAGCAGTCTGCTCACACGGCGGCTCTTAGGTCAAAGACCAGTGCCCTAACTGAGACTAGCCTTACCTGAGTACGTTCCAGCTCAGCAGGAACTTGTCTAACTTTGTCTTGAAACCCTGGAGGGCGTTTTCCCCCTATAACAGCCTCCAGAAGAGCGTTCCAGTTTTCTACCACTCTTTAGGTGAAGAAGAATTTCCTTACGTTTGTACAGAATCTATCCCCTTTTAACTGTAGAGAGTGCCCTCTCGTTCTCTCTACCTTGGAGAGGGTGAACAATCTGTCTTTATCTACTAAGTCTATTCCCTTCATTATCTTGAATGTTTCCATCATGTCCCCTCTCAGTCTCCTCTTTTCAAGGGAGAAGAGGCCCAATTTCTCTAATCTCTCACTGTACGACAACTCCTCCAGTCCCTTAACCATTTTAGTCGCTTTTCTCTGGACCCTTTCGAGTAGTACCGTGTCCTTCTTCATGTACGGCGACCAGTGCTGGATGCAGTATTCCAGGTGAGGGCATACCATGGCCCGGTACAGCAGCATGATAACCTTCTAAACATTTCTAAAATGTTAATTCCTTATAGTTCCACACACACACTCAGATCATCTTCCCAAAACTTATTAGTTGTTCCCTCTTTAAAAATAATAGGCACTCGACGATTAGATATGCTCTCTGTAGTTGGCCCCCAATGGTGGAATTCATTGCCCCAATACATAAAAATTGAAAAAGACATTTTATCTTTTAAGAAATCCCTAAAAACATTTCTTTTTAAACAGGCTTTTAATATCTAAAATTTATTTTATTTTTAATTTTGCTTTTAAAATTCCCTTATTCCCTAATGTTTTTTCCTTTAAATATATTTCCCAATATAATAGATGTAACTTTAACCCCCCTTCCCTCCCAATTGCTGTTGGTCATGTTGGATTTCTATTGTTTATATATACTGTATGTGTTTTAACTTAATTGTATTTTTTTACTATGTACATCGCTTTGTATAAAGATATAGCGATTCATCAAATAATTAATAAACCTTGAAACCTTGAAACCTTCTCCGATCTGTTCGTGATCCCCTTCTTAATCATTCCTAGCATTCTGTTTGCCCTTTTTGCCACTGCCGCACTTTGCACGGATGGCTTCATTGACTTGTCGATCAGTACTCTCAAGTCTCTTTCCTTGAGAGTCTCTCCAAGTACAGCACTGGACATCCTGTATTCGTGTATAAGATTTTTGTTACCGACATCCATCACCTTACACTTATCCACGTTAAACCTCATTTGCCATGTCGCCATGAGCATCTCACATCTCTGTGTCCTTATTCTTGACCTGCCCAACATACCTCTTCTGTGTCCCTATGTCCACCCATCCTCCCCCAGCCAGCATCTCTCTTACTTTCTTCCCTCTCTCTGTTCCCCCTCCCCCAGGAGTCCAGCAAAGGGTCCTCTCTCTTCCCTCTCTCTTTTTTACTTTTTGCGCTACAAATCTGCAGATTTTTGTTATATCATTGCATTTACTTTGAACATCAGTTGTTTTCATTATTATTACCCTGAGCAGCTGTGGAAAACCTATTCCAGGAGGATCCTTCTGCCAGCTTTAATTAATAATGTCTATTTAAGCACCAATCCCTTGGGAAGGGTGAGTTTGAGGATTCTGTGGATTTATGTATAGGGAATATTGTAGATATATAGATAGACTTATTTTCACCTTTTATGCTGATGTAATGAATGTTTAATTTATTTTATAATATAGCATCAATTTTGAAACTACAGGGTGCGTGCAGGGCCATCAGTCCTATTTACCCAAAGACGTGCAATTGCATTTTCAAAAGGAAATTCTCCATGGAGTTTTCTTTTGAAAATAAAGGAGTAGGAAGCACCATAAATACATTAGTACCCACAGACTTTTCAAGAGATATCATATCAATGACATACAATACCCATAATTATTTCAAAATGAAATCCCTTTATGTGGTTGGCTGGCTTCAACCATCAGACCTGCTCCATTTACCCACAGAGATGAAGTAGAGTTTTCCTGCATAAATAGCTCTTAAAGTTTATTGATTAATGCTCTTGTATTTATTTATTCAATTTTCTATACTGTTCTCCTGGGGAGCTCAGAATAGTTTTACATGAATTTATTCAGGTACTCAAGCATTTTTCTCTGTCTATGCTATTGGGCTCACAATCTGTCTAATGTACCTAGGGCAATGGTGGGATTAAGTGCAGTGTGGGTTTGACCCCACAATCTTAGGGTACTGAGGCTATAGCATTAACCACTGTAAAACCAAGAAACACTGTGGAATGATGATGTTCCTGAAATGGACTTTATTGAGTTCCAAAACTATACTTGAGCGATCTATATGAAAGTAAGATAATCCACATAAAAACCTTAAGGACCTAGTCCGCTGAGAGCGTGGGACCCAACATGGTCCGTGTTTTGATAAGATAGCCTTCTTCAGGGATCCTTGAAAGTCCTATGGTAGTAGATACGTGGAATAACCAATATGTGGAGAATCGTTGAGAATACACTGCTTAAAACCAAAGCAATGAGGGGGTTTTAAGTTAGGCACTGCTAGGTGTTGCTAATAGAATCACATTGTAGGAGAGGTAAACCCTGACCTACATTAAAGATGCCTACAATGCAGGTGCCTACAATGCAGGCACAATACTGTTATCAACACATGATTGACACATCACTTGGGTGCGATTGTCTGTGATGATCTTAAGGTGGCCAAACAGGTTGAAAAGGTGACGGCGAAAGCTAGAAGGATGCTTCGGTGTGTAGAGAGAGGAATGGCCATTTGGAAAAAGAAAGTATTGATGCCCCTGTATAAGACTTTGGTGAGACCTCATTTAGAATATTGTGTACAATTCTGGAGGCCGCATTTTCAAAAAGATATACAAAGGATGGAGTCGGTCCAGAGAAAGGCTATTAAAATGGTGGGTGGTCTTCATTATAAGGTGTATGGGGACAGACTTAAAGATCTCAATCTGTATACTTTGGAGGAAAAACGGGAGAGGGGAGATATGATAGAGACGTTTAAATATCTACGTAATGTAAATGCACATGGATCGAGTCTCTTTCATTTGAAAGGAAACTCTGCAATGAGAGAGCATAGGATGAAGTTAAAAGGTGATAGGTTCCGGAGTAATCTAAGGAAATACTTTTTTACAGAAAGGGTGGTAGATGCTTGGAACAGTCTCTCTGAAGAAGTGGTGGAGACAGAGATTGTGTCTGAATTCAAGAAGGCGTGGGTTAGGCATGTGGGATCTCTCAGAGAGAGAAAAAGATAATGGTTACTGCGAATGGGCAGACTAGATGGGGCATTTGGCCTTTATCTGCCTTCATATTTCTATGCTTCTATGTTTCTATATTGTAGGCATTGTTAACAGAATCTGGCCCATAAAGCATAGTGTCCCGTGTCATGGCCTTGATCCTGGACTCTTAAGGCAGATCTAAGCTTTAATATTCAGAGAGTAATAACCTTAGCACACCAGCAGGCACAAGAAGTCTCTGTTCTTTTCTGAAGTTTACTTTATTGAATAAATATACAGTCAACACCACCTAAGTGCACGTCAGTTAAGCGCACGCTTCGGTTATCCACAGCCTACCACCATGGTCCCATTTTTTTTTTTACAGTAAAGTCAATGGACATAAACTCCAGATAATTGCAATTCTGATTAGCACACAATCCACTTATGCGCACTGATGTTATAGGTCCCACCTCTATTTGTTCACGTTACATTCACTCCGGTTAAAAGCAATCACGTTCTCACGTGGATGAGCCACGTGTTTCGGATCAGCAGTCTAGGCCTGGCCAGGTGTTCGAACTTTCAGAACTGCACCATAGCGTTACATGGAGAAAAATCTTTGTCTTTGGCTGAAATGTCCAACACGCTGGTCAAAAGTCATTGTTTTTGGCTGAACGTGTCGATGTCTTAAAGAGAGTTGACCAAAGGGAGAGTCAGGTCTCTATTGAAAAACCTTACAGCGTTCATTCTAGCCAGATTTCTCGGATTCACAAAAAAAGCAAGCCATACTGAAAGACTGGCAAAACAACAGCAATTCTACCAGGAAACAGAAAAGAATTGGGAAGGCTGGAGACGTTGAACAGCTGTTGCTGCGATGGTTTTCTGAAGCTAGAAGTCGTCAACTGCCAATCAGAGGACCTCTGCTGATGGAGAAAGCAGCTCAGCTATCCGAAGAACTGGGCGTAGAAGATGGAGTCAAAGCAACAAACGGATGGCTAGAGAGGTGGAAGGTTCGTAATGGCATAACATTTAAGAAGCAGCATGGCAAAAATCAGCACTAATTCCGATATCTGTACAGTCAGAAAGGACACTGCAGACAAACAAGAGTCTGATGAGGATGGAGATACTGCTGTGGTCATCACGACTAATGAAACACCTGCAGAGATTGCTTCCTTCTGAGACGCACTGAAGTCTCTACACACGCTGCGTTGTTATCTGGAGATAAATGGATGTCATGACTATGGACGGTTTTACAGCATCAGTAGTCAGATACACAGCCTGAATTGTGCAATCTGCGTGCAGAAAACAATGACTGTTTACAGTGTATTGCATTAGACTGAACAGTGCTGTTTCAAAAACTGAACCGTGTTAAATTGTATTCGGTGTGTTTTTTTGCTGAATAAAAGTTTTATTGCATTTGACTACAGCGTACTGTGATTTTTCATGACTAAAAAGTGGTACTCCGATTAAGTGCACACTCCATCCGGTCCAGAGGCCTTGCACTTAAGCAGAGTCGACTGTAGTTGATTTACTTACAGTTTGTAGATTTCCAGAAGTTGTTGTTACCCTAAGGCAAGAGACTTCAGAGTAGTAGGTGAGGATTTTGAAGAGAAAGAGGTGTTATGGCAGAGGTTGGGTAGTCATCAATTAGATTAAAATGGTTCCAGAGGTGAAATGCTGAGTTGTAAATATATGTGTACATATGTGGTAAAAAGACAATTCCAGTTCCAAAGGGGAGGGTGGAGAAGCACATGTGTATCTGAGACAAGATGGAGCTGCTGCATGTCATACCTCACTCAGGCACAAAGGTCCATAGGGAACACCCACAAAATTTGGAGTGTGAGGTGAAGGGACCAATAGAGGACAGAACTTGACACCAGGTTACAGAGGCGGTCATACCCTTGCTGACCCATCAGACCAAAGATAGTAGAGGTAATCAGAAAATAACTGCAAGCATATGCAACGGAAAGCTGCTTTGTTTGGAGAAGGCCCAGGAGCTATGCCCTGGCACACGACCTCTAAACAGCTGCCCACCCACCTCTTCCCGACACTTTAGTTAAATCTTCAGCAGCCGCCGCACAGCGTCCACGAGCAGTCCTACCCCCAGAAGTAGAATGAAGGGTTCCGGGGCAGGTCAGCTGACTGATGCTGTATGGCGGCCGCGCGGTGGCTGCCTGAAGATTTAAGCAACACCACCGGGAGAAGGGTGGGCGGGAAGGCCAAAAAACAAAACAAAACAATAAAGTGACCAAGAATTTTGGGGGAGGCCATGGCCCCTATGGCCTTCCCCATTCCGGCACCTATGACTGAAAGTAGACAAAGCAATTAAGCTCAGTTGAAAGACAGAGGAAGGAGGAGGTCTTTACAGGGGAAAAGACCACTAAGCAAGATTTATACAGATAAGCAGAGGTGGCTGCAGTATATAAGAACTGCATTGCTCATATATCATAGCAGGAAACGACTGCAGTACTAAAGTTCTAGGAAGTGAGAATGGCATTAACACATCTTAGAATTATAGAAAAAACTAGCATAAGGCTACTGGGGGCAGAACAATTACTATGAGCGCTCATGAGACAGGGAAAAGGGTTTTCAGAAGCTGCGACTGTGTTGGATCAGCTGTGTGAAAAACAGATTGTAGTTTTTAGCGTGACAGTGAACACGAATACTACATGTGAGGACTGAAGAATGAAAAAAATATATTTACCATCTAAATGTTAATTTTAAAGAGCAGAAACCTGAACTGAATGTGAGAACATTCATTTGAATGGAGAAAAAGGGTATTTTGAAGAACAGCAACAGGTCATTGAACCTTACAATACTGAATTTTTAAGCAGGACTGTTAAATAAAATTTCCCTTCGCTTAATTTCTATATATAAATCTGCATTTTTAAAAAAAATTTTTTTAAAGTATCTGGGCTACAAAACTAAACTAAACTAAACCTTGGGTTTATATACCGCACCATCTCCACGAATGCGGAGCTCGGCACAGTTTACAGGAAGAAAGATGAGAGAGGAACTACAGTGGAGAGATTAAAGCAGTCATTTCTGCCGTTAAAACCTATGAATTGAATTGAAATTGGATTGGAGAGGCCAAACACTTCCAGTTTGGCTGAGCACTGACAGGCTTTTCAGTTAAAGCCAATATTTAGTAAAGTAATAATAATAATAATAATTTTATTCTTATATACCGTCAAAGCCAGGTAGTTCGAGGCGGTTTACAATAAGAGGAGCTGGACGTACAAAGTATACACTTTTTCTTTAGCAGTGGATGTTTATATGCTAAGGAACTCATAATCAAAACTTTAAAATATCTAAAAGCCCTCCTAAATCAGCATTTTGATGTCCTAATAGACAGGATGTCCAAGAGCCGATAATCAAACCAACTTTCTGGACGTATAACGGGACTTCTTATGCCTCTGAATGCCGCTGTGCACACAGAGCTGAAAGGGGCATATCTGGAGGAGTGGTCAGGGCAGTATTTGGGCTTAGACATCCTGCAGGGATAATCGAATGTTTTCCTAGAAATCCTGGACAAAACTTAGACGTTGTTAGACAATGTGAAAACAGGTATAAGTGCCATAAAAGTATCCAAAATGACCAGATAACCATTGCAGAGACAAAGTAAAGACCCAGACACAATGCTCACTGACCCCCCCCCCCCTCATACCCCCACAAAGATCATAAGAACATAAGCATTGCCTCTGCCGGGTCAGACCAGGGGGTCCATCGTGCCCAGCAGTCCGCTCCCGCGGCGGCCCCCCAGGTCCGTGACCTGTAAGTGGTCCTTAACCTAAATTGTTTATTCCCTATTCATTTAGTACCTGTTTAGTTACCCTCTATCTGTACCCTTCAATTTCCTTCTCCTTCAGGAAGTCATCCAATCCCTTTTTGAAGCCCAGTATTGTACTCTGCCCTATCACCTCCTCTGGGAGCGCATTCCAGGTGTCCACCAGCCTCTGAGTGAAGAAGAACTTCCTAGCATTCGTTTTGAATCTGTCTCCTTTCAATTTTCCTGAATGCCCTCTTGTTTTTGTTGGCCCGGTTAGTCTGAAGAATCTGTCCTTCTCCACCTTCTCTATGCCTTTCATGATTTTATAAGTCTCTATCTGGTCCCCTCTAAGTCTCCGCTTTTCCAGGGTAAAGAGTCCCAGCTTCTCCAGCCTTTCAGCATATGAAAGGTTTTCCATGCCCTTTGTCATCTTTGTCGCTCTTCTCTGGACCCTCTCAAGTATCGCCATTTCCTTCTTAAGGTAGGGCGACCAGTATTGGACACACTACTCCAGATGTGGGCGCACAATCGCTCGATACAGTGGTAGAATAACCTCCTTCGTTCTGGTAGTGATACCCTTTTTGATTATGCCCAACATTCTGTTCGCTTTCTTTGAGGCTGCTGCAGATCAGAATAAAAAAATATATAACTGTCTCCAGAACATCAGCACCTGGTATAGGAAAGCTTAGTAGAGTTGCATACAGGTGTCTTAAACAGCCTGGAGGGTGGGCTAGTGAGACATAGAGAGGAGGACCCAGGCCCATAAACCACTCTAACCACTACATTTATGATGGAACATGTGAGGCCACCCAAAAAAAACAAACCCCTACTCAACTGATGTATGGTGATTTGCCTTTCGAAAATGAGCATTTCCCCACTGCCGACTTTGGGCATCTAGCGGCATACATCCAAATTGGACTTAGATGCATGTTTTGATTATGCCCCTCTAAGTCTGGCGTATATGTGAGAGCGTGTTAAGAAATAAAATACTACTTCACCAACTTCCAGAATAGAGCAACACTAGAGCTCAAAGTAATTTAGGGACCCTTTTACTAAAGGACGTAAGAATCTGGACTCAGAGGCCTAGATTTTATAAATGGTGCCTGAAGTTAGACGCCTAGTATGGTGCGCCTAGCCAATCTAGGCACCTAACATTTTAATTAACTTATTTGACACTGTTAATGAGCAATAATGAACTCATAATAAGCAAAAATTAAATTAATTGGGTGGTAGGTACCTAACTCGGTAGGCACCTATGACTTTCAGGTAGGCACCTACTCCAAGACGCCTACCAGAAAGTGGGCATAGTTGGGACAGATCGTGGGCAGACCTTGGGCGTGTTTTGCATCTAGGCGTCTAAATTGGACTTAGGCGATGGTATTTAGGTCAAGAAATCCCTGGTATAAATAGGGAGTGCCTAAGATTTTCATGCCTACCGGTGCCTAAGTACAATTTAGGCACCATTTGGTGTGATTCTATAAACGGCACCTAACTGAAGATTGGCAGGCGCTATGCACTACATTCATTGTTTTATTCAAAGTTTTATTTTATTTTTCTTTCCAGCTTATGATTTATCTTTAATCTTATCTATTGTTTTGCCTTTTGTCTTTGTTTTGTTCTATTTCTATCATTTAAATTTCTCCAGAATTCTACTGTTCAACGGCTCCCCCTTCTGCTTCTATTCCTTTCTCTCCTCTCTTCTACCTTCCAAAGTATTTAGATCAATGCTGTCTTGTTAAAATGTTTATTTTATTTTTATTTTTCCTCTAACTCTACTTTTCACTTCTCTATTACCCTCCAGGTACTTTAGTTAGATTGTGAGCCTTCGGGACAGTAAGGGAATTTTTCAAGTACCTTTCTTATTTCTAATCTTAATGTATATTTTCTGTAAACCGCTTAGAACCTAACGGATGTAGCGGTATATAAGAAATAAATTACATTACATTACATTGCCACGTATCAGGGCCAGAGTGTCTTAACGTGAGACTTTCCTGCACGCTAAGCTCAGATTCAACACAGCAGTATTTGGGCCTGCTTTATTTTTGTTTTTTGCAGATCCCAAACTAATTTTTCCATTAGGGCACGGGATTTGCTAGGGTTACCAAAGGTCCGGATTTCCCCGGACAAGTCCTCCTTTTCGAGCACATGTCTGGGAGTCCGGACAGCTTTTCAAACTCCGGCACTTTGTCCGGGTTTTGAAAAGCTTCCTGTCAAAATCGGGTCAGGAGGGGGCATCCGTGCATATGCGGATGCAACGCGGTGTGCGCGTGATGTCATAGCGTCACGTCCAGGGATGCCATCTGGGGGCGGGGCTGGGAGGCAGAACGGGGCGTGATACGGTTGGAACGGGGCAGAATGGAGCGGGTCTCTGGGCATGGGCATGGGTCCGTATTTTCCTTTGGGAAAATCTGGTAACCCTAGGACTTGCAAAAAAAAAACCAAAACAAAACCCAAACAAAAAGCCCACCACTTAAGAATTTACCACTTCTTATTCACTGTTCCCTCTAAGATGAGTGGGAGTCCTCCAACTACAGTCCTACCAGTTGAGGGTGCTGTTTCACGTAACACATGCAAACAGGCAATGTACCACAAAAACGCTTTACTGTGTTTTGCCTGTTTCACATGTGCTAATTATCTGTTAGGGCTTAATGCTCTTTAGTAAAAGGGTCCATTTAGTGAGCTGCTAGATAGATAGGATTAGCCAGGGATACTTGCCATTGTTTATTTTGAAAAATCAGTGAGAAACATCAGTGTATAAGCATTAGGCATTCCAATGTAAAAGGCATACACCCAGATTTGTGCTCACATTTTAAGCAATGGATTGGCCCCTCCTTCGACTAAAAGGTATTGTTTTGGGCATTTGGAACTTAGGCTATTTTTTGGTTGATAATGTGTTCTAAGGTTAGACGTAGTGGTGGTCTGGGCGTTTAAACTGCTGAACGTAAAGAATTTTTAGGTTGTAAAATACAGATCTTTCCAGATTTGGCCAAGGAGACCCAGCGAAGGAGACGTGAATTTTTGTTAAGGAAACCTGATGTTATGGCTCTTGGGGTTACATTTTATTTGCGACATCCATGTAAATGTGTAATTAATTATCGTTCACATAAATTTGTCTTCTTTGAGCCATCTCAACTGACAACCTTTCTATCAACTTCATGTTTGGAGAAAGATGGAACATGAGTGCTTAGTTTAAGAAAGGGTGTACTATTTCAGTCTACTAGTATATTTTTCTAATTTAATTTTTCTTATTATTACTTGCCTATCATCCACTTTGGTACCCATTTGAGGACTTGAGTAGAGATTAAGCTTATATTTGATGTTTTTTTATGTTTTATAATGTTTAATTACTAATTTTCTTGCTGGATTTCCTTTCTGTACAAGTTATGCTTGATTATATTGAAAATTCAATAAATATATATATACAAAAAAAAAATAGACTGCTGAACGTAGAGGTAGGCCATTCTTTTAAAAAAAAAAAAAAAAAAAAAAAACCCAACTCATTTTGGATGTTTTTTTTGGAGAATGGACATTTTACCTGCTGCTACTTTAAGCATTTAGGGCCTTAGGCCAAAAGGGGACTTAGATGTTTTTTTTAATTTTATGCCCCTCTATTTGTTCTATACTACCCTTCTCCCTCCGTATTCTCTGTAATAGGGGATTAACAGACCCGTGAATATAGAAAAACTGCGATTAACTATTTCATATGTTATTCACTGTTTTCTATTAAAAACCATTTGTGAATATGGTGTAACCGCAAATAACATGGTGGGAGACCTGGCCTGCTCATGAAGGGGAGGCAAAGCACGGTGAAGAAAGTGCAACATTTTCTCTATGCAAGCTGATGTAATTTGGGGAGAGGAGCCAGCAAGCTAAAAACCGCGAATAATCGAAACCACAATTGCTGAAACCGTGAACACAGAGGGAGAAGTGTATATTTTGTTGTGGGTTGAATGTTTATACAATTAGGAAGTCTTCTTCTTTCTTTTCTACTCTTTGGGTTTCTGCCAGGTACTTGTGACCTGGGTTGGCCACTGCTAGAAACAGTAAACTGGGCTTGATGGACCTTCGGTCTGTCCCAGTATGGCAACGCTTATGATCTTATATTCTAACTATCCAGTGTAATTCTTTAGTGTCTATCTCAGCCTCAGTCTTTCTACACCAGCATTCTTCAATGCAAGGCTTGAGGGTCAGTGGTTTTGCCCAGTCATACTCTGATTCTTCCCTCTCTCCTTAAAGAATGACATAGAGATGGTTTCCCACATTTATCTGCAGGGATGGGAACAGTGATTAATTTTGTTACCGTGTCATTCCTTATCCTATATTTTCCTGAAGTAACTCTATTGTTTCTGCACATATCACAGTAGGACTTTTTAGAGATCCCGATCTAAAGCAACGTGCAATTTCTACATCATTTACTAGAATTCTGCTTAGAAAAACAAATTAGTTTTAGTACTTTCTGCTGGTGCTTCTTCTCTGCCTATTTCAAACACACGGGCCCAGGACATCAAAAGGCATAATGAGGCGTCCACAGGAAACCAGGCATTGTGGTAAAGAAGAAAAGCAGAAGAACAATATTATAAATAAAAACACTGGTGCCAAGCAACTGTAATATGTGTGTAGAATGAGAAGATTCTCAGCTATCACCAAATTTAATCTAAGGCCTGCAGAATGCAAAAATAAGTTAGAGAACTGGAGAAAACACTGAACATGTGGCAATCCTACCTCTGGATGCCAATCAGAAATCTCTTCTCTCTCCAAACTGCCTGACTCGATGCATCAGGCTCCATCTATGGCAGTACAGTGCTCCCCCGTGAATTTGTGGTCGGCGGTTCGCGGTCCCGGTCATTCGTGGTATTTCCCAATTGCGAACCGCCGACTAAGAAAGGACAGCTGGAGAGGCAGGAGAGGGCAGCCGGAGTGCCAGCAAGTGAAGGAAATCACTCGCTGAATGCTCCGACCGCCTCTTCCTGTACTAAAGTTGGGCCTCACCAATCAGGAGCTGCTTTGACACGCAGCTCCTGATTGGTAAGGCCCGACTTTAGTACAGGAAGAGGCGGTGGGAGCATACTGCAAGTGATTTCCTTCACTCGTCGGCGCTCCGGCTGCTCTCTCCTGTGTCTCCCGCTGCCCTCTCCAGTCTCCCCCACGAAAAAAAGTATTCGTGGTTTTTCAAGTTTCAAGTTTCAAGTTTATTGATTTTTGATATCCCGATCATAAAACAAATATCTGACCGGTTAACAATTAAAAAAAATTTAAAATAGGAGAGTAAGAACTAGTTATTGGTTTTTCAAGATTCGCGGGGGTTCCGAATATCGGGGGAGTACTGTATTCAAATCCAGACTCAAAGTCGACTTCTTTGGAGATGCTTTTCAATTACAAAAACACCAGCCCACCTTCTAAGATTCAAAATCTGTCTTATCATTCCTTCTGTAATTCCCCCATCTGAGCACTGTGTATTGATGCTCCTTCTTGTCTAGTTTAATAAGCTCTTATGAGCAGGGACTGTCTCTTCTGTGTTTTGATGTACAGCACTGTGTATGTCTAGTAGTGCTATAGAAATGATTGTTATTAATTATTATCATTAATAAATATTATACCTTATGAGCTCCAGAAGGAGACTCTCTTTGGCTCCAGGCAAGCATTGAGTAAATCTGAGCGATTGAGATCATCTTAAACATACTCTAGGTTCATTCTTTTCATGGCATGCTCACAACTAAAACCCAATATAAAAGGTTACAAAAACTAATGCCACAGATGTTTCTAAATTGGTACCAAGCCAGGCAGTGGAAAGAATCTACAGAGTATCTAGCCTCAAACTTAACTAGCAGCATAAATACAGAAACTTCTAGCTGCCTTCAATCTTATCACTGGCATAAATAAAAACGCCATAGAGAACTTGCTCCATATCTCAAAAAGGTCCAAACTATTGTCTGTGCACAGGAGAGTTAGGAAAACATCTGGAGAATCAGCCATTCAGTTTATAGCCCCCAGTTGTTCACAAAATCTTCAGTTCTTCAAACACTTCAATAGTTCCAAACGTTTCACATAAGCCCGACAAGGATCCTTGTTTCGCCAGAATATCTGGCAGCGTCGGGGAAAATAATTCAAGTCCGTGCAGTTGTATTGTGCTTTCTCCACATGTTTGTAGACTGTTAGATTCTCTGTAGGTTCCTTCCACTGCCTGGCTTAGTAACAATTTAGCTATAGCTATGCTCACAACTAACCCAATTGGAGACACCGTCCCGAGAGAAATTATCTGTGGTAATAAGCTTCAGGGAATAAAGCCCGACCAGATGTAGACCACCTTCAATCTTATTTCAGATTGGAATATCACCATCACAGGAGCCAGATCTGTGGGTACTTGAGCACTCCCAATATTGAATAAACTCATGTTTCTATGTTTTTATCATGGGATCCCTTAGACCAGGGGTAGGGAACTCTGGTCCTCAAGAGCCATATTCCAGTCGGGTTTTCAGGATTTCCCCAATGAATATGCATGAGATCTATTTGCATGCACTGTTTTAAATGCATATTCATTGGGGAAATCCTGAAAAACCGACTGGAATACGGCTCTCAAGGACCGGAGTTCCCTACCCCTGCCCAAGTCTGGTCCTCGAGATCTACTGGCAGGCATATCCACAATGAATATGCATGAGAGAGATTTGCCTGCACTGCCTTCTTGGTATGCAAATCTCTCTCATGCATGTTCATTGTGGATATCCAGAAAACCTGGCCTGCCAGTAGATCTCAAGGTCCGGACTTGAGCAGCTCTGCTCTAAGTATTAGGGAGGAAGAGATAATGGTTACTGTGGATGGGCAGACTAGATGGGCCTTTTGGCCTTTATCTGCTATCATGTTTCGCTGTTTCCTTGACTGTATCCAGGGGGGAGTAATTTCTGTTGGGTTTAGCACTCCCAATAATTTTGCTCTGCATGGTGAAATGATCCTTTATTTATTTATAATGTTTGCATAAAATATTATCTTGCATTCTAGGCAGTGAACAATTAGACTATTCACAATAAAATTACAGTAACAAATACAAATCAGAGCACAACTCATATCATCAGCACATCTCTGACTATCTCCCTCTTTTACAAAGCCACACTAGCGGCTGCCACCCAGCAATAACCCCAAAAGCCCTTTAAATCTCTATGGACTTCGGGGCTGTTACCACAGCGGCCTGTGCTAAACGGCTTCATAAAAGAGGCCCTATGTCCTTACCCAGTATATTAATCCTGTAATAGTTATATCAGATTAAAGGCTTCCGGATACAGAAAAGCCTTTAAAAGCTTTCAGTATTGGAGATAATTTTCAGTGTGTCGCAATTTTTGGGGAAGTCTGTTCCATAAAAGAGCTCCCTCCACATAAAGCATCCTAGACCTGTTGTCTTCCAATCAAATATATTTTAAAGAGGGAACATCCAGCAAATATCACTCCCCAGATCTTAAGGAGCATTGAGAACAATAGATTCTGAGAACAGAGGACAATGCCTCCAAGGTTCCATTGTGTAATTTCTTATATATAAGACAAAATCTTAAAATGGATCCTTCATTTAACAGGCAACCAGTGTAGTCTCATCCAGTGGCGTACCGGGGGTGAGCGGTACCCCTCTACCGCCTTCTTCCCCACTCCCCCTGCCATGCATGCATGCCCCTTCCCCATGCCTTTTTATCTTCAGCGCGTGTCAGCTCATGTCAGCTTCAGCGCACTCTCTGACGTCACTTCCTGGAAGTGACGTCAGAGAGAGTGCCAAAGCTGCTGCTCGCACTGAAGATAAAAAGATATGAGGGAAGGAAAGGGGCGGACGGGTGCATTGCAGGGGGGTGGGGAAGAAAGGGTAGAGAGTAGGAGGGGTGCCAACGCCCTGAGGAAGACTGCACCTGGGGCGGACCCTCCTTTCTACACCAATAGTCTCATCAGGATCAGGGTAATATGGTCAAACCTTGTTGCATTAATTATCATTCTAGTCATAGTATTTTGTGCTATCTGTAACGGTTGTAACACGTAATTCAGCATTATTGTGGATGGCAGATGAGATGCCCTTGAGATTAACCAATGCATTAAAAAAAAAAGTAGAAATAACCTGTGAACATAACCCCAAAGAAGTGAAGGGGTTAATAAATTGTAACGGAAAATGGCAGTAGTACATCAGCCAACACAAGCAGCGCAGAAGGCCAAAAATATACCGTTTGTCTGACTCCTAGTTGCCTCAGGTCACAGTGACATTTCTGCCTAGTCCCTAGGAATGTTCTTGCATTTAGATTACATGTTCATGCCTTGTAGTAATAACATAGTCGACATTTCACGTTATACTCCTGGGAAAAAGTAGTATACCAAGTCGCTCAGTAGCAGAGAGAAAATAGCTTGTCTGCTGAGAATGGATGCTAAACTGTTTGGCAAAAGATACATAGTAGCAAATAGAAACTAATATGAGAAACTAGGCATGCGGGAATGGAGGATGGAGGGGAATTCATAAACCAAGAAGCTAAGGAATTCACGTGTTTAGGAAGAGAGTGGTAGAAAACTGGAACGCTCTTCCGGAGTCTATCGTAGGGGAAAACAATTCAAGACCAAGTTAGACAAGCTCCTGCTGAACCGGAACATACGCAGGTAGGGCTAGTCTCAGTTAGGGCACTGGTCTTTGACCAGAGGGCCACCGTGTGAGCGGATTGCTGGGCATGATGGACCACTGGTCTGACCCAACAGCGGCAATTCTTATGTTCTTAAGAAAGCAACCCAAAGCAGAAGAGTTGTCCAGTGGTTAGAGCCTTGGCCTTCACTTCCAGCCCTTGAAGACTGCCATTTTCAGGATATGGCTATACGAATATGCATGATAGAGATTTGCATACAAGGGAGGTAGTAGGCACAGAAATCTCCTCCATTATACTGGAAAACCTGATTGCTGGCAGCAAAAGCCAAATCTCAAAACAAGGATAGGCTACTCTGGTTTTCAAGGGCTACAAGCTAGTTCGGTTTTCGGAACATCCACGATTTAATAAGCATAAGATGCATTTACATGCAGTCAAGGAAGGGGATGCCAATGTACTTCATGCATATTCAGCAGGGATATCTTAAAAACCCAACCATCTTGCTACACATAGGGCTAGATTCACTAAATCCACCTATCAAGTTCCGACCACTTAATGTCCCCTTTGCGACCTGATTTCCTTCCGACCTGATTCACTAACCTCTGTCCCGATCATCCTCTGATCCGTGCATGGAAATGAAGGAGAACGGCATTCAAATGTAGGCAGGCAGCGATTCCCTAAAAAAAAAAAAAAAAAATGAGGGACACCAACGGGGCTGACTGATCCAAAAATAAGCGACTGCTGAGGACCAGTCGAACAGGTCCTTTCCGACTGCCTTGCCTTCTGCCGCCCTGCTTCTCTGCTCTCTGCCCCGATCTCCTGCTCTATGCCCTGACTCTCTTGCCGATCCCCGCAGTGCAAGACCATGATTTTAGCCCATGGATTTAAAGCGGCTTAAAACCACGGGCTTGCAAAGAAAAATAAGTTTCCTGCTCTGCCAGGCATGGAGGACCAGCATGCACAGACCATCTACAGATGGTCTGCGCATGTGTTGGGATCGCTGTAGAGAAATTTGGACGGTCATTTGGGGGGGTGATTTCGATCACCCTCATTTGCATGAGGGCGATTCCTGAATCAGTCGCCCTGGCCACGGATTGGATCCGATCTATAGCCTTAGTGAATCTGGGCCTTAGTGATTGGAAGGCTTAGTGCTAGGGGGTGGTCCACCCTGGGTGCCATGTTGGTGGGGGCACCAGCGCCCCTCATCCTCTCCACCCCCCACCTCTTCCCATTCCTCCCCTCTGCGTGCGTCCCCCTTCCCCCATACTTCTCGTTGAAGTTGTTGTTCGCAGCGGTCAACAACGTGCTCTGCACGGCCCCATCGGCTCTCCCACTTACGTCACTTCCGGGTGCCATGCACAGGAAGTGGCATCAGAGGGAGAGCCAAAGGGGTCGCGAGGAGCATGTTGACCGCTGCATGCAACAACTTCAACTAGAAGTACAAGGGAAGGGGGGCATGCACAACAGGTGGGATTGGGGAAGGAGTGAGGGAGGTGTGCCAGTATCCCGGGTGCCTCTCTCCCTCGCTGTGCCACTGGTCCTGTGGAGCGGTTTTACAAGTTAGATCCTCTTTTTTTGCACAAGGTTCGACTGGATTGCTGCAGTTGTAGTGTTAAAATTCAAGTAAAAATCCTAGTTTAAAAAAAACCATGGGAGACCAATGATGAAATTGGTGACTATGAGTAGCTTTTGCAAGCACTTTTATAGTTACCACAGTGGATTCCCGGAGTATATGCATTCATGTCAATCCAAATACTGCTGGATGGGTGTACATATTTTTGAACAGTTTTTGAATGGTTTTTGTGTTTCTTTGAAAGTGTGAAAGGTTTGTGCCGGGTTTTGTTGAAATCAGTTTGTAGAATGGGAGCATGCCTGTTACATGCACATCTGCAAATTAGCGCTAATTAGTGCTTGTTAAGGCCAATTATTGGTAGTTATTTGCCAATTAGTTAATTATGTTATGCACATAAATGGCTCTACTTTACAACTGTGCATCCAATTGCATGCTTAAGTTTGGAAACCATTTATAGAATTTGAAGAATGTATCCCAAATAGAGAGGAACCTGGAGAGACATAAGCCACAGCCCTCTCTTCCAACGAGGAGTCCCCCTGCAATAGTAATAAATGCAGAGAGCATCACATCCTGCACTTAGGCTAGGAGCCAGAGCTGTAATGACAGCAGTCAGGTCATGACAAGAAACAAGGCCATCAACTGCTTCAGACCACAAACAAGGAAAAGCGATGTACTAAAGTACAATGCAGCAATAAAACCTGCCACTGGCTCCAGGGATCTGAGAAGAAAACCCTTCATCTAAGAGTGTTATCACCTATTTCACTATAACATAGTAACATTGTAAATGACGGCAGATAAACACCTGAATGGTCCAGCCAGACTGCCCCACCGTACCCTCTCTTTAAATTACTGATTTAATTTAAATTGTCCTTTTTCCTAGATATTTCTGGGCCAGAAACCCAGAGCTCTGCCCGGCACCATGCTTAGGTGCCATCTACTGAAGTCTCCGTCAAAGCTCACTCCAGCCCATCTAAACCATCCCAGCCATCAAAGCCTTCCCCAGCCCATCCTCAACCGAATGGCCATATATGTGACACAGACCATGCCTCCAAAGTATACAGATTGAGATATTTAAGTCTGTCCCCATATGCCTTATGACGAAGACCACGCACCATTTTAGTAGGCTTCCTCTGGACCGAATCCATCCTTTTTATATCTTTTTGAAGGTGTGGCCTCCTGAATTGTACATAATATTCTAAATGAGGACTCATCAGAGTCTTATACAGGAGCATCAGTGCCTCCTTTTTTCCCACTGACCATACCTCTCCCTATGCAACCTAGCATCCTAGCTTTTGCTGTCACCTTTTCAACCTGTTTGGCCACTTTAAGATCATCATATACAATCATACCCAAGTCTCACTCTTCTAGCGTTGTGGCAGCAGTGGTGGTGGCGGGGGGGAGGGTGAAGGAGGAGGGGGAACTGTGTTGCCCCCCCCCACCCCGGCTTCCACTCCTGGGCTCCTCCCACTATCCAATGCTGGCTACATCCCTGGTTCTAACCATGTGCTTTAAAGCTTTAAAGAAAAAAAACTGGACCTTTGGGTAAATAAGAAAAACACAAAAACAGCTTTATGCAAAGAGATGACTATTCTTGCACTGCATGGAAAGAACAAGAAAATGTGTTGGAAAGATACTGAAAGGTGCAATAAGGTACAATACTGCAGCTGATAGCATTCAGTAGGGTTCATAGACAACGGCGCGAAAGACAAAGGCGCGCCCAGACAATTGAGCGCAGCGCGGAGGCGCGCGCAGCTCAAAAATACTGTTTTTAGGGGCTCCGAAGGGGGGTTTTGTTGGGGAACCCCCCCACTTTACTTAATAGACATCGCGCCGGTGTTATGGGGGGTTTAGGGGGGTTGTAACCCTCCACATTTTACTGTAAACTTAACTTTTTCCCTAAAAACAGGGAAAAAGTGAAGTTTTCAGTAAAATGTGGGGGGTTACAACCCCCCACAACGCCCTCACAACGCGGCACGATGTCTATTAAGTAAAGTGGGGGGGTTCCCCCCCACGCCCCCCCGTCGGAGCCCTAAAAACATTAATTTTGAGTGGCGCGCGCCTCCGCGCTGCGCTCAATTCTCTGGGTGCGCCTTTGTCCTGGCGCGCTTTTGACCTGACACCATTCAGTAGAGCAGGGATAATTTCCAAGCACACCTTGACATGTAGCTGAACTCCAGGAGGGGGCTTTCTTTGGCACCGCCCAAGTGTTGAGATAAGCACCTGTAGCAAATATGAGAGACTGTGAACATGCCCAGATACCCTGGTTTAGGATTAAGCTTCCTTGCCGTCATGGTGCACACTGAAATAACCATGTGGTAACACTAACCTGAGAAATTACAACTCATTACACTTGAACACTTTGTTGATTCTATTTAATACTTACTAAATGACAATAACTTGCAGCTATTTTACTAATTTCTTATATAACTAATTTTCCCCCTCCTTTACAAAGCTGCGCTAGCGTTTTTAGCGCCAGCTGCCATGGTAACAGCTCAAATGCTCATAGGAATTCTATGCCATAGGTGCTATAAATGCTAGGGTGGCTTTGCAAAGAAGGGAGTTAAATGTGTTAATCCTATACATATTTATTTGCAGGTTACAATAAGTTACAATGTTTTATTAAAATTCTAAAACAAAACTGCATGCAGCTTGCCTGGAATGCTTAAGTACCTGATTGTAAAACCGCTTAGATAACACACAGACCTGCTCAACCTACTAGGAAACTCCATACCGCTAGAACCCTAACTCCTTGTCCATCGTCCAGCCAAGCTAGCATTCCCACTATCTGGGGAAAAAGACCGCCAACAAAGCCTAACACAAGCACACAAAAATACCAGACATCACCAAGAACCCTCATCAACACAACCATTACTTCCCATTCCCACACAAAATTCGCCTCAATAGCTTGCGCATATATGAACATAAGATCCATCAGCCCAAAGTCCGAATTAATCAAGGACTGGCTGATCAAAGACAATCTAGGTTGCCTCTTCCTAGCCGAAACGTGGCTCACCTCTGATTCAGATCCAAGCATAACGGAATTCTGCCCTAACGGATACAAACTAGAGCTAGTATGTCGAGAAAACAGAAGAGGAGGAGGTCTAGCAATCATAGTAAAAATCAACCTCAACATTAAAGTCCTAGCCAAGCACTCCACCCCTCACCTAGACCTACTAGCTTGCCAACTTTCTGACAACACACTCACAGGAAATCTGAACTGCCTTCTCTGCTACAATACATCAGGAAAATGGAATACCTCAAAACAAGAACTCGAAGAATTCATCTTCCAGAACTCTCTCTCCTCCACACATACCTTGATCCTTGGAGACATAAATCTCCACTTAGAAGACCACTCCTCCAAACAAGTAGCGGATATACTCTCATATCTCAACTCCCTATCCTACCAGATCCTCAACCCAGAACCCACACACGAAAAAGGACATCAACTTGATATAGCAGCATACATGTCTCCAAACCATAACACAAAATATCCACATCTCAAACGGTTCCTGGCATCCTATCCTCTGGTCAGACCATTATAAATATACATTCACTATCAACTGGGCTCAAAACAACAACAAACCCACACCACATAAAACACACATCAAGACCAGACAGAAAATCGAACCTACCACATTCTGGGACACAGTTGACCCCAAAATAGACTCCAACAACCCTAAAGACTTCATAAACAGCTGGTGTACCCTCAGTGAATCTACACTAAACGAACTAGCTCCAATAAAAACTAAATTATGTAGACCATCTAACAAATGGTTTGACGACGAACTCTTACACCTAAAAAGGCAATGCAGACAATTAGAAAGGATATGGAAAAAACAGAAACAAGACCACACCAAAACTGAATGGAAAATCCAAATCAAACAATACAAAACCAAACTGAAGGAAAAACGAAAAGACTACTACTCCAAACTCATCGGCACCGAAAAACCAGACACAAAAAGACTTTTTAACCTCGTAAGAAATCTCACTGATACCAAACCATTCCTCGCCACCCAAGGAAACCAGACTCCAACAGCTACCCAATTAGCGGATTACTTCAAACACAAAATCATCACAATCAGAACCACATTCAACAACTCACGAAACAATATAGAAGAGATACTAATTAAACCCCCTGGACTGGAAAACAGCCAACGTCATTCCTCTGCACAAAAAAGGTTGCAGAGCAGAGGCTGCAAATTACAGACCAGTAAGTCTCACATCAGTAGTATGTAAACTCATGGAAACTTTACTTAAAGGTAAACTAGACACGATTTTGGACGAGGGGAACCTAAGGGATCCCTGTCAACATGGATTCACTAGGGGTAGGTCATGCCAATCCAATCTAATCAGCTTCTTTGATTGGGTGACGGGAAAGTTAGACTCGGGAGAGTCTCTGGACATAGTGTACTTGGATTTCAGTAAAGCTTTTGACAGTGTCCCACACCGCAGACTATTGCACAAGATGAAGTCGATGGGGTTAGGTGAGAAACTAACTGCATGGGTCAACGATTGGCTGAGTGGAAGACTTCAGAGGGTGGTGGTCAACGGCACCCTCTCTGAGACATCGGAAGTGACTAGCGGAGTGCCGCAGGGCTCGGTCCTGGGACCATCCCTTTTCAACATATTCATAAGGGACTTGACCCAAGGGCTTCAGGGTAAAGTAACATTGTTCGCCGACGACGCCAAACTGTGTAATATAGTAAGTGAAAGCAATCTCAAGGATAATATGACGCAGGATTTGATCACGTTGGAAAACTGGTCCTCGACATGGCAGCTGGGCTTCAACGCTAAGAAATGTAAGGTCATGCATCTCGGCTGCGGAAATCCATGCAAAACTTACACCTTAAATGGGGAAACACTAGCTAGGACTTCAGAAGAACGGGACTTGGGAGTAATCGTCAGTGCAGATATGAAGGCTGCCAAACAGGTGGAACAGGCCTCATCCAAGGCAAGGCAGATGTTGGGATGTATCAATAGAGGCTTCATCAGCCGCAAACCTGAAGTCATAATGCCGCTTTACAGAGCCATGGTGAGACCTCACCTGGAATACTGTGTGCAATTTTGGAGACCACACTACCAAAAAGATGTGCTTCGAGCTGAATCTGTCCAGCGAATGGCCACTAGAATGGTCTCCGGACTCAAGAGTCTCTCATACGAAGAAAGACTGGGCAAACTACAGCTATACACTCTTGAGGAGCGTAGAGAAAGGGGAGACATGATTGAGACATTTAAGTACATCACAGGTCGTGTCGAGGCGGAAAGCGATATATTCTTCCCCAGGGGACCCTCGGTCACAAGGGGGCACCCGCTCAAACTCAGAGGAGGGAAATTTAATGGTGACACCAGGAAGTATTTCTTCACAGAAAGGGTGGTGGATCACTGGAACAAACTTCCGGTGCAGGTGGTCAAGGCCACCAGCGTGCTAGACTTTAAGAATAAATGGGACATCCACGTGGGATCCCTATGGGGGTCGAGCTAAGGATCTGGGTCATTAGCACTCAGACTTGATGGGGTGGGTCAGAAGAGTGGGCAGACTTGATGGGCTGTAGCCCTTTTCTGCCGTCATCTTTCTATGTTTCTATGTTTCTAGATGAAGCCATCTCAGCAGATAGGATCTGGACTAACTTCCCAACGATACAATGGTCAGACCTGGACAGGCTTTAAAAAAATACAGCAAATCCTCATGTGACTTGAACAACTGTCCTCCATACCTACTAGCTACAGCATCCACTAAATTTAAAGCTAGTCTCACGCTATGGCTGCAAACTACACTAAGGGAAGGTCACTTCCCACCGGAACTAGGCAAAATTATAATTACTCCTATACTGAAAGATCTCAAAGGTCCAATAGACAACCCAACAAACTATAGATCAATCGCTTCTATCCCACTATACGTCAAACTAATAGAAGGCCTTGTAGCACATCATCTCTCCAACTACCTAGAAGACCACCACATTCTGCATCCATTGCAATCTGGATTCAGAACTAACCACAGCACAGAAACTCTACTGGTATCACTATTAGACATAGCCCGACAGCACCTCAGCAAAGGAAACAAGCTGTTTCTCATCCAACTCGATCTTTCAGCAGCATTCGACCTAGTAGACCATCCCATTCTACTACAGATACTAGACGCCATAGGAATCTCAGGTAAAGTTCACAATTGGTTCCAAGGTTTCCTTAAAACACGATCATACAGAGTTAAGTCAAAAGATCTTATATCAGACTCGTGGTCAAACCCATGCGGAGTACCACAAGGATCACCACTATCGCCCATACTATTCAACCTCTTCATAGCTTCCCTAGGCACAACTCTAGACGCCCTAAACATAGTATCATTCAGCTATGCGGACGATATAACCATCCTCCTCCCCTTCAACATCCAAGACCCCATATCCACAGAACGCCTGAAAATAACAATGGAAACCGTAGAAAAATGGATGTCTAACCATAAGTTGAAGCTGAACTCGGATAAAACTAAATTCCTACTACTAGAGAAGGACAAAAAACCATAACAGAACTGGAATTAAACACAATCAAGTACCCAATACAGAGCACACTCAAAATTCTGGGAATACAACTAGACAGAAACTGCACAATGCAGACACAAATCCACAAAATCATCCAAAAAGCATTCTTCACCATGCGAAACTTAAGAAAAATAAGAAAATTCTTTAACAAAGATCAATACAAGATCATAGTACAATCCCTTGTACTAAGTATTGTAGACTACTACAACAGCCTCTACCTACCATGCCCAAACTACATGATAAAACAACTACAGACCGTTCAGAACACAGCCCTCAGACTCATCTACTCCCTTGCCACATCACCAATGGCTACCTAGACTCCCACTGGCTACCGATAAAAGCAAGAACCCAATTCAAATTCTACTGTCTACTATTTAAAGTAACCCATGGTACTGCACCCAGTTACCTAAACAACCGCCTATACCGTAACCTCTCACCCAGAATAAGGAGAACTCAGAGCCTATTCGCCTACCCTCCTCTCAATGGTACCCGACGCAAGAAACTATACGACAACCTTCTAGCGACACAGGCAGCTAAAATTGACCCTGCCATCTCCAAGCTGCTGATCAAAACAACAGACATTAAAGTATTCCGAAAAGAAATCAAAACTCATCTATTCAAAAAAACACCTCCCATCATTCTAACCTCACTCCTATTGCACTAACATATTCTTTAGTGAATACCACCACCACAGTAACACCTAGTCAATTCTTCAAACCATTTCCCCAATACATAGTCAGAAACCTAAACAAAGAATCACCGTCTGTAACCAGAAAACTGCTTCCTTCAACGTTGTGTAACTCTCTACTGTATCCCAAATGTATTGTTATTCATCATTGTAACCTGTTATATACTTGATTCTTTGCTTTGTAATTTTCCTGGAAATGTCCAGACTACTAATTTGTAATCCGCTTAGAACCGCAAGGCACAGGCGGAATAGAAATCACTAATGTAATGTAATGTAATGATAGGCGGTATATAAAAACCTAATAAACTTGAAACTTAAGAGGAAGATTTCTTTCCAGAAAGCCAAAGAACTCAAAGCACAGGTGGCAAAGAACTACGTGAAGCAATGATTTCCTTTAAGGTATTATCCTAGAACAAGTTCATAATAATTTTATGCCAGAATAGGTTCAGAACTCAAACCACACTGAATTAAATTTAAATTGTCTGCTCAATTAACATACATTTAGGTTAAACTGAAAAATTATGTCACAGTTATAATACTGTGCAGTGGGGCTAGAAGAGCTCAGGTGTACTACAGAGATGATATATTCAAGCCTTCAGAAGGAAGCAAGAAAGATGACAGCCTCTGCTACAGTGACCCCTGCTGGCACCAGAGGAAATTTGCCTCCATCTCCCATAGCCAGCAAAGATCCCAGTGTGACCCAGATATGCTTTCCAGAAAAGGGGGAGGGTGGGCAGGTATAGAAAATAGGAAATGTGGGTTATTCCCCTAATTCTATAAACTTGTGCACCCAAATTTAGGCTTAGTGCATAAATTTCTCTATGCAATTTATACAATGTTTTTGTTTATTAAGAACTTTATAAACCGCATAACAGCCTAACGGGATCCAAGTAGTTTACAATACATAGTTTGTATTCATCAAGAAAAGAACTCCATTAAAAATAGAAAAGGAAAGATTAAGAGCAAAAGTTAAAAAAAATTTTCATAAAATATCATAGCAAACATCTCAACAATAACAATTCTAACAGTAAAACAATAAAACAATCAAATCTCTCTGAACCATAATTAATACCTACAGCTAAAAATTTTCCATTACAGAATTAATCATCACTTAAATACAGAATTAATCATTACATAAACACAGATCACAGTCCCAAACTCTGTTCTAAGTTGAGAAGGCCAATTGGAAAAAAATGTCTTTTAAAGTTTATATATGATTCTTCTTTTCTCAAGTCTATGGGCAGATTATTCCATAACCGCAGAACTAAATAAAAGAATGCACAATCTCTAGTTGACACAAGATGTGCCTTTGAAATGCAAGGGACAACTACCCTATTGGGTGCATAACTTAATGTAATAATTGACTATTAAGTGGAGGTAGTAGTCAATTATTGTCTTTAATCCATGTTAATTGGCACTAATCAGCAACTGCCCTTCATGGCTATTCTAGAAGCTGCATGCACAATTCTATTATGCAAATTTCTGGGGGGCGTGGATGTGGGAGGGGCATGAATGGGTCAGGGGGTGTGCCTAGGAGTTAGACAAACAGATTACAGAATACTAAGGATTATGCACCTGTCAACAGTTAGGCACATGCACTTACATCAGGCTTGTAATGCGTTTGAGAAAGAAGTGCTTTTCAAGGGCTTCTCAACTGGACTGCACTTGACACTAGCATTTCTTTGGTTAGTGCAATACTTTGAACTTTTCAAATTAATGAAATTCTGCAAATATAGCAGCCTGCACATATGCAGAAGAAAAAAAGCTGCAGACATCATTAGAACCTCTTTTCATTCAGTTGTGGGCTGATCAGTAAGTTTTGGGCCTAGCAATAAGACAAGAGAAAATAAAATGTACGGCATTTGCAGATGACTTGCTCCTGGTAGTAATCCAGACCAAGATCTCTGGATAGAGCTCTTCATCTAATACAATTTCTCCAAATAGGGGGTTTAAAGGATAACTTCTAAATACCTGTATTCAACAATTTTTCTTTTGCACATACAATGGCATGGAGAGATGGATGGATTGGTACTGAACCCTGGATAAGTCTAAAGTAATGCCTTTTGGGGGGAGGGGCAGTAATACTTATGAAGATTGGACTAATGATTCGCTTGCTGATACATATGGGCAAAATTTTATAGTTCTGTTGAATAAATTTAGGGATGTATTAACTATGTGAACAAAATTACCTTTACATTTGAGGGGTTGTATAGCGCTATATAAAAAGGTGTTATTCGCAAAATGGTTGTACATACTACAAATATTCCCAATGTATCTGACAAATTGGGGACATAGATTATTACGTACATTTTTGTGTGATAACAAGAAACTACGAGCCACATTACAACAGCTGTCATGACCATTGGGGCATGGAGGTTTGGCTCTTCCAGACCTGTAGAGATACAACGTGGCTTGCCTTATGAGATATTTGGTTGACTAGATTAAAGAATCACAACATTTTACTCCAATATCATTGGAATAGCAGTTTATTGCTCTGGTTTATCTAATGTCATATTTGCATACACAGAGATTTCACAATATTCTACCATAAAAATTGTATCCTATTTTAAAAAAATACCAAAAAAACATTGAGACAAGCTTGGCATTGGATATGTAAATAAGGACAACTCTTGCCAAAATCCACGGTGTTACTCTTTTGGATGGGTAATAAGGATTTTAATCCAGATGCTTCTAAATTATATTTGATACATTGGAAACTCAGTAGACTGGGTTAGGTGAGAGATGTGGTTACAGAAGATGGGCATATTAAACCGTGGGGAGGGACTCCGGTAACCTACTGATTGGTTTGAATACCTGCAAGCAAATCGTTATGTACAATCATTGGATATAAATGAGAATTTGGCAGATTGGGTTACAGAAACTTGTATACTTGCTAGAGACATCAATGCCAGTCCATCTTATAATCAAACTACTGTAAGCAGTATACCACAAAAGTGATACTATGAAAAAGTGGCAGTTCCATGGAACAGGGAATTGGCAAATACTGTCTTGACTGTTTGTATATTGGAAGCTGAAGAATGTATTGTTCTAGTTCCTCCCTCACCAGATTGACATGTAAGGGTTTTTTTTTCCCCAAAGATAAGTGAAAGTTTTGCTATTACTTGATTTTGTGATTCTAGTGTTTTGAGTGTGGTGGTCTGCATTATGTGTTTGCAGTGCTTTCCTGGTGACTTTAGGTGGGATTTTGTGACTTAGACCATGTTTTGAATGGTCTAAGTCAGTGTTCTTCAACCTTTTTACACCCGTGGACTGGCAGAAAAAAAAGAATTATTTTGTGGACCGGCAAACTACTAGGACTAAAATTTTAAAACCCCGTTTCCACCCCATCTCCGCAAATCGGTTCCCACAAATCATCTGATCCCATCCACACAAGCCTCAGTTATGATTTTATATTGAATGTATTTTATTAAAGTATAAAAAGAAACAATATTCTGTACAATTGTCATTTTATAAATACAAATAATTCAGAGCAGGATCAACAAAACCCCTGTCTCCCCTCCCCTTCACATATATCCCCTCTACTATCAAGAAAACTGAACAAGCCAAATTATTACAGAATGCTACACAGAAATATCATGCTAACAGAATACTGCAGTCACACATGACAGGAATAGTTTTAGGGGAGTGCAACTAGGGCAACTGCCCCCTGGTCAGAGAGCGCCCTAAGCCAGCTGGAAGCTAAAGAAGCACTGCCTGGGTTTTGCAGTCCCCAGTTATGTCTAACACCAGCTCTAGCAGGATATATATTTCAAATCTGATATATTCTAATCACAAAATAGAAATAAAATTATTTTTTTCTACCTTTTTTCTTCTCTGGTTTCTGCTTTCAATCTTCTTTTCACTCTCTTCCTTCCAGCGTCTGCCCTCTCTGTCTCTTCAATCCAGCATCTGCCCCTTCCATCCACTGACTGTCCTCTCCCCCTTCCATATGGTATCTGTCTTCTTTCTATGCCCCTCTCCCCTTTCCATCCAGCTTGTGCCCCCTCTCTTCTTTTTACATGATTCATTCCAGCTTCACTGCTCTCTTCATTTTTATTTCTCCTACACCAGATCTATCATCGTTGTCCCTCTCTGCTTATTTTTCTGCTGACCCCTTCCTATCATCAGTCTCTCTACTTTCTCATGCCTGTGTCTCCCCTTCCCCTCCTCTAATATCTCTGCCAGCTGTTTCCTTCCATTTTTCATTCTCCCTTCCCTCCTCCTCCTGTCCAGCAGTAATTCTCTTCCCTCCCCTCCCAGCAGCATCTCTCCTTCTCCCTCTCCAGTAGCAGCTGTTCCTTTTTTTCCTTGCCCAGCAGCTTCCCTGATTCCTTTCCCTCCTCCCCTCCCAGAAGCATCTCTCCTTATCCTTCTCCCTCTCCAGTAGCAGCTTTCCCTTCTTTTCCTTGCCCAGCAGCTTCCCAGATTCCTTTCCCTCCTCCCCTCCCAGAAGCATCTCTCCTTCTCCCTCTCCAGTAGCAGCTGTCCCTTTTTTTCCTTACCCAGCAGCTTCCCAGATTCATTTCCCTCCTCCCCTCCCAGCAGCATCTCTCCTTCTCCCTCTCCAGTAGCAGCTGTCCCTTTTTTCCCCTGCCCAGCAGCTTCCCAGACTCCGATAGTGGTTTTCTCCCCTCACAGCAGCTCTTCTTGGGGAGCCTCCGACAGTGGCTTTCTCCCCTCTCTGCAGCTCTCCTTTACTTCCCAGCGCAGCGATTCACGAAGGCAGCCTCGGGTCCTTTGTTGGGTCGCGCCACCTCTGAGGAAAGAGGAAGTTGCATCATCAGAGACAGCTGCAACTCAACAAAAGCCCCGAGGCTGCCTTCGTGAATCGCTGCGCTGGGAAGTAAAGGAGAGCTGCAGAGAGGGGAGAAAGCCACTGTCGGAGGCTCCCCAAGATCTCTCCGGCCCAGCGCACGCTTCACATATTGATCTTGCCGGCCATGCGCGGACCGGCAGGAAGTTGAAGTGAGCCAATCTTGCCGGCCCTGCGCAGACCGGCAAAAATTTCCTGCGGACCGACACCGGTCCGCGGACCGGCGGTTGAAGAACTGTGGTCTAAGTCACAAATTCCAAGTTTTGTTTATGCTGGGCTGTATAACATTCGATTATACATGATGTACGACTAAGTCTAAGCCAGCCCACATCCTGCCCAACTCCCACCCTCGACACTCCTCCTGAACCGCCCCATTTAGCTTTGGTCGTTCAGCGGCACTATGAAGGCCTAGGTCATTTAGAAATACGTCCAAAACCCGTTTTCATTATCGGCACTTGGACGTATTTTGACAATTTTTGTCCAAGTGCCGACTTAGTCCGATTTTTGGACATTTTTCTCTTTCGATTATGAGCCCCATAGCATCCAATATTAAATTTATGAAATAGAGAGGTTTTTAAAAAATTTGTGGAACAGTAAATAGCCAGATTGTGCATAAATATAGGCCCCCCTTTTATCAAACTGCATTAGGGGTTTTAAATCACAGGTCGCTGCAGTAAAAGCTCCGACACTCATAGAATTCCTAGTTACCACAGCAACTTTCTATAAAAACCCTAATGCAGCTTTACAAAAAGGGGTCATACATAGGTAACTTATTCCACCATTTATATAATTGTTTTCTAATTTTGTGCCTTTGAGAACTAGAAAAGGCAGCAATCCTTTATTGCAAAAAGTGTTTCTTTTGGCTCAAAAGTGCATATTAGTCTGCTGGAGACAGCAATATTCATCAACAGTGAATGCATGGAAAGATGGGATTTATTATTTGCTGAAAATGGAAAGACTGGGGACTAGATGAGGTTCTCCTAGGAAATGGAGGATATAACAGACCTGATCACAGATTTGGGACCATTTGCCCCAAAGAGCTCAAAGGTAATTTGCTAAATTTGCAACTCAGGGCATGGGGAGAAGGAAAATGGGAGATGGAGGGGGATTTATAACTAGACAACTGCCATTTCAATAGAGTATTAAATCACTATAAAGGAACAACATAAGTGATCAGGATTATTAAAGTTGTGGATGTTATTCTTCACCAAGGAGCAGTGCGGGATTTGAACCCACAACCCCAACATACTGGGGCTGTAGCTCTAATCACTGCACCACACACTCCCACTTCACCAATGTTCATGTATTTATGATTTGCAATAGCAGGGGAAATTATTTTTTTAAAGCTGCACACTATGTATGTACTTAAGAGAGCTCTACCGTAGAGGCCCAGGTGCTAGCATGCCCTAAAGTACAAATTCAGTTCATGGTGAACTTGATTGCAGAGGTGAAAGATTACCATTTGAAAGGTCTGATTCATATTTAGTTCTGTTCCTATCATCAATAAAAACTGATTTTGAATTGCCTTCACTCTTTATTTGCAGTGTCACTAACAAAAGAGTGAAATGTAAAAATATTTCACACGCACATCCATCTGGCCCTGGTGTTCTGCTACTTTGTTAATGTTCACCTGTCCTGTCTCTCATGGAGGCAAGGCTGGGCCACATCATTGAATTGATTTTGGGCTTCAAGAAGAGAGGAAGGAGCAGTAGTCCCTGCAAACCCCCAGTGTGCAAGGTTTCAGTTGGGTATTTCATTTCCAGCCTTCAGCTTACAAAACACCTGCTATCACAGCAAAAGAAGGGGTCATGGAAGCAAACTTTATTAGTGAGTCGACACGGGTTGTGTTTCAGCATTATGTATAAAAACATATAAATGTGGAAACAGAATTATCAATATATAATAATAAATTATACAAAAACATCAACTTAAGATCTATGCATATGTATGCTCTTATATACCCTGTTGCAAGCATAATACTGAAACACAGCCCAGTTTGTTTCCTACACCCATTCTTGTGGCCAACTGCGTGTTTTTTTGATTTGATAGCAGGTCTTTTGAAAGCTGAAGGCTTGAGATGAATATCCTCCTACACTAGGTGTACTCAACCCAATCCCCAAGACACACCAAGCCACTCTAGTTTTCAAGATATCCACAATGAATTTGCATGAGATAAATTTGTAAGCATTACCTCCATTGTATGCAGATCTATCTCATGCATATTCATTGGGAGGGTGGGGTCCTGAAAACCTATCTCGTTGTATGTATTCTGAGGATGGGGTTGAAAATCTCTGATCTAGACTGAAACCCTAAACACCAGAGAAAACTGATAGGAACCACTGCTGCACCACTAGCGCTCTTTCCTTTCTTCTGTGCTTCTTTTGATGTTTTTGGTTTTTTTACTGTGTCACTGATTTCCTCTGTTCTGAAAAAGAGAACTGCTGTCATCAGGACAGTCCATCCTGGGGAGGGGAGGCAATAAAAGCATAATAAAGACCAACAAAATTATATCTAAATACTGTATATACTCAAATATAAACCTAGATTTTGGGGTGAAAAAAATGGCCCAGAAATGGGGGGTCTCGGTTTATATTCGAGTCTTCACCATTTCAGATCCATCGCAGGCCGACCTTAAGCCCTGCTGGTCCAGTGGTGAGCCAGGGCAACAGCAATCCTCCTATGCTCCTGCCCTGTGCACTCACTACTCAAAATGGCTGAGTTGCCACAGTGGTTGCTATGTTTATTTAGCGCCTTTTCACAAAGAGATCCATCCAAAGTGGTTACAATACATTGACTAGTAATCAGGTACTGTACTCTTTGTTATATTCACCATCTGTCCCTGCAGGCTCACAATCTAACCATGGTACTTGGAACAATGGAAGGATTGTGACTTGCCCAGAGTCTCAAGGTGGCTGGGATTGAACTCACAACTAGAGAATGACACGGTGACAAAATTCATCACCGTTCCCGTCCCCGCAGATAACCGCGGGAAACCATCTTCATGTCATTCTTTAAAGAGAGAGGGAAGAATCAGAGTATGAATGGCCACAACCACTGACCCGCAAGCTTTGCTTTGAAGAATGCTGGTGTAGAAGGACTGAGGTGAAAGAGACACTAGAAAATGACAGTCTCTGGTATCCAGAGCAGATATTGTGATGTCATAATGCCTCATTCCACCAGTGCCTAAGAGCCAATCACATCAGTGATGTCACAATGGCTTCATTATCCTTGGCTCCCATAAGAATCAGAGTATGAATGGTCACAACCACTGACCCGCAAGCTTTGCTTTGAAGAATGCTGGTGTAGAAGGACTGAGGTTGAAATAGACACTAGAAAATGACATGGGTTTATTTCCCGGGGTTATCTGCGGGGACGGTGATGAATTTTGTCACCGTGTCATTCTCTACTCACAACCTCAGGGTGCTGAGACAGCAGTTCTAACCACTAGGCCATTTACTCCCACAGTAACCTCACAAGACTGACATGAGTTCGGTTTATTTTTGAATCAACCTTTTTCCCCTTTTTGGGAGGAAAAAGGTTACCTCGCTTTATATTCGAGTATACACAGTAACTGTACACGGTACTGCCAGATATTTATAGTGATCTATACAAATGTAATTATGGAGGAACTAGTCTACCTATGACAGGATTAATGGAACCCCTTATAGGTTGGAGGAACTTTAAAAAAAACAACTTCCACTTCCCTCCCCCAAGCATCCTAGCTCTGATCCTTCTTACTTAGTCAATAGATTTTCTTTAGCATCATACAGACATAGTAGAAGAACTCATCCTTTGTTTAATTTTTCCATCTGTCCAGGGTTGCAGGAGTAAGAAATTTCTAAATCATACTTCGGCATCGCAGGCAGCTCTTCATGACAACGAATTCTGAATATTGTTGCTTACGACCCATTAAGAACATAAGAAGTTGCCTCCACTGGGTCAGACCAGAGGTCCATCGTGCCCAGCGGTCCGCTCCCGCGGCGGCCCATCAGGTCCATGACCTGCGACGTGGCTTCTGACTATTCCTATAACCTACCTCTACTTCTATCTGTACCCCTCTATCCCCTTTTCTTTTAGGAACCTATCTAGACCCTCCTTGAACCCCTGTAGCGTGCTCTGGCCTATCACAGCCTCCGGGAGCGCGTTCCATGTGTCCACCACCCTCTGAGTGAAAAAGAACTTCCTATGAAAAAGAACTTCCTGTGAAAAAGAACTTCCTATGGCCATTTTAGAAAACAATTGAAGAGCTATCTTTTTTCTAAATATTTGACTGTTTAATGAATCATCTTATTTCATGTAACATGTTTACTTTTATAACTTTTTGTAAACCGTGTTGAACTTCTGGTTACGGGGGTCAATAAGCACAATGTTATGTTATGTTATCCCGCAAAGGGCAAAATGTTCATGGGGTTATGTTCTTGTTCCACTGCCTGTGGCATATTACAGGAACCAGAAAATGACCACATTGACTCCTGAAGCCATAAGCTCGATGTCATTTTAGAAGCCTTATTTCCCCCTGCTATTATCGAGAATATATGACACCTCTGCAATTATAAATCTTCCTGCAACACTAGCAGCCCACTTCTCTTGCACTCTCTTAACTGCCATTAGTAGTCTGCTCCTCCAGTAAGTTGGGGGGGGGGAGGGGGGAGACTTAACCTGGCTCAAAATCCTAAAACAGCTCTTGTACCAAACATGAAAGAATGATGTTATCTCCTAGATTCTAACAAAAAGGAATAGAATTGCTCCATTTATTAGGCTGAGAGTATTATTCCAACAGAAGAAAAAGCCTCAGGTTTGTTCTGGCAGAGCATAAATGCTCAAACCGCCTCCACCCACATCATCGGCTGGAAAAAACTTCAGTATAGAATAAACAATTGCCACTACGCTAATCTTAATGTCGGATTGAGATGTTGAATAGCAACACTGATAACTGTGTTATAGGATTTAAGTGGTATAACACAGTTATCAGTGTTGCTATTCAACATCTCAGTCCCACATTAAGATAAGCGTAGTGGCAATTGTTTATTCTAGATGTAGGTTTTTTTGATGTGGGTGGAGGCGGTTTGAGCATTTATGCTCTGCCAGAACAAACCTGAGGCTTTTTCTTCCATTGGAATAATATTCTCTGCCTAATAAGTGGAGCATTTCTATTCCTTTTTGTTATTTATTTGCCCACTTCCACCAATTTACAATTTATTAGTAGTATCTCCTAGATTCTGCAATTTTACTTAATTTTTTTAAAAATCCCCTGAGAAGGTGATGCCATAGATCTGGATTGCCTTAACAGGTATGAAAGTGAATGTGGGAGAAAGCAGAAAAGGACCTGCTTGCATTACAACCTGCAGGCACAATTCACATTCTCACCAATTGGTGGCTTCCCAACTGCAAATACAAAGCACCATCTATTGTACAGCGTCTGCATCTATGAGACAAATTTGGTTCTTTTTGTTGCATAAAAGTTTTTGGACCCCTGTTCGTTTACAGAAATCGGATAGTTCTAAGTCTAACAGATGCTGGCACTGTCATCTCGATGTAGGGACATTGGATCATCTACTGTACTATTGTCCCTTGATACTTAAATTTTGGAGATCCATTTGGGATCAAGTGAATAAAATATTGGAAAATCCAGTGGCATTGACGTACGATACCGTGCTATTTGGCACGTTAATGAGGGCCAAAAGCCCAATATCTTCCCATAATAATAAACTTCTCTTTGTTATGATGGAAGTTGCCATACAACTTATTTTGAAGAACTGGAAAAACTGGGATCGGTTAAATTATAACTTCTGGTGGGAATCTTTATGCCACATTTTTTAAAATGGAACGTATGATTGCCATCCAGCAGGGACATTATAGGACATTTAAGGAGGTTTGGGAGCCATTGACAAGATTCTGTAAGGGTGATTACGGATTTTGCCCTATGAGCATACACGTCCAGGGTGGGGAAATACTTTTAATTTGAGTGCAATTGTTGGATATGTAGAAGTGGGGGGGATGATATATGTATTTGTCATGAAATATAAGTTGATAGAATTTAAGTGCTGTTAAAGTTTAAAATGTCTGTATAATATGTTGCACTTATTTTTAGCTTTAAAATGAATAATTATTATTATTTTTTTTTTTTAAAGCACCATCTATTGAATCCCATAGCTGATTTTAGAACTATACTTCAAGCAGAAGGGGCTCTCCACTCTTCCCTTGCTAGGAATTGGCAGTATAGAAAGTGAAACTACATGCTTTCCATGAAACGGCAGCTTAAGTGTCTCTATCACAATACCTTCTGTTTTGGGAAGGCGCTAGAGACTTTGTCAGATTCTTAAGACTCACTTCACAAGCTTATATTAATAACAATAAAACAACCCTCAATGTACATTTAGGGCTCCTTTTACAAAGATGTGCTAGCGTTTTTAGCGCACGCGCAGGATTAGCGCAGCCGGAAAACTACCGCCTGCTCAAGAGGAGGCGGTAGCGGCTAGCATGCACATTTTAGCACGCGCTATTTCGCACCTTTGTAAAAGGAGCCCTTAGAAGAGTGATGCAAGTAGAAGCACACCTTAAAAATTTTTAAGGAGAGAAACCAGCATCAAATGACCTATTCACCAGTCTGATCAGCAAAGAAGCAACTAGTTAGACTATGGGCTCCTTTTATGAAGCTAGTGGTTTAAGCGCATGCACTAGATTAGCACATGCTATAGCACGCGCTAGCCAGAAATCTACTGCCTGCTCAAAAGGAGGCGGTAGCAGCTAATGTGTGCGGCAATTTAACGCGTGCTATTCCACACGTTAAGGCCCAAGCGCACCTTGGTCTCAATTATGGAAATAAAATATGGAAACCTATGTGAACATCCCTCCCCCCCCAAATAATGTTGTAAGCTGCAATATATCTTTACGTTTATTTAAAACTTGATGAAATCACCCATCTTGGCCAGGACCAAATCAAAACAATATACAAAGTTAAAATATAAAAGCAAAGAAAAGAAATTCAAGTAAGAGATAGGACAGATACAATCATTTCAGAACACAGTTATCAATCATATTAGGGCTGCATTTCAATTAAAAACTTAATTGCAATTAATTGCATAATTAGAATTGTGCTATTTCCACCCCACCCCACTGCAGCTCCTTGTAACTCTGGGCAAATCCCTTAACTCTCCATTGCTCACAGTCACAAGGAGCTGCAATGGGAACACACCTTTAATCGTAATTACAAATTTGAATCAAAATGTAGCTCTAAAAAATGAAAGAATAAAAAGTAACAAAAGGATAAGAAATGCAAAATACAAATTGAAAAATTACAAATTAAAATAGCATGCAGAATAGCTAAAAGCAGCCTTACAGTTTTCACAGCCTACTTCAGTAAAGCAAATCTAATACATATAGATTCTCTCTCCTGGGAGTGTTCACTAAGATTTATTTCCCATTCTATGTTCATAGGAAAAGAACCTTAAAGAATCAGATTTCTTATGTGTGTATGTATACGCTTTCTCATCATTCTTTTAAAGATAAAGGGCTCCTTTTACTAAGGTGCGGTAGGGCCTTAATGCGCGGAATAGCGCATGCTAAAATGCCCCACACGCTAGACCTTAACGCCAGCATTGAGCTGGCGTTATTCTAGAAGCATACCGCGCGGTTTAGCGTGTGGTAATTTTGTGGGTGCGCTAAAAACGCTAGCGCACCTTAGTAAAGGAGCCCAAAATCTCTCTTTTTTCTGTGTGTACATGTGTGCATATAGATACCTACAAGAAGAAAAAGAACTGACCATAACTCATTTTAAATGTTAATTTAAAACTTCCTATAAAGATGATGGTGGTTATCTGCTGGAACAATCCCAGATCTTTGCTGTTTGTAGAGGAATTAGGAAAAGTTCAAACAAAGGCAATGAAAATGATTAAGAGAATGAATTCTTCTAATATGAGGAGAGCGTTAAGAGGTTAGGACTCTTCAGCTTGGAGAAAAATCAACGAAGGGGTCCATGATAGAGCTCTACAAAATCCTGAATAAAGAACAGGCAAAAAGTACAAAGAAGAGGGGACACTCGCTTAAGTTACATGGTACTACTCTTAAAACAAATAGGAGAAAATATTTTTTCACATGATGAATAGTTTAGCTCTGGAATTTGTGGCTGGACGTGGTAAAAGCTGTTAGTATATCCAAGTTTTAAAAAGGCTTGGACAGGTTCCTGGAGGAAAAGTCTATAATCTGCTATTGAGACAGACATGGGGGAAGCTACTGCTTGTCTCTAGATCAGTAGCTTGGAATCTTGCTGCTCTTTGGGATTCTGCCAGTTAGCTGTAGGATACTGGACTAAATGGATCCAGTGTGGCTAGTCTTATCTAATCCAGTGGTTCCCAACCCTGTCCTGGAGGAACACCAGGCCCATCGGGTTTTCAGGCTAGCCCTAATGAATATGCATGAGAGAGATTTGCATATGATGGAAGTGATAGGCATGCAAATTTGCTTCATGCATATTCATTAGGGCTAGCCTGAAAACCCGATGGGCCTGGTGTTCCTCCAGGACAGGGTTGGGAACCACTGATCTAATCACTAAAAGCAAATAATCCACTGTTAAAAACAACTTGACATGATCTTCCAGCTTAACAGAAAACTTTCACGTAGATGTCCTCAATTACCCTAATCAAATCACATAGGAATAAAGTTTAAATATAGCTTTGTAACCAATGTTTTCTTTAAGGAACCTAGATTATTTTGAAAACATAATGTACAGCAGGGATTCCCAACCCTGTCCTGGAAGACCCTCAGGCCAGTCAGGTTTTCAGGCTAGCCCTAATGAATATGCATGAGAGAGATCTGCATATAATGGAGGTGCCAGGCATGCAAATCTGCTCCATGCATATTCATTAGGGCTATCCTGAAAACCCGACTGACTTGGGGGTCCTCAAGGACAGAGTTAGGAACCACTGATGTGCAATAAAGTCTCAATTATTCAACATAAAAGAGACTGACCTGTTGTCAGATAAGTGAGAAGTAGGATAACACAGCAAATAATGCTAACTAGTGCTGCCCGATTCAGGAAAAAAAATTTTTGATTCGATTCGATTCAGCCTATTGAATTGATTTGATTCGATTTTCCTGCCCAATTGGGTGTTGTTTTTTTTCAAAACATCCTGATGGGTTTATTTTATAGCCTCTTCACCCCTTTTGCCTTCTCCTACCCACACTGGTCCTGTGATGTAAACAAAATAAACAAACAAAAAATACTTTTCCTCTCTCTGTTAAATCCTAGCTCACATTCACAGTCTAACACCAGCTCTGGAAGGATACACATTTAAAATCTGACATATTGTAATCCAAAACAGAAAATAAAATTATTTTTCCTACCTTTTGTTGTCTGGTCATTTTTCAAATCATGTTGGTCCCATGTTGGTCTGGTTGTCTTCTGATCAGGATCTCCTTCTTTCTCCATGCCAACCATCCATCTTCCATCTCTGTCCTCCCCTTGTTTCACTTTCCTCCCCAGGAGGTTTGGCATCTTTCCTTTTGTTCATCTCCATCCCCCCACAGCTGCAGCAATGGACTCCACCATCTCTCCTTTTCTCAACTACCCTTTCATCCAGCATCTCTCTTCTGTGTCCCTGTCCCTATCCTCCTCTCCAATACTGTCCCCCTTGTCCCTGTTCCTATGCTCCCTCCATGCCCAACATCTTATCTCTCCCCATATCCAGCTTCTTCTTTCTCTCTTCCTTACCTCCTGTGTCCCCTTCCCCAGGTACAGGCTTTCTCCTACTATCTCTCCTGCCATCCTGCCCCCCTACTTTGGAGCAGTATCTGTCCCTCTTGTACCTTTTCCCTTGTGCTCTTGCATTTCTCTCTCCCTCTCTCCATTAGTCCAGCACCTCTCCTCTCTCTGCTTTCCTCCCCCTCTTTTTGGTCTCTCTCTTCCCTTCATCCCAGGTCTGGCATCTCCCCTCCTCTCTCTTGCTCCTTCCTCCTCCTCCCTCTGCAGAGGCCTGCCTCCTTCCGCGAAGGCACTCTTCCTCCTCCTCCCCTCGCAAAGGCCTGCCCCCCCCCCCCCCACCGTGAAGGCACTGTTCCTCCTCCTCCCCGCTGCGAAGGCCTGCTCCCCCGCAAACCTGCATCTTCCCCCCAGCTTCCCTGATCTTACCTTAAGGCTAATACGGCAGCCTGCAGGATCGCTGGTGCTATAGCGATCCCTGCAGCTGCCCGTCATCCTCAGCGGCACGTTCTCTCTGCCACGATCCTGCCCCTGACGTCAGAGCAGGGGCAGGACCGTCGCAGAGAGAACATGCCGCTGAGAGATCGCTATAGCACCAGCGATCCTGCAGGCTGCCATATTAGCCTTAAGGTAAGAGCGGGGAAGCTGGGGGAAGATGCAGGCCTCTCTGACTGACCCTCCCCCCTCAAGCAGGAGCGGCAGCGGACGGCCAGCAAGAGGCAACGCTGCCACTCCTGTTTTAGGAAGGCACAGGGGAAGGGTCTATCATCGAATCGGGAGGCCGATTTTTTTTTTTAATTGAATCGATTCACCTGATTTGAATCGGTGAATCGATTTGAATTGTGAATTGGGCAGCACTAATGCTAATCCCTTAAAAATGAACAGAAAACATACTCGTACTTTATATATATAGAACAGGCACAGGTTATCTATATTTAAATATTGTTTATTAACACTAAAAGCAACAATGTGAATAGAAGTACAAAACCGAGCAAGGGAAGCCTATTTATCTACTGTACATCCAGCCTCAATTGAATTGTCTTCTACAGCACGGGTACATAAAAGAGTATCAGTTGCAAAGTGTGGTTCTCTTGCAGAGAAGCACGGTCTCAGATCATAAAATGTTTCCTTACAAAAGAAGGAACTCGGGTCCAAAAATTGCTGCACATACTGGAAAAAGTATGGTCTCAACTTGAAATAAAACATGGCTTCCTTGCAGCCTGTGAAGCCAGAAAACAGGAAGACAACCTGGGCACTTCTAAACGGCGAGGTGATGAAGTAACCGGAGAGATTGTCTGTCAGATTAGCAAAGGTCAGATAACCAAGACTGTACTGCATGACATTAAAGAGAAAACAAAATTCATAACTCTCTCAAATGCTACCTTGTTACGATAATTTTCTAAAGATACACAATTTGGGCTAGTTTCAGTGCACGGCGCTCAAAAATCAGCATCAAAAATTATTGGCACTCAATTCTGTTCTATAATGGGCATTCAAAGATGTGTACCCATTATAGGACGCCAACTGTGGCAGCCACCTTTGGACACACTTCCCCAACATTCGATAACACTGCATGACCATGCTCACTTGGTAGCAAGATGTGCACACAAACTCAAAGTGGTGTCAATTAGTAGCACTTAATTTTTTGCACTAATTAACTTGTTAGCCAATTTAGTTGGGCACCCATCTCCAATCAGCAACTCATTTTGGGTGCCAATATAGAACCGGAAAGGGGAGGGGGTGTTAATATATATTTATGGTGCATATTCAGGCTAGCAGCAATCTGCCAAAGTCGGTGCAAGGGTAGAGGGTAACCCCGGCAAACTTTCAGTCTTCCTCAATTAACTTTCCACGAATTCTCTCCGAACAGTCCTGTAAAAATGCACACTTTGGTCATCACACTTCTGTTTGAAAATTGTCCCTCCTCCCTGCAGGGTTGACGGCTTTAAACTTCTGCAGCTAAATTACAACTTCTGGTGGAATTCTTTATGCCATATCTATAAAATGGAAAGGTTTATTGCATTACAACGGGGGAGAAGTTTCAGGATGTGTGGAAACCATTAACAAAGTATGGTAAAGATTAATTTGACATTGTTTCCCTTATATTTATCAACTTAAGGTGTAGGGAGGGGGGAATTTTATTATTATATGTTTTATATGATAATGGAATATATGGGTGGGAGGGATGGAAAAGGGGAAGGGATAAGAATTTATGAAATCTATCAATGATTGTTTGTAAGTGATGTATTTATTGTTAATGTGAATGAATATATTTAACACTTAATGTAATTTTGAAAATGAATAAAGAATTTTAAAAAACAAACCTTCTACAGCTATAAAAGACCTATTGGAGTTCTTTTACTAAAGATCATTAGTGCATATTATTTGCAGCCCATAGGAATAGAATGAGTCCTGTGACAGAAAACATGTGTTAATCATTGGTAAAAGACCCCTATTGTTTTACTTTGACTGCAGCTGTTCTTTGCTACTGCTCCCTCTGCCATGCTGTCACCACAGGTGTGCATTCGATCCATTACAAAATTCAGTGTGCATTGACACACACTAATATGTTACATCAATTTTAACGCACACTAAAAAAAATTCCCTATGAAAACAAATATGTGAGTCTAACTGGGAGGGAAAAACTACCAATAACGTTTGTGAAAACCCCCCCAAAACTTTTCTTGTTTTTGCACATTCCTGAACGACCAGCTGGTCTTCCTGATGGTGAAGCTGCCATTGTATCCTGCATTACAGGAATCAATGTCTGCAGCAATCCATACATGGTACACTTCTAGTTTAAAATTCCAAACTTCTTTTTACTAAATAAAGTCATAGGGTTTCTGCATACTTTAAAGCTTTATTCCCAACACTGCAGTAATTTGAAGCAAAAAAAAAAGCCTTCCTATAGCTTATCAGATCTACAGGTCCCACTCACTGGGTCTGTGCTGCTTAAAACCACTATTTGTAGAATGAAAAGCAAAATGGATTGTGCTGTGTCAGAGCTCAGTAGGCTTCCTCGTAAGTTATACTAATTGGGCACATTGTTATTGAACAAAGACCTGTACAGGAAAAAGACCAAATTCCCATCAAGAAATAAATTAAACAGCAGATCTTTACTGTGGGTGATTATATTAGCATCCTATCAATTATACAGTTTAAACAGTGGATACCAGTTAATGTGTGCCATCCCACAAGACGTGGACATCGTTAAAAAAAATCAATATAATTTATTTATTAATTGTATTTATTGGTCTTCAGGGACCACAATCACTGTGCAAGCTATACACCAGAACCCCCGTTAGCAGGGCTTGTAAACAAGATTTTGGCTAGAGTACCTGATGTAGAACTCAATCGCTAATCATTTCTTTTAACAGCAAGATTTTAATAAACTCGGTCAGTCCACAAAAAAAAGCGAATTTACTATCTTTTTTCAAGCAATCTTTGGAGTCAGATATAAACAGATTCTGTTTTCATAAGAGCCTTTTCCTTCTTCCCCTCTGTAGCAGTTGATTTTAACAGTTTTATGGCAGCAAGGTCAATGCTCCAGTGTTAGCAACTAGTAACTGATCACAAATGGGGGGGGGGAAGGGGTCAAACGCAGACCTCACGGATCTTAACTGCACGTCCTTAAAAAAAAATCTGAGCTCCGTGCCACTTTTAAGTCTCAGCATAGGTTATGGCTCTGACGCAGTGGTCTCAAACTTGCAGCCCGGGGAACCACATGCGGCCCGCCAGGTACTATTTTGAGGCCCTCGGTATGTTTATCATAACCACAAAAGTAAATTAAAACAGTTTCTTGATCATGAGTCTCTTTAGCTATAAATTACAATATTATTACAAAGAGTTTTACCCCATGCAAAATTGTCATTTCTTTAATAAGACATTAACTATTTTTACTGAGGCCCTCCAAAGGGTTTGAGTTTGAGAACACTGCTCTGACGGATCCTTTTCCCTCCCTATGCTGAGCCATAAAGGACGTGCAGTGAAGATCCGCCAGGTCCGCGTTTTACCCCCTTCCCCATCGCAAAGTGCTAGCTCAGAGCCTGGGCTTCCGGAGCAGGGCTTTGCTGAGGTCTCTCGCCTCCTCGGCGCTGGAGACCCTCTCATAGCCCAGGATGTCCATGGGCTGCTGGCAGTACTGCTCCACCTGCTTGATCTGCGCGAACGAGAGCGCGGTCCTCCAGGCGTTGACCGCCTGCGTGGCGTTGCGCGACGACACCACGAAGGGCTTGGAGGAGTAGCCCGAGCCGCCGGTCATGTTCAGGGAGAACTTCTCCAAGTCCGGGCTGACGTCGAGGCCGGCGAAGGCGTAGACCCGTCGCAGGGTCTTGGCGGGCTCCACCACCAGGTCCTCGTATCTCACCGCCATGTAGCTGCCCTTGAGCCAGGCGGGGGGCCGGAGCGCCGTGCCCAGGGTCTTGGCCAGGCTGCCGCAGATCACTTCCAGGGCGCCCAGGGCGTAGAAGTTGGAGCCGTCCTTCTTGTTCAGGTGATGGCCACCGTCCACCAGCGCCATGCGGCGGATGCGGGGGTCCCGGCTGCGCATCACCTGCACGCTCTCGCGGATCAGCCCGTGCCAGGACTTGATGCGCGAGCTGGCCACGGCGCGGGGGTCCCGTACCAAGTGGATCACCTTCAGGTCCAGGGACGGGTCTTCCATCAGCGGCGCGAGCACGTGGATGTCGAAGATCCGCACCCCCTTGATGACCACCGTGTCGTACTTGTGGCACTCGGCTTCCAGCAGGCTCAGGCTCTGCGGCGGGCACTTCTTGCACACCTTGTCGTCCACCAAGCCCACCACGTCCTTGCGGTAGGCGGGGCAGAGGGGCGACGAGCAGACCACCTTGTTGGTGGCCGCGCCGAAGATGCTCAGGGTGCTCAGGTTCTTGGCGCCCGCCGTGTTGTAGAGCTGCAGGGCGGACAGGTCGCAGCGGTACAGGGCGCCGAGCAGGTCGCGGGCCGCCCCCTGCAGGGAGATGGCGTCCCCCGGGTACAGCTTCTGCCACACGTGCCAGACGGGCTCGTAGAGGAAAAACACCTCCGGGTTCTGGTTGAAGAGCTCCCCGAAGAAAGAGGAGCCCGAGCGCCAGGTGGTGAAGACGTAGATCAGCTGCCGCTTCCGGGGGGGCGACGGCCGATACAGGTGGCGGAGGTCGGGCTGCGGCTGCAAGGGAGTGTGCCGCCCCTGCTCGTTGCACTGCTGCGGCTCCTTGTGCCACTTGTAGTCCATCAGGTTGAGCATGGTGAGGACGAGCAGCAGGACGTAGCCCAGGCACAGCAGGATCGCCTTCCGGCGGAACACTTTCATCCTGCCACGGGGGCTCCGAGGCGGCTGCGCTTCTCAGTCCATCCCGCGCGCGGCCGGCGGGAGCAAGCGGGAACGACGGGACAGGCTGCAGGCGCCGCGGTCGCCGAAACCCTGCTGCTGCTGCTGCTGCTGCTGCTGCCGCCGCTTCGTCGTCAAGCGCGCTTCCTTCGCTCCATCTTCTCCGTGATACATCGGCGGCGCTCGCTTCATCGCGAACCCGAGTCAGCCCGGCATCTGCGCGCCGCTCTCCGGCTACGTCCGCTGCTCCCTTTGCGCCGAGCCGAGATCATCCTGCGGCGCGCCGTCCCTTAACGTCGCTTTGGCGCGGGGTAGGAAGGCAAGATGTGCTTCCGAAGCCAACAAATAAGAATCCGTTGTGAGGGGGGGGGGGGAAGCCTTCCCCCCCCAAAGCACCAGCCCCACCTCTGACCGCAGGAGCGATCCTCCCCGGCGCTGCCCTCCTGTCCTTTCTCTCTGCAACTGGCAAAACACCGCAGGCGCTCCCGACACTTTCGGGGTTGTTTTTTTGGGCTTTTTTTTATCGCGCCCCTCGGGAGCGCTTGCGGCAAGGCCAGGCTCCGGGTCTGCAACGGAACCCCGTGATCGCCGAACTTGGAGTGACTAAAATCAAAATTTGTCGCCCGAGGTCTCTCCGACTGCACACAAAAAAAAAACCCGAAAAGGGTGGGGGCGGGGGGAAGCTGCAAGGGAGAGAGGCTCCCCACCCACCTTGCCACGCTAGCCCGTGATTGGTGCAACGGCTCTCTCCCATTGGAAGCGCGCGCCGCCAGTCGCGCGCCCCCTTTGTTGTGGGGCGTGGCTGGGGTTCCGCTCGTGGAGCTGGGGCGCGGACGGGAGGAGTGACGTAATGCGGCGCTCCTCCCCACCTCGTCCTGCCTTAGGGTTGGTACTAGGATGCGAAGACCACCCCCTTCCCCCCAACCTGTCCCTTCCGTTCTGGCGCCCAAGCCCTTGAGTTAAAGGAAATCAGTGCAAAAGCCGGGAATGGCATATACTGTCCATTCTCGGACAGTATATGCTCACCCAGTAGCCGCACACTTCTACATTACTTGTAATTCTAGTTTATTGTAATGTCTTATTAAACTTTGTTTAATTGATGTGAACCGCCTAGAACTCCCTAGGTATGGCAGTATACAAGAATAAAGTTATTATTAAAGTTATTATTGGGAATCCTCACACCCTGCAAGCTACAAGCTCCCAAACCTCTCCCTTCTGCATACCTTTTAAGCAGCAGAAACTCCCCAACCCTGAGATATCCTGTCTGTCCAAATTAGATTGCAAGCTTTTCCGAACAGAGACCATCTATTGAATGTAAAATGTACAGCGCTGCGTATGCCTTTCAGCACTATAGAAATAAATAGCAGCAGTGGTGTACTAGAGGCGGGGAGGGGGGGTGCGGACCGCCCCGAGTGCCAGCCCTAGGGAGGTGCACAGCCGGCAGGCCGGGTCCGGAACCTCCCGCGCTGCTCTAAACTGCACCTCAGCGCGGCTGCCGTACTTATTCCAAAGCAGAGTCGGCAGCCTCACTGAAGTACAGGAAGGTCCCGAGTCTTCTGCCTCTACTCCAGAAGAGGTAAGTCAAGTCGGAGGGGGTGGACCGGCAACCGCAGTCATAGCGGGACCTAGCCGCATCTCCCTGCATCTGATGGCCCACCCCCTCCGATGTCACTTACCCTCTTCCTGAGCAGAGGCGGCAGAAGCAATCAGCGTAAGACCTTGCTGGTTTGGAGGGAGAGAGGAGCATAGAAGGGTTGTGGAGGGAGAGAAAGGGGGTCAGGGTGGTATGGAAGGGTAGTGGAGGGAGAGAAAGGGGGAGATGCTGATGGAATGGGTGTGCAGGGAAAGGGGAGAAAGACATAAGGGGGAAGGATACTTGAGGAAATTGGGTTGGAGGGAAAGAAAGGGGACAGATGCTGATGGTATTGGTGTGCAGGGAAAGGGGAGAGAGACATAAGGGGAAAGGATACTGGATGGAATTGGGTTGGAGGAAAAAGGGCAGATGCTGATGGAATTGGTGTGCAGGGAAAGGATACTGGATGGAATTGGATTGGAGGGAAAGAAAGGGGGCAGATGCTGATGAATTGGTGTGCAGGGAAAGGGGAGAAGACATAAGGGGGAAGGATGCTGGATAGAATTGGGTTGGAGGAAAAGAAAGGGGGCAGATGCTGATGGAATTGGTGTGCAGGAAAAGGATACTTGAGGAAATTGGGTTGGAGGGAAAGAAAGGGGGCAGATGCTGATGGAATTGGTTTGCAGGGAAAGGGGAGAGAGACGTAAGGGGGAAGGATAAGGGATGAAATTGGGTTGGAGGAAAAGAAAGGGGGCAAATGCTGATGGAATTGGTGTGCAGGGAAAGGATACTGGATGGAATTGGTGTAACCAAGGTTATAAAAAATATTTCTGTACCTTTAAAAATTCAGAGCTGTACATGTCACTTTTGGAATTCTGGACAGCACAGCTCTTTCTCCAGGAAGTCAGAAGTGGTTAGTATTCTAAACTGCCAAGGAGAGCAGTTGAGTTTGGATGGGTTTTCTCTGTAGACTGCTGTGTGTTGGAAGTTGTCTGTGTTTTTTTTAAGGTAAATTTTGAATTTATTGAAGAACAGGAATAATTTAGTTTTGGTTAGAATACTGTATCCTGTTTGGGGTAATTTGTGTAGTAACAATAGTATTTCTGAAACATTTATTCAATGTTTGGGTTTTTTTCAAGTTTTAACCAAGGTGACATGCACTTGTGGTTTGGGGTTATAAGAGGTTTATTGAAATATTAGTTGATTATGGGTGGGTATAGTATAGTTTAGGGCTATCTCAATTATCTATTCTTTTATATAGTTAGTTTAAAGTGGAATCTTGGGAAGTAGTTAGGGTTTTCCTTTATTGATTTGTTAATAAATAGAGTAGTAGGGATCAACTAGAACTGCAATCAAACGCTAGCCTACGCAAGAAAGAAAGAAGAAGAGAAAAATAAACACCTGTTTGCCTGAAGTCATCTGTCCTGGACCGGTGTGTGATTGGACATTATTAAAAAACTTCTCCTGAGCTACAGTTGTGGTAACTGTAATATATTCTTAATTTTAAACGCATATTAAATTTATTTTATTTGAAATATTTGAGTGAAATAATTTTTTATGCAGCTTTGGCTATTTCTTGAGTAACTGGAAATTGTCTGGGTTACATAATTGGCGTAGGCGGCAGGATTTTGGAATTTTTACTATTGTAGAATTCCAAAGTTCTGAAAAGAACCTGTTTTGATGTAAAGTTTGATATGTGATTTTGCATTGACATTACTGTGAAAGTTTAAGTGAATCAATTGTAAGCAGTACCATATAGGGTGAAGATTCTTGCCTTCTGATTGAACCCAGTGAACACTAAGGGTGTACAGAAGAACCATGGCAGAAGGAAGAGTGGCTGAATTGGAGCAGCAAGTGGAACACTAAAGACTTTAGTGGAACGGTTAGTTCGTCTACAAGTACCTCAACCTTTACCATAGCCGATAGTGAATACTATTGTGGTTCCAACAAATAAGACAATTCCAGATTTTTATGGTTTCCCATCAAGACCAGATGACATCTGTGTTGAGGAATGGATTGAAAACACCCGTTCGGCTTTAAGAATCCTAAGGACACCTATCGAAGATCAACTGGATTCAGTAAAAGACCATATTAAAGGACAAGCAAAGGAAACAATCAAGTATGCTTTGCCAAGGAGAGGAGCATCCGTGGATATGCTCTTTGATGTATTAGAAAGAGTGTATGGAGATAAAGTGCCATTGGGAGTTAGGGTGAGAGAATTTTATTCCCGAAAACAAAACACTGGTGAGACAATCTGTGATTTTGCCCTTCAGTTGCAAGAAAAGCTGTGTGCTGTAACCAACAGAGATCCTGATAAAATTGGAAATACTTTGGACACTTTGAAGGAACAGTTTATTCTGGGTCTGAGAGATGATTTTATCCGCAAAATAGAGGGTAGCAAATTTGAAGATGATCCTAGGCTGACATTTGAGGATCTTATGCAACTTGCTATTCGGTGGGCGGAAGAAGAAAAACATACAGGTGTTGAATCAGAAGTAAATTCACCAAGAATCTTGCGGAGAAGCCGACCTGAATCAAAGAAAAATGTAAGTGTTCCAGAACAGAGTCCAATTTATAGCAATGATGATGTCAGGGATCTTTTGAGAAGAGTTGGACAATTGGAAAAAAAATCGTACTGAAGGGTTACAAAGAGATGGTGAAAACAGATCCTTTCAGAGGAACAGAACAGAGAAAGAACAGAACATAGGAACCGAACAGAGAAGATTTTCTGGATTTTATGGAAGAAGTGGTGGTGGAGGTGATGTGATCTGTTACAAGTGTCAAGAACCCGGACACATTGCCCGGAACTGTTTGAGTGAAAAAACAAGATTTTGCATGGAAGGAGATCGATTCTCAGCAGGAAGGGTGCCAACAACAACAACTTCTCATCCAGTAGACCAGAATGGTTCAACAATAGTAGAAAGGCCTATACAATCACAGATCAGAAATCAAATGGTAGAAGAACCAAAAATGAATGAAAAGTGGGAGGTCATGAAAGAGAGAGCCTTAGGAGATTGTTTGATTCTTCCAATTTCCATTTCTGGAATAGAGGCTCGGTCTTTAATCGATACAGGTTCAGAGGTATCTACTATGCTAGCTAGCTTCTACTACAAGAATTTTGATAAACCTGAACAATTAAAAGATGCAGGAGGAATAAAGATCTTGGCAGTAAATGGTACTGATCTACCAGTACTAGGTAGTGTAATAGTGGAAGTAAATTGCTTTGGACAAACAATTCCAGATCGATGTATGTTTGTTGTTCGTGACAATCTGGAAGATGAAACTAAACTAGAGTTTAAGGGAGAAAAAGTCCAAGTAATTATAGGTATGAATGTTCTGAAACACTTGAAAGGTCTTTTCCTGGGTCTCACTGGAATAGTTGGAACCTCTAAAAAGTGTGGTGTAAATCGAGTACTAACAGCAATTCAAGAAAAAAAAGAAATATGAAAGTTATGATGTCTCTGATAGATTGGGATATGTGAAGATTTTAGGAGAGGATAAACAAATTCCTCCAATGTCAGAGAAAATTTTAGAGGGAAGCTGTCAAGCAGTGAGTAAAATGGCATCTTGTAATATGATGATTTCGGCAGCACCTGATATCAATCTTCCTGATAAACTACTGGTGGCAAATACCTTAGTAAAGCCAGTAAATGGAAAAATTCCAGTGCGTGTGATGAATACAGGAGAAGTGGTCATTTCAATTCCTTCACAAATGAAAATTGCAGAAGTAGTAAAACCTGGGGAGATCTTACTGAGAGACGATTGGCAAATCATTCCAGGAAAAGAAGAAACATATTTTTGAGGAAAATCTGGTGAAACTGAATCAAAAGTAAATGACAGAAATCTAAAAGGAAAAGATATTCCACCAGTAAATGTTAGTTGGGAAACTTTAACTGAAGCTCAAGCCAACAGTTTGCGAGAATTACTTCTTAAGCATAGAAGTGTATTCTCTAGAGATAATACTGACATTGGATATACTTCTCTTATTACACATGGTATAAATACTGGAGAGGCCATTCCTTTTAAGATGCCATACAGACATGTGTCTCCTCATATTTTTAAAGAATTTAGAGAACACGTATTTGAGTTGGTCAACCAAAGTATTTTGAAAAGAAGCAATAGCCCGCTGTTGGGTTTTTTTTTTTGTTTTGTTTTTTTGCTCTTATTAGAACAGTTTATAAATTCTTTATTCATTTTCAAAATTACATTAAGTGTTAAATATATTCATTCACATTAACAATAAGTACATCACTTACAAATAATCATTGGTACATCATATAAATTCTTATCCCTTCCCCTTTCCCATCCCTCCCACCCATATATTCCATTATCATATAAAACATGTATTAAGAGAATTCCCCCCCTCCCTATACCTTAAATTGATAAATATAAGGGAAACAATTTCAATTAATCTTTACAATATTTTGTTAATGGTTTCCACACATCCTGAAATTTTTTAAAATATCCCCGTTGTAATGCAATAAACCTTTCCATTTTGTAGATATGACATAAAGAATTCCACCAGAAGTTGTAATTTAATCTCCTCCAATCCTTCCAATTATATGTAATTTGCTGAATGGCAACACCAGTCATTATAAGTAGTAATTTATTGTTATTTGCAGAAATCTGACTCTTTGCTCTCATTTCCATTCCAAATATCACAGTATCATAGGATAATGCCACTGGGTTATCTAATAAATTATTAATTTGGTCCCAAATTGATTTCCAAAAATTCATAATATATGGGCAATGAAACAATAAATGATCTAAAGTTCCTACTTCCAGATGACAATGCCAACATCTATTAGACAAAGAACTATCTAATTTTTGTAATCTAACAGGGGTCCCGCTGTTGTTTTAAAGAAAAAAAGATGGAACAATTAGATTCTGTGTGGATTATCGGAAATTAAATTCAATAACTTTCAAAGATGCCTATCCACTTCCTCATATTGAGGAGTCTTTGGACGCATTGGGACAAGCTACTTTATTTTCGTCACTTGATCTTACATCTGGATATTTCCAAGTGGGAATGGATCCAAGGGATATGGAGAAGATGGCGGATACTACACCATTCGGATTATTTGAATGGACTCGTATTCCTTTTGGCTTAAGTAATGCGCCAGCTGGTTTTCAACGTTTGGTGGAGACTGTTCTTGGAGAGTATGTGTTTGAAATTCTATTATTATACCTGGATGATATACTTATATACTCATCTACTTTTGAACAACATCTGGAACGTCTAGATCTAGTCTTTACCCGTTTGCACCAGTGTGGCCTGAAATTAAAACCTACTAAGTGTAAATTAGTCTTTCAAGAAGTACGCTTTTTAGGTTATATAGTTTCTAAAAAAGGAATATTAGCAGATCCTGAGAAGACGAGAATTGTGAGTCATTGGAAACCTCCCACAAATCGCAAAGAGTTGCGTAGTTTTTTAGGATTTGCTAGTTTTTATCAGCGATTCATTGCTAAGTTTGCTCACATAGCTGCACCTTTACACCGACTTACAGGAAAGCCTAAGAAAACCGAAAAAGAGTTACCTTTTATATGGAGTGAAGAATGTCAAGCAGCTTTTGAAACTTTGAAGAGAAGTTTAATAACAGCTCCAGTCTTAGCTTTTCCTATGTTTGATACTCCATTTATTTTAACAACTGATGCCAGTAACAAAGGATTAGGGGCTGTCCTTAGTCAAGTACAGTGTGGTATTGAAAAAGTTATTGCTTATGCCAGTCATAGTTTGAGAAAGTCGGAACATAACGATAAAAACTATAGTGCGTTCAAACTAGAACTTTTAGCATTAAAATGGGCTGCAACGGAGAAATTCCAAGAATATTTAACGTATAAGGAATTTATTGTTCGCACAGATCATAATACATACAAACAGCACAAATTCAGGCTGTGGAGCAACGTTGGCTAGCCCAGTTGGCAGAACTAGATTTTAAAGTTATCTATAAATCTGGCAAAACAAATAGAAATGCAGATGCATTGTCCAGATTGAATAATACAGAGGAACCTGAGCTTAAATTTGATGAACAGAAAGACTTCTTGGTATTTAAAACTAAATTGAAATCTCAAAGAGTTCAGATACATAGTTTCCAAAAAAAAGACAATGTTGTGATAGGCAAACAAAATAGTATTTTTTCTGAAATAATAATAGAAGCACAAAGGAAAGATGATGACCTTGGCAAAGTAATAGCCACTATTGAAGAAAATACAGATTTTGATTTCTCTCAAGCAAGCCGAGAGGGACAGAAACTTTGGCATCAAAAGAAGAAATTAATTATGAAAGACAGAGTGCTGTATAGACAGGTGAAAGATCCTAGTGAGGGTAAAAACATATTCCAATTAGTGGTTCCTAAGTCATTGCAATCTAAGGTTTTACATCTTTTTCATAACAGGAGTGGATATTTTGGGCCTGAGATCACAGCAAAAATGATTAGAAAGAAATATTTTTGGATCAATCTATATACCGATGTGGAAAATTGGATAAAAAATTGTCTCAATTGTATAAACGCTAAGGATTATCCTAAAGAAATAGCTTCAATGCAACCCTTTGAAATAATGCAACCTTTGGAGGTGGTGGCTTTGGACTATTCTGTATTAGACAAAGATACCAAAGGTATAGAAAATGCTTTGATTATAACTGATATGTTCACGAGATTCACAATAGTGGTTCCTGCTAAAAATCAAACTGCAAAAACCACAGCCAAGTTGTTTATAAAATATTGGATAAGTGTATACGGATGTCCTCAACGAATACATTCGGATCAAGGAAAATCATTTGAATCCAATGTGATCAAAGAAATGTGCACCTGGAATGGAATTAAAAAATCTCGCACAAGTCCTTACCACCCAGTGGCGTACCAAGGGGGGGGCGGGGGGGGGCGGTCCGCCCCGGGTACCAAGCCCTGAGGGGGTGCTCCCGGTCCGGTCCAGTTACCCCCCCCTGCGCCGGGTGTCGCGTCTGGAAACAGCCTGCAGCAAGATCGCAATGCCAGAGATCTTTGCCTGCTTCGACTGTTTCCTCCGCCACGGTCCTGCCCCTCCTCTGATGTCAGAGGAGGGGCGGGACCGCGGCGGAGGAAACAGCCGAAGCAGGCAAAAATCTCTGGCATCGCGCGATCTTGTTGCAGGCTGTTTCCCCAGGGCAGTAGCGTACCAAGGGGGGCGAGGGGGAGGTCCATCCCGGGTGCCGCCTTAGGGGGGGGTGCACAGCTGGCCCGGTCCCTATCGCGCTCCTACCCTCCCAGCGAAAGCAGCATCGGCGCCATTATCGAAAAAGGTAATGGCGCCAGGCCTTGGAGCACCAAGGCAGACCGCTTCTCCCCCCTCCCAGCCGAAACCCCGCTGACCATCCTATCTCTCTCCCCCCCCCAAGTGAACCTTTCTGACCCTCCCAGCGAAAGCAGCAAACCTCCCTCCAGTAGCGTCGGCTTTATCCTCCCTCTGCCGCATCACTGATGACGTCATCAGTAACGCGGCAGAGGGAGGAGAAAGCCGCGAAGGAGGTTTGCTGCTCTCGCTGGGAAGGTCGGAAAGGTTCACGGGGGGGGGGGAGATAGGAGGGTCAGCGGGGGTTCGGCTGGGAGGGGGGAGAAGCGGACTGCCTCGGTGCTCCATTACCTTCTTCGGGCAGCAGCAGCGTTTACAATTCGCTGCTGTTGCCGGCTTCAGGCCTTGTTCTCTGCCGGGTCCTGCCTACTTCCAGTTTTCATGAAGACAGGACCCGACAGAGAGGAAGGCCTGAAGCGGGCAACATCAGTGAATTGTGAATGCTGCTGCTGCCCGATGAAGTTCAGGACATCAGGACATCGGGGAAGGAGCAGGGAGAAATCGGCTGCTGGCTTGGGGGTGAGGGTAGGGAAAGAATCGTGGAAGTGGAGAAATCGGCACGATGGCTTTGTGCAGGCTAGGGGGAGAGAGAAAGAAAGGAAAAAATAAAGAGGGGGGGCCAGGGGGAGAGAGAAAGAAAGGCAGAAAGAAAGAGGGGGACCAAGGGGAGAGAAAGAAAGGCAGAAATAAAGAGGGGGACCAAGGGGAGAGAAAGAAAGGCAGAAATAAAGAGGGGGTCAAGGGGGAGAGAAAGAAAGGCAGAAAGAAAGAGGAGGGCCAGGGGGAGAGAGAAAGAAAGGCAGAAAGAAAGAGGGGGACCAAGGGGAGAGAAAGAAAGGCAGAAATAAAGAGGGGGGTCAAGGGGGAGAGAAAGAAAGGCAGAAAGAAAGAGGGGGGCCAGGGGGAGAGAGAAAGAAGAAGGATCAGAAGAAGGACCAGAGACTCATGAAATCACCAGACAAAAAAGTAGGAAAAATGATTTTATTTTCAACTTAGTGATCAAAATGTGTCCGTTTTGAAAATTTATATCTGCTGTCTATATTTTGCACTATGGCCCCCTTTTACTAAACCGCAATAGAGTTTTTTAGCGCAGGGAGCCTATGAGCGTCGAGAGCAGCGTGGGGCATTCAGCGCAGCTCCCTACGCTAAAAACCGCTATCGCAGTTTAGTAAAAAGGGAGGGGGAATATTTGTCTATTTTTGTATAGTTGTTACTGAGGTGACATTGCATAAAGTCATCTGCCTTGACCTCTTTGAAAACCCGCGGAATATAAATGATAATTAACATTTTCTCTGCGTGCAGCGTGCTTTGTGTTTTTAAAATTTTATTGTTGGTAGATCATTTTGACTTGGCCACAAAGGTAAGGGGGAAGGAGGGAGGGGAACTGCTGAAAGACATCTAATAATCCTTGCAGGCTTGACTGCAGGGAATTATTTTTGTAAAATCATGTTTTGTTATGTGACTGGCATTATCTAGACTTTAATTTCTATGAATGAATAGAATGAAAATGATATAAAATTACTTGCTTGTTTTTATGTGCGTGCGCTGAAGGAAAGTGGAGAGAGAGTGGGCTGAGGATGCTGAAGGGAAATGGGGAAGAGAGTGGGGAGAAGACGCTGATTTATAAATTGACAATTGTACAGAATATTGTTTCTTTTTATACTTTAATATAAACAATTCAAGGCTTGTGTGGATGGAATCAGGTGGTTTGCAGGGATGGGGACCGAGCTTACGGGGATTAGTCCAATAAAATTGTATTTTTTTATATCTCATTATTTGTTTTATTTTTATTTGTTAATTTATAAAGTGGTGATTGTTATGTATCAGTTTTTTCAAATTTACATCTACTGTCTTTATATTTTGCACTGTTTTAGAGGACATGTGTTACTGTTTTTTGTGGTGTTGCATTGTATCCAGGGTCTGGTTTCTTGGCGGATCAGTTTAACTTTTGTCTACATATTTCTATTTTTAGTTTGTGATTATTCCATTTTGGGCGAGGGTGTATCTCTGTTCTGTGTGTATGAAAAAGACATAGTTTTCAGTTGGCATTGACTACAGGACCAATTGACTGTGCGGGATCTGGCTTGTTTAGTTTTACAATGTATGTGTTGGTGTTCTAGTGCTCACTGCAGTGTTTAAGATGCAGCCTTTTCCTAGGTACACTCTTGTGGTGCGATATGTAGATTGGTACTAAAAATCATATTTTTCATATAGATGGGGGGGTGTCAAAAAATGATGGGCCCTGGGTGCCACATACCCTAAGTACGCCACTGCCTGCAACTACTCCATATGTACTTCTAATGTCATGACAATTTAGACATAATTTATGTTTTGTTATGTTTGGAATAATGGTTACATATATGAGATTCAATAAAAGAAAATTTTCACTGCCTGTTTCTATTCTGACCATTTATTCCATTTCATGGTTATTGCAAAAAAAAAAAAAAAAAAATTTTTACATGGGGGGGGGGGGGGGTGTCAAAAAATGATGGGCCCCGGGTGCCACATACCCTAGGTACGCCACTGTTACCACCCACAGGGGAATAGCAGGTGCGAAAGATACAACCGGACCATGCACAACATTTTAAAAACATTATCTATGCACAAGAGAAGACATTGGTCTGAGTATATTTCAGAAGTTAATCAAGTATATAACAGCAAAATTCACACCTCAACAGGTTTTACTCCAGCTTACTTGATGTTAGGAAGAGAGTCTTTACTTCCTTTCGAAAGTATAGATTCTGCAATACATGAACTTCCGTTAGTTACGAACTACTCAGATTGGGTAGATCACCATCAACAAAGAGTACAAGAAGTTATTCAAATTGCATGATTGGCGTCTGAAAGAGCCGGAAGGAAAATAAATAAAAAGTATGATGTTAGATCTCGAGAGGTTACTTTCAAAGTGGGAGACTGGGTTTTGGTCAGAAGGTTTGGATTTCATCAAAGGCATAAACTACAAGATGTATGGGAACAGGAACCCTATGAAATAATAGAAATATTTGGAAAAGGAAAAAATGTCTTTCGTTTAAAAAATAAAGAGGGACATATTAAAGTACTGCATCGAAACCACAAAAAATTGATTCATTTAGAAATTTTGGAAAACTCCTTCCAAAGAGAGTCAATGGTTCCTGTAAACAATTCTGAACAATTTCATGATTGCATTGCCAATGCGAATTCAGGATTTACTTGTGATGAAGAGCCTTCCTCTTCTTCGTATATAATGAAATTTATTTCAAACATAACTTAATATCTAATGAAAGTTGTAATCAATCTCCTCTTTCAAATTTGGAATTTAATGATGATAATGATGGAGAGACTGAACAAAGACCAAATGTCAGGAGAAACAGAGGCAAGCTGCCTAATTATCTGCTAGAAAATTACGTACTCTTTTAAAAAAAAAAAGTGTTAACTTGTTTATTGTCAATTGTACTCTAGGGATATGTGTTTAAAGTAAGTGTGAGAAAACTGGGAAAACTTGAATTTTGGTAAAAGTATATAGAAGGAGTTAAAAAAAATTTTGTCTGTGACAAAATTTTTTTCTATTCAGCAAGGTCGAATGTAACCAAGGTTATAAAAAATATTTCTGTACCTTTAAAAATTCAGAGCTGTACATGTCACTTTTGGAATTCTGGACAGCACAGCTCTTTCTCCAGGAAGTCAGAAGTGGTTAGTATTCTAAACTGCCAAGGAGAGCAGTTGAGTTTGGATGGGTTTTCTCTGTAGACTGCTGTGTGTTGGAAGTTGTCTGTGTTTTTTTTAAGGTAAATTTTGAATTTATTGAAGAACAGGAATAATTTAGTTTTGGTTAGAATACTGTATCCTGTTTGGGGTAATTTGTGTAGTAACAATAGTATTTCTGAAACATTTATTCAATGTTTGGGTTTTTTTCAAGTTTTAACCCAGGTGACATGCACTTGTGGTTTGGGGTTATAAGAGGTTTATTGAAATATTAGTTGATTGTGGGTGGGTATAGTTTAGGGCTATCTCAATTATCTATTCTTTTATATAGTTAGTTTAAAGTGGAATCTTGGGAAGTAGTTAGGGTTTTCCTTTATTGATTTGTTAATAGATAGAGTAGTAGGGATCAACTAGAACTGCAATCAAACGCTAGCCTACGCAAGAAAGAAAGAAGAAGAGAAAAATAAACACCTGTTTGCCTGAAGTCATCTGTCCTGGACCGGTGTGTGATTGGACATTATTAAAAAAACTTCTCCTGAGCTACAGTTGTGGTAACTGTAATATATTCTTAATTTTAAATGCATATTAAATTTATTTTATTTGAAATATTTGAGTGAAAGAATTTTTTATGCAGCTTTGGCTATTTCTTGAGTAACTGGAAATTGTCTGGAGGGAAAGAAACGGGGCAGATGCTGATAGATGTGAGGGAGAGGAGAGAGTGAAATGCCAGACCATGGGGGTGTGGGAGAGGGAAGAAGAGAAGAGGAGAGAGATGCCAGACCATTGGAGGAGGGAAGGGAAGAAGATAGATGCCAGACCAATGGGGGTGAAGGGAGAGATGGAACGGGGAGGCATAAAGTTTCTGGAATGGTAATAGAAGGAGAGAAGATGCCATATAGAAGGGGCAAAGAGAGGGTAGATAGTGGATGAAAGGAAGAGTGTGACAAGATGAGGAAAGCAGAAACCAGAGAAGACAAAGTAGAAAAAAAATTCTATTTCTTGATTTTTTTTTCCTTTAGGGGAGATTCATCACTGTTTCTGTGGTGTTGCATTGTATGCAGAGTCCAGCTTCTTGGTGGTTCAGTTTAACCTTTGTCTACGTATTTCTTTTTTATCCCCCCTTTTACAAAACTGTAGAGTGTTTTTTAGCATCGGCCATGGTGGTAACAGCTCTGATACTCAGATTTGTAAAAGGGGGAGGGTTTAGTCTGTGATTACAAATTCCATATTAACGAAGATGTTTTCTGTTAGGATTGACTGTGCAGGATTGATCTGTACTAGTCTGGCTTGTTTGGTTTTACAATGGGAGTATTGATGTTGTACTGCTCACTGCAGTATGTAAGATGCTGCCTTTTCCTAGGTACACTCACGTGTGACATGTGGATTGTTACTAGAAATCATGTCTTTCATATAGATGGGGGGGTGTCAGAAAATGATGGGCCCCAGGTGTCACATAGGCTAGGTACGATAGAGTAAACACTTTCAACACTGAATGTGAAGATGTCCAAAAATGTAAGACAGGAACAGCATAGACCTAACTCAATCCAAAAAATGAAGGAAAAAGCCTCAGAAAGGGCCCTCCCACCTCACCAAAATGGCTCAAAGAGGTGGTCGAGCGCCTCTAGCTCCTGTTCTGAAAGAAACCTGATCAGGCGGGATACACCCTGAGGCAGCATGAATTTGTGAAACGCTGGCCACTGTTGGGTGTACGATCAGTGAAGATAAGTGGAATAATTCCTCTATTTAATTTTCGTTGGCACATTACAGCACAGCATAAGACTTTACCATATGGAGGAATTAGAGGAATTATTCCACTTATCTTCACTGATCGGTATTATATAATGAAGGTTTTTTGCCAGTGAGGTGAATGCTCGACCACCTCTTTGAGCCATTGTGGTGAGGTGGGAGGGCCCTTTCTGAGGTTTTTTCCTTCATTTTTTGGATTGAGTTAGGTATATGCTGTTCCTGTCTTACATTTTTGGACATCTTCACATTCAGTGTTGAAAGTGTTTATCATACATTGGTTTTTCATCGCATCTGGGTTACCAGCAGCTATTTACATAGGCTAGGTACACCACTGAATAATAGTAGTAGGTGGCTGACATACGTTGCTCGGGCCCCCAACACCAAAACAGTCTTGGCTTCCCTGTTAGATTATCTCCACACATTATTTAGTCAGGGTACAAGCGCTTTGATTCTGCAACTTGATTTAAGTAGCGCTTTTGATCTAGTCAACCATACTATTTTAACTGACTGCGTAGAATCTATTGGTATTTCGGGAAATGTCCTGAACTGGTTCTGAGGTTTCCTGGACAGTAGATCGTATCAAGTGTTCAAGGATGATAAACTTTCTTATCGTTGGGTAAACATATGCGGGGTTCCTCAAGGCTCACCTTTATCTCCGACCCTGTTTAATATTTGCCTTGCATCATTGGGAAACCTCTTGCAAAGTTTAAATCTTAAGTTTTATATTTATGCTGCCGACATCACTAAAGTCATTCCCCTAACGTGTTTGACAGTAGAGATAACAAATTTTATAGCAACTATTCTGAAACAGATTGAATTCTGGATGATTGATTTCAAATTGAAACCGAATCTTGAAAAAACTAAATTTTTTCTTGCAAGTCCTAGTGACAAGATTAAAGAATCAATGATACACCTGAATGGTTGTGACTATCCTATAGAACAGTTCATAAAAAATATTGGAAGTGACTTTAGATTGACACCTTACCTTAGAACAACACACAGATTTGTTACTCAGGAAATGTTTCTCAGTTCTTTGGAAACTCCGAACCATTAAGAAATATTTTGAAACAGCTTCCTTTCTTTTGTTAGTTCAGTCATCGATACTGAGTATCCTTGATTATTGTACCTGGGCATCTATAAGAAAATCTTCAAAAGAGTGGTTCAAAATACTGCTGTCTGACTGATTTTTGGTCTGAAAAAATGGGAACATGTTACTCCTTAATACAAAAAATTACACTGTCTACTGACTGATGCTAGAATTTTATTCAAATTCGCATGTATTTGCTTCAAATCAATCTTCGGTATGTCCCCAGGTTTCCTTGTTTCCCATTTCTCTTTAAATCACTCCAATAAGCCCACACAGAGTCCAGTTACTCACATATCCTACTGGTTTGGCAAAATCATGCTAGGAGTCTTATCCTATTATTTTTTTTATTTTTTAGAAAACTATTAAAGACACAATTATTTGACAAATTTGTAACCCAAGCTTCCTAATTGCTTTTTAAATATAACATGTATTGTGTACATTCTAGAAATTGATGTATCTTTTTGAACTGTATATTCGCTGGATATTCAGCCTTATCTGCTGTGAACCGCCTAGAACCATTCGTGGACTGACGGTATATAATAAATTATTAAATTATTATTAACTCAACTTCCTGTTTCTGCATAGGCCGGATACAGTGGTGTGCAAAAGTCTGGATCAACAAAAAAAATTTAAAATAAAAGGTCAAAGTTGAAAGAATGTAAAATTCACAAGCTGTTCCAGACTTTTGCACACCACTATATGTTAGAACAAAAGGTGTGGGGCTGGCCCAAGAAGGTGTATCAGCTGCTGCCGAGCTGCTCTTTAAACATTATGGGGGTGATTCAGAGACTGGATTGCCAGAGGGCGAGAGATGGGATCACCTGTGGGGCAGGGTTTTTTTACCCACAAATTGGGTTCAGGCCTACCCTACATTGACTGGCTGGCTATCCCCTGGAACCAAATAACAGATCTGTTGGATCTGTCTATTTAAGTATCAAAGGATAAACCTAATATTTAGAACTGCTTAGTGTTTTCTGAAAGAGATTTAGATAGAGTATAAATGTATAACATTGCTATAGTTTGATGAGAATAATAACAAATACCTTGTCAAATAATATAGAGACATGTTTATAGTTTAATAAAATTTGCTATACCGCCTCTGGTATGGTTTATAATCTAAAAAGAAAAAAAGGAACTAAAAGATTTAACAGAAAATATACCATCAATCATTCTAGAACACACAAACCCCATTAGAAAAATACAAGAGATAGAGGGTGTGACGGAGGGAAGAGGGAGTTAGGAGAAAAGGAAAGAGATGGGCTAGGGAAAAAAAAGAGGGAACAGAAACAAGCAGTGGCATATTTAGCAGCAGTTATCTTAGTTCAGAGTGTTTCAAATTTTTTAATTACATTTCTGCATGGATAGAAAGAGGAAGGGATTGGAATTTCAAAGAAAAGGGGAAACAAAAAAGAAGGTGCAATGCTTAGCAGACTCTAGCTGAGGACTAACCAATGGCCATTGATGGAACAGAGCAAGCAAATTGGCCAGTAAAGGATGGTAAAGGTTGCCAAATATGGAGGAAGACCTCTTCTAATGACTTTTAAAAGTAAGTGTGAGGAGTATAAAAAGTATGTATTGTTCTACAGGAAACCAATGTTTTTGTAACACGGGAGAAATATGGTCAGTAGTCTGTGCATGATGGCAATCGGAATTTCTTCCTTTAATTAAAGTTTATACAGTACTTCCTATTTACATTTTAGAAAATTGTTAAAAATTCATTTGTATTGAAAATTTTTAGGGGACTGATTTCCATGTGCATAAAAGTAGGATGATTGATTATGGTATAAAGTTGTCTGTATTGAAAACCATCTCAGAAAACGCTAAATCTGTAGTTTTAACACCATTACAGAAGCTTATGTAAACCACTCTGAATTAACTCCCCAGTCATTTGTAGCAGTATAGAAGCTTTCAATAATAAACAATGATTAATGTTTCTACTGATCTTTTTATACTTATATAATAATAATAATAACAGTTTATATACCGCAATACCGTGAAGTTCTATGCGGTTTACAAAAGATTAAGAGAAAGTACAAAATGATTGAGCATAAGAGAGGTGAACGATAGAGGGTAAAAGGTCTAGAAAACCGATATCGAGGAGAGGGAGATGTATTAAATGTTCTTCATTGCATTGTATTTTCACTGATAATGTTCAGTTCTCTTGTTATGTTACCTGCATCGAACTGGAAAGTTTATGTTATGTTATAGAAACATAGAAAGATGACGGCAGAAAAGGGCTACAGCCCATCAAGTCTGCCCACTCTTCTGACCCACCCCATCAAGTCTGAGTGCTAATGACCCAGTTCCTTAGCTCGACCCCCATAGGGATCCCACGTGGATGTCCCATTTATTTTTAAAGTCGAGCACACTGGTGGCCTTGACCACTTGCACCGGAAGTTTGTTCCAGTGATCTACTACCCTTTCTGTGAAGAAATACTTCCTGGTGTCACCATTAAATTTCCCTCCTCTGAGTTTGAGCAGGTGCCCCCTTGTGACCGAGGGTCCCTTGGGGAAGAATATATCGCTTTCCGCCTCGACACGACCTGTGATGTACTTAAACGTCTCAATCATGTCTCCCCTTTCTCTACGCTCCTCAAGAGTGTAGAGCTGCAGTTTGTCCAGTCTTTCCTCGTATGGGAGACTCTTGAGTCCGGAGACCATTCTAGTGGCCATTCGCTGGACCGATTCAGCTCGAAGCACATCTTTTTGGTAGTGTGGTCTCCAAAATTGCACATAGTATTCCAGGTGAGGTCTCACCATGGTTCTGTAGAGCGGCATTATGACTTCAGGTTTGCGGCTGATGAAGCCTCTATTGATACATCCCAACATTTGCCTTGCCTTGGATGAGGCCTGCTCCACTTGTTTGGCAGCCTTTATGTCTGCACTGACGATTACTCCCAAGTCCCGTTCTTCTGAAGTCCTAGCTAGTGTTTCTCCATTCAAGGTGTAAGTTTTGCATGGATTTCCGCAGCCGAGATGCATGACCTTACATTTCTTAGCGTTGAAGCCCAGCTGCCATGTCGAGGACCAGTTTTCCAACGTGATCAGATCCTGCGTCATACTATCCTTAAGATTGTTTTCACTTACTATATTACACAGTTTGGCGTCGTCGGCGAACAGTGTTACTTTACCCTGAAGCCCTCGGGTCAAGTCTCTTATGAATATGTTGAAAAGGGATGGTCCCAGGACCGAGCCCTGCGGCACTCCGCTAGTCACCTCCGATGTCTCAGAGAGGGTGCCGTTGACCACCACCCTCTGAAGTCTTCCACTCAGCCAATCACTGACCCATGCAGTTAGCTTCTTGCCTAGACCCATCAACTTCATCTTGTTTAATAGTCTGCGGTGTGGGACACTGTCAAACGCTTTGCTGAAATCCAAGTATACTATGTCCAGAGACTCTCCCAGGTCTAGCTTTCCTGTCACCCAATCAAAGAAGTTGATAAGATTGGATTGGCATGACCTACCCCTAGTGAATCCATGTTGACGGGGATCCCTTAGGTCTCCCTCATCCAAAATCATGTCTAATTTACCTTTAAGTAGAGTTTCCATGAGTTTACACACAATTGATGTGAGACTCACTGGTCGGTAATTCGCAGTCTCTGCTCTGCATCCCTTTTTGTGCAGAGGAACGACATTAGCTGTTTTCCAGTCCAGGGGGACTCTCCCCGTACTTAGGGAGAGATTGAAGAGCATGGCTAACGGTTTCGCTAGAACATCGCATAGCTCTCTGAGCACTCGTGGGTGCAAATTGTCCGGCCCCATGGCTTTGTTCACCTTGAGTCTTGACAGTTCTCTGTAACATCAGCAGTTGTGAACTCAAAATTCTGAAATGGATCTTCCATGCTTTGCTTTGTTTCCAGCCGTGGACCGTGCCCTGGTGCCTCGCAGGTAAAGACAGAGCAGCAGTAATCATTCAGCAGTTTAGCTTTATCTGAATCTGTTTCCACATAACTCCCGTCTGGCGTTCTAAGGCGTACTATCCCATTTGTGTTCTTCTTCCTGTCGCTAATGTACCTGAAGAAAGATTTGTCCCCTTTCTTAATATTCTTCGCTAGAGTTTCTTCCATTCGAAGTTTGGCCTCCCTGACTGCTGTTTTGACCGCTGCGGACTTTGTCTTGTATTCAATGTTCGCTTCTTTCTCCCCGGTGCGTTTGTATGAGAGAAATGCTCTTTTCTTCTCCTTGACGCGGTACGAGACCTCATCAGTGAACCATTTGGGACTCTTGTTTCTTTGTTGTTTATTTACCGATTTAATGTAGCGGACAGTTGCCTCCTGAATGGTCGATTTCAAGGTTGACCACATAGCTTCCACATTATCGGTTACTTCTTGAACCTGTAGTGTCTGATGAACAAAATCTCCCATGCGTGCGAAGTCAGCGCCCCGGAAATTGAGTACCCTTGTTCTTGTTTGAGATCTAGAGAAGCCTTTCCTAAGGTTAAACCATACCATGTTATGGTCACTGGTGGCTAGCGTTTCTCCCACCGAGACCTCCGAGACACTTTCCCCATTCGTAAGTACCAGGTCCAGGATGGCCTGGGCCCTAGTAGGCTCTAGCACCATTTGTTTGAGCTGTACTCCCTTCATGGCCGCTAATATCCTCCTGCTGTCACAATTTGTCGCTGAGAGTGTGTTCCAGTCTACATCAGGCATATTGGAGTCACCTAATAGAACAAAATCCCCCCACAAGGTGATATTCTCAATGTCTTCAATTAATTCTGTGTCTTTGTCCTCCGATTGTCTAGGAGGTCTGTATACCACACCGAGGTACAGGCATTTTTCTCCGCCTCTGGCCAGGTTTACCCAGATGGATTCCCCAGTATATTTAACATCCGTGATCCTGGTTGTCTTGATGTGCTCTTTGATGTAAAGTGCTACCCCTCCTCCTAACTTACCCTCTCTGTCTTGGCGAAGCAGGTTGTATCCTGGTATAGTCATATCCCACCCATGAGAGTCCGTGAACCATGTTTCGGACACAGCCACCACGTCTAAGTCTGCATTAACCATTTCTGTTTCCAGTTCTAGAAGTTTGTTCCCTAGGCTGTGTGCGTTAACATACATAGCTCTCCACTCTTGGTGTTTACTGAGCTCCTGATGAGTTAAAGTGTCTCCTAGCGAATCTTTTGTAGTAAGGGTACTTACCTCGGACTTGGAAGCGGAGTTTTGGTTCGCCACCTCAGGATTGTTACTTACTCCTCTGGTGTAAAAGTGGGTACCCACCCCCGACTTACCTAGTTTAAAGCCCTTTGAAGTAGGCGGGCTAGTCGGTGTCCGAAGACGTTCTTACCTCTGTTGGTCAGGTGGAATCCGTCTGGTCCCTGTAGTCCCTGTAGTGCCTCACCGTGATTCAGGAATCCGAAGTTCATTTCCCGGCACCATCGTTGTAGCCACTCATTCGTCTTCAGGATACGTTCGTCCCTGTCCCTTCCTCTGCCCCTAACAGGAAGAATTGAAGAGAATACTACCTGTGCTTCTGTCTGCTTCAGCCTCCTTCCCAGAGCTCCGAAATCTCTAGCTATATCCTCCAGGGTGTTCTTGGCAGTGTCATTCGTTCCAACGTAGATGAGCAGCATTGGGAAGTGATCCTGGGGCCTGAGAAGTCGATCAAGACAGGTGGTCACATCTCGTATTCTGGCTCCGGGTAGACAGCAGACCTCCCTCGACTGCATATCCGGTCTGCATATTGGTCCCTCGGTGCCCCTCAACATGGAGTCCCCGATGGCTATCACTCTGCGCTTCTTTTGGGGGTGTCGATCCGTTGTCTCTGGAGATGGGGATGTGTGTTGATCCTGGTCCTGCTCTACGTCGGTGGTCTCTTTCTGCTCTACGTTGGTAGTCTCTTCCTGCAAAACCAGGAATTTGTTCTTCAGGTTCAGATGTGGAGTCGATGTGACGCTGCCCTGGTGAGAGAAGGAGTAAGAAGGTGAAGAGATTGTAAATGGGGGGGGAGTCTCCTACGTTTACCTGTGGAGGAGGTCACTAACTGCCAGGAGTCAGTGTCTCCATCCATCTCCTGAACTCCAATAGTTGGTTCCCGTGTCGTCGGCCCTGGAGACACCATGGGAGATCCGTCACGGGCCCGTTCTGTGATCTGGGATAGTTCCTGCACTATCCCATCGATATAGGCCTCATCCTCCCTGATGCCTCTCAGACGTTTCACCTCCTCCCTGAGGCTCCTTAGTTCCTGGGTGATGTCGTCATCCTGCTGGCCGACCTCCTCTGTCTGTGTAGAGGCCGTAACGTACTGCTGTGGGATGGTTTCGGTCTGCACGGAATCGTCCTTTCTCGGTGCTGTGTTCTCCTCCGTCTGTACATATGCCGAGGTCAGCTCCCGGATCACCTCAGTGCAGGGGATGCCGATCTTGCTTGTCGGTTTCACACTCCTTGTCCGCCCTGCCATAACAAAAAGAAAAAGGGAGAGAGTGATGAGAGAGAGTAAACTAGAGTGAATGAGAGAGAGTAAACTAGAAAGAGTGGAAGAGAGAGTAAACGAGAGTGAATGAGAGAGAGTAAACTAGAAAGAGTGGAAGAGAGAAAGTAAATGAGAGAGTATGAGAGATAGTATGAGAGTATGTGTCCTGTTGCCCTGGATTAGGCTCTTCTGAAGGCTCTTCGCAAAGGCGCTCTCGCTAAGGCGAGCGCCTTTGCCGCTCGCCTTCGCCGCACGCCGAACGGCTGCGCGCCGTTGGCACTCCTCCTTTTACAGAGGAGCCCGGTCGCTAGCTGCTGACATTGTGGGGTGGGCGGAGCTACTCTCGCTGCGACCCCGTTGCTATCTCCTGCTCCCCGGCGCCTTTCCTCACTGTCCTCCTCTGCCCAGCGCCTCTGCCTCGATTGCACTCCTCGATCAAGCTCGCCTGCCTCCTATAGAAGCCGAATAGCGGTGTTTTGAAGAGACTAAAGTCTCTTCAAGTTTGTGTGACTATATACTAGGTATGCTATGTTGTAATAGTCTAATCTGGTGACTAGTAAAGACAAAACAAGGACATGAAAGGAGCCATAGTCAAAATATTTCCTGACTGAATTAATAATCAGAAGGAACCGTATATGCTGGGAGGTGAGAAGTTGATATGCATGGACGGGGAGAGGGACCTTCGGGTGATAGTGTCCGAAGATCTAAAGGTGAAAAAACAGTGTGACAAGGCAGTGGCTGCTGCCAGAAGGATGCTGTATAAAGAGAGGCGTAGCCAGTGGAAGGAAGAAGGTGTTGATGCCCCTGTACAGGTCATTGGTGAGGCCCCTCTTGGAGTATTGTGTTCAGTTTTGGAGACCGTATCTGGCGAAGGACATAAGAAGACTTGAAGCAGTCCAGAGGAGGGCAACGAAAATGATAGGAGGCTTGCGCCAGAAGACGTATGAGGAGAGACTGGAAGCCCTGAATATGTATACCCTAGAGGAAAGGAGGGACAGGGGACATATGATTCAGACATTCAAATACTTGAAGGGTATTAACGTAGAACAAAATCTTTTCCAGAGAAAGGAAAATGGTAAAACCAGAGGACATAATTTAAGGTTGAGAGGGGTAGATTCAAAGGCAATGTTAGGAAATTCTACTTTACGGAGAGGGTAGTGGATGCCTGGAATGCGCTCCCGAGAGAGGTGGTGGAGAGTAAAACTGTGACTGAGTTCAAAGAAGCGTGGGATGAACACAGAGGATCTAGAATCAGAAAATAATATTAAATATTGAACTAAGGCCAGTACTGAGCAGACTTGCACGGCCTGTGTCTATGTATGGCCTTTTAGTGGGGGATGGGCTGGGGAGGGCTCAGTGGCTGGGAGGGTGTAGATGGGCTGGACTAGGTTTTAACGGAGATTTTGTCAGTTGGAACCCAAGCACAGTATCGGGTAAAGCTTTGGATTCTTGCCCAGAAATAGCTAAGAAAAAATATTTAAATTGAATCAGGTTGGGCAGACTGGATGGACCATTCGGGTCTTTATCTGCTGTCATCTAAACTAAACTAAACTAAACTAAACCTTAGGTTTGTATACCGCGCCATCTCCGCAAGCGCAAAGCTCGGCACGGTTTACAGAGTTAAGAGGAAAGGAACTACAATAAGGGATATAGGAGAGGGACTAAGAGGAAGAGAGGGAGAGAATACTGGAGAATGGGAGGTGATTAGATTTTTGCAAAGAGCCAAATTTTCAAGTGTTTGCGGAAGGATTGGAAGGAGCTTGAGTTTCTGAGTGGGGATGAGAGGTTGTTCCAGAGTTCTGTGGTTCTAAAGGGGAGAGATGTTCCAAGTTTTCCTGTGCGGGATATAACTTTTATAGAGGGGAATGATAGTTTCAGTTTTTGGGAGGGTCTGGTGGAGTGTGGTTTTGAGGAATTCCAAAAGAGTGGGATAACTATGTTACTATGTTAAATGCATAGGTATTAAAAATCCACTCTTGCAGAGACCAGATATCTGTGGCAAGAAGGTAAGTTTGGAGTCAGGAATAATTCCAAGATGGTGGAGGCACAGAGAAAAAGCAACAGTCCCCTTCTGGATAAAGGTAACCCTTCTGGTCATGTTAGTGCAGTTTCTCTACTGGGAGCTTTCAACCCTACCTCTTTCTCCCCAAAGTTGTTTCCCTCCCTAGGTGTTAGGAACTCCTCCAGGTAGGATCTTGTTACTGCCTCACAAATTCTTAGGCTCAGCCAGGGCTAGCTAAAGTATTAAGCAGGTTAGGCACTGCCTGGGGTGTGCAACTTCTAGGGAGGACTACTTAAGCCACCTCTGTGCAGCTCTACTAGGCTTTCCTATGCCAGGTGCTGATGTTCTGGAGGCAGGTATGTATGTTTTCATTCCGATTTTTATGGCGGGGGGGGGGGGTCAATGATCACTGGGAGAGTGTGGTGGTTTTCTGTACCTTTGCCTAGATTTACTAAGGGCATGGATCCGATCTGTGTCCGGGGGCCTGATTCATGAATCGCCCTCATGCAAATGAGGGCGATTGGAATCATGCCCCCAACCGCCTGCCCGGATCGCGCTGTAGCAATGGTCTGCACATGTGCTGGCCCTCTGTGCCCGGCAGAGCTAAATTTTACTTTTTAACTTTTTAAAAACTTTTTCACGAGCCCGTGGTTTTAACCTGCTTTAAACCCACGTGTTAAAACCACAGGCTTGCACAGCGGGGAAGGGCAGGAGAGTTGGGGAGAATCAGGAAGGAGATTCAGGGCAGTGCAGGGCCGCAGGAGAATCGTGGCTTTGGGGCAGAGAGAAGGAGATTCTGAGCAGTGCAGGGCGACAGGACTTTGGGGCAAAGAGCAGGAGATTCGGTGCTTGAGTTGGGGCAGAGAGCAGGATATGCAGTCGGAAACCACTGAACAACTGGTCCCCAGCAGTCGCTTGTTTGTGATCGGCCAGCCCAGTCGGTGTTGCAGGGTTTTTGTTAGTGAATCGCTGCCTGCCTACATTTGAATGCCATGCCTCCTCATTTGCATGCGCAGATCGGAGGATGATCGGGACAGAGGTTAGTGATATCGGGTCGCAAAGGGGTCAATACATGATCGGTTTGCTTAGTAAATCTAGCCCTTTGTCCCTGCAGTGGTTATCTGGTCATTTTTGGATACCTTCTGGGCACTTATACCTGTTTTTAGATCGCCTAAGTCACAAAGTATAAGTTCTGTCTAGGCAGTCTCATCAAACTTTCAATTATTGCAGAAGGACGACTAAGTTTGGTCGGCCCACATCCTACCCACACCACTCCTCGAAAAACATCCCTTTTCACTCTGGACGCACAGCGGCAGTTAAAGGCCTAAGATGCCTTTAGAAATGTCTAAAACCTGTTTCGATTAGCACTTGGACAACCTGTCTTTTTGATTGTCCAAATGCCAATGGAGATGAGGGCAAGGGAGGTGAGCCTCTCACCCTATCTACGCCACTGCCTACAGCTGCTCCCAGCAACTCTAATTTGTAGCTGACCAGGTCATCTGCCTCTATTACCGCTCCCATCTCTGCTATGTTGCTATGTGTTTGTAGCAGCATAAGGAACCAATAGATTTGGCACCAGTGCTGCATCCTACTGTCATAGATAAAATAAATATGTGCAGAGCACCTGTTCTCAGAATAAAGCACAATTGAATACTAACACAGGCCAATCACAGACAAATATGTAAATTTAGTGACAGTACCTAAAAGCTGAGGACATCTGGTCACCTTACAGAAGGAATTCCCTTCCCATAGACATGCATGGGAACTTCTAGCAATTTATATCTAATTCAATTCAGAAGGAATTTAATTATAATCAGAAAAATAGATCAATACCACTAAAAAATCTTTCACACTGAACAAAATGATGGCCCATTTCCATCTGTAATGCCGGTATAGCACAAGAAAAATATTTGTAATCACCTTAATGGAAAATACCAGGATCTTTATTCCCATGAATATTGTTGAGCTCAACTTAAAAACGCCATTTTATTTAAAACCAGTAACTTATACCTTTAATCCATTTATACTATAAGCTAGAGACCAGCTTCTTTTCATGGCTAAAATCCAAGTACAAGGTTTGAACTATGACTCGAGAGGAATACTTTTTTTATGGCCTTTTGATTGAAACCGAGAACCTGTTCTTGCAGGGTGCAGATATAAGGTCATTAGTGCATAGTATATTTGCCAGGGAAAAGCAGAATATAGGGGTCCTTTTACTAAAGCGCGCTAGCCGATTTAGCATACGCTAAATGCTAGCATGTGCTACCATGTCCTTTATATCCTATGGACACGTTGGCGCGCGTTAGCATTTAGCATGCGCTAATTCGGCTACCGCACCTTAGCAAAAGGACTACATAATCATCCACACCTGGGTGACATTGCCGTGATGTCACCTGACTAGATTTCCTCTCTAAAAAAAACCCCTCCAAAAAAAAAAAAAAAAAGCTAGAAAACTCTCAAGGCATAATGATATATCCATGCCCTTCCTCCTCGGGTCTTTTTATTTGATCGGCCATGCAACATGGACTTTGTTCTTTTTTTCCTGTATATGTTCTTTTTTTCCTATTGGAGGTAGTTCAAATGTTCTCTGTTTTAATCCTTTATTTGGCACTGTTGCTCTCGTTGAACATCAAGTTACGTAAAGCAGCCATTTCACCATCTGCCAATTAAAGGGTTAAAGATTATCTACCACTTGTTACCCGTGAAAATAATGAAACAAATTTTGAGCTCCTCTGGAAGAACTGTATAGAAAAATAAATAAATATGAGGGTGTGTGGGTGTATGTAAATGTATATACAGTATATAGATAGATAGATATACACTGTATATACTCAAATATAAACCGATCCAAAAATAAATCTAGTTAACCCCCCCCCCCCCCAAAAGGAGAAAAGATTGACTCAAATATAAACCGAGGTTAGAAATTTGGGTATGTGAGTGTCATGTCATCCCCACCAGAACACCTGGCCTCAGTCACACATGCTGAAAACAAGAAAAAAAACCCAAACCCTTTTCAAATACAAACCCACAAACCAAGGGGTCTTTTTATCAAGCTGCGGTAGGGGTTTAACGCGCGTAATACTGCATGTTAAACTGCCTGCCGCGCTAGCCGCTAACGCCTGCATTGAGCAGGCATTAATTTTTTAGCCGGCCGTGGGGAATAGTGCGTGATGAAAAGTCCACCCCGCTAGCGCGGCTTGATAAAAGGACCCCTAAAAGTGCTATTGTATACAAACAAAACCCTAATATGCCCGACTCTGCACACAGTACACCACAAAAGAAATAGAAAGAAAAGCATTTCTTCCTGAACAGTGTAAAATATAAAAACACAGATGTAAATTTTCAAAGTTGACAAATTTGAATCACTAAATTAAAAATAAAAACAATTTTATTTTTGTGCTCAACTTTTTCCATCTGTACTCTTAACACTGTTTCTAAGGACTGCTTATGCATTTGTTGTTTCTTTCTTCTCTTTCACTTTTTGCACTACAACCTTCTTCGGCACTGATTTTATATTCAGTTTTCTTCCATTTTTCTGCCTCCATCTCAAATCTATCTTTCCAACTCTTCCTCTTCCCTCCCATCCATGTGCACCATCTCTTCTCTCTTTTTCCCCGTCACTCCAACCGTGTGTTCCATCTTTTCCCCTTCCCTCCATCCGTGCCCCATCTCTTCCCCTTCCTGCCATCCATGTGACACCATCTCCTTCCTCTTTCTCTTGCTGCCTGCAGCCTTCCCTGCACCATTCCTTTGCTGTGGTCCACCCAAGCGGAAACAGGGAGTTGCTTCAGAGGGGGTGTGGACCGTAGCAAAAGAAAAGTACAGAGGAGGCCATCCTCTACTACTCACTCCTCCCTGCCCCAGACTGACATAGCACTTACTGTCCCGATATTCTGTGCCAGGCTGAAGGGCCTTGAGCGTCTGCGAATGCTCAAAGTTTGCTAGACTCCCTTTGAGAATCCCGGAGAGGGCAGGATCCAGCAGGCCTTGAGCATGTGCAGATAACTGAAGGCCCTTCAGCCCAACACATAGCATCAGCGTCAGCTTCCAGAGCATCGGGACTGTAAATACAATGTCAATCTGGGGCAGGGGGGAGCTGGTAGTTGAAGATAGGAGTGCCGGTCAACCAGGGGGTGGGGGAATAGAAGTGCTGGTCATTGGGGTGAGCGGGTAGTGGGGGATAAGAGTGCCAGTCAATGAGGGGGAGGAGGAGATAGCAATTGTGATCAGTGGGGATAGCAATGCTGGTCATCGGGAGGGGGGGAAGAGATAACAGTGCTGGTCATAAGAAGGGGATGGAGGATAACAGGGCCGGGCATCTGGAGGGATGGAAAATAGCATTATTGGTCATCGGGTGGGGAGGGGAGGAATAAAAGTTTGGTCCAAAAATCTCGTTAATTCAGATTCATCTGTGGATGCTTCAAATGCTACTTTCTTCTTAGCTTGTGCTGGGATATTTCTTTTGTTCCAGGTGTAAACCTTCCCTGCCATATAATCTCTTTCATCCCTTTTCCATTTCTTGATTTTAGTCTTGATTTTAGTCTTGATATGTGGGGCGTACTAAGAGGGTGATAAATATCCGTTTAAACGAGCATAAATCACGGATTAATACCGCAGCCTTACAAGCCCCTATAGTCCAACACTGGATTGACAAGGGACATGGGGTTCAACATCTTAAATGGAGAGTTATTGACTATATAGATGTGGTAGAGCAGGAAAGGGATTGGGAGGGGAGACTTAATATACTAGTACAGCGTTGGATCTATCGTTTGAACACTGTGGTCCCGAATGGATTAAATAATGAACTCGAGTGGGCTTCATTAATATAATAGCTGGGTCTGGGGACTTTATCCACCCTATCATCCTTTGAATAAATAAAAGCAGCCATATATCTTTAAAGTTTAAAGGTAGGCGTTCCAGCGTCTGACGTCTACGCCCCTGTATTTTTGGGACGTTGACGTCAGGGGTTGGAACGTATAAAATAGATGATTAAGAGCGGCACCGCCATTTCGTTTCTGATGCAATGGTCTGGTTGAATAAGCTTAAGAGGTAAGAGGGAAAACGAAGGAAAAGTACGGTATAAATATTAGATTAAGCCTAGTTGGAGAACATATATGTTAGAGTGTATGATGTATTACAGAAACTTAGGCTTCTTTTATCTTTATAGGGAGTGAGAACCTTGATAAAGCCCTCTGAATCGCACGGGCGAAACATGTTGGTGAATGGTGAATTTACCCCCCTTGAATAGCGTCTTGCAAAAGCTAAGTAGTTTTAGCATATATTTAGTTGAGTACATTAAATTATTTCTTAAAAAGGTTCAAAATAATACATACTGGATCCGATGACGAGTGGGAGCATAAAGCCCAGCACAATGAGACAGTTTGAGTGCGTGGTGGCCCGCTGAGGACCAGTAAAAATGTAAAAAAACAAATAAATAACATATTGTTGAATGAAGTACGGCAAAACTGTGGGATAACATCTTGCAGTTTATTTACCTTACCTGACCTCAATAAGCAGCATTACAGCATGAAGTCCTGTTTTAAATTGTGTGAGACTGCTATAGAAACTTATGAAATGTTTAAGGTGGCTTATGGGGAACATGTCCTGAGTCATGGAAGGTGTTTTGAATTGTATTCACACTTCAGAAGTGGTTGTGAATCAGTGGAAGATGATTCACGAATTGGAAGACCATCAACGTCAACTGATGAGGGTTTTTGTGTGCACTAATCAGCAATTAACTGTTAGAGAATTGATTGAGGAATGCAACATCTCCATTGGTTCAGAGGTGTTGTGGGATGTCTTAAGTTGTGGCAAAGTTTGTTCCATGATTGATGACAGACGACCAGAAGAACAACCGTATATTTTGCTCAAAAAAACACGATGACAGTTCTTCCACAGCCACCTTACTCTCCTGATGGCCCCTGCTGACTTCTTCTTGTTCCCTAAACTTAAATCCACGCTGAAAGGAAAGCAATTCGACACCGTTGAAGACATAAAGCAAAATTTGATGCAGTAACTTTTGGCAATTCCTGAAGATGCATTTATGGACTATTTCCAAAAGTGGAAATAACATTGAGAAAAGTATACATAGGGAAGGGGAGTACTTTGAAGAGGCCATAATGGAGTAAGTTGTAAGATTGATTAATAAATTTTTATAAAATCAGTCCTGGAACTTTTTGAACAGACCTCATATGATGCAAGGTTTTATATTAGCTGTCATCATCCAAGAAAAAGATCCAGGTGCCATCATTGATCTTTTTTTGAAACCCTCTACACAGTGTGCAACAGTGAGTAAGAAAGCAAACTGGATGTTTGGAATCATTAGAAAAGGAATAGAGAACAAAACTGAGATTATTATAATGCATATGTATTGCTTCTTGGTGTGAATGCATTTTAAATATTGTGTTCAATTCTAATCACCGTATGTCAAAAAAAGATGTAGCAGAATTAAGAAAAAGTAAAGAGAAGGGTGGCCAAAATGTAAAGGGTATGGGAATGATTTCCCTATAAGGAAAGGCTAAAGAGGATAGGGCTCTTCAGCTTGGAGAACAGATGGCTGAGTAGAGATCTGATAGAGATGTATAAAATTCTGAGTGGAGTAGAGTGGGTAGAATTGTGAATCACTTGTATACTCCTTTCAAAAATACAAATACCAGGGGACATGAAGTAAAGCTATTAAGTAGTATATTTAGGGAGGTCACGTGATGTCGAGCTGCTGAGCAGACGTCGGTGGGGTAAGCTCCCGATCCCGTTCCCACCATCAGCTGTTTTTTGACCCCGGAGCGCCGCGATTTCGCCCCTGCATTTCGGCGATTACATCGCTGCCGCGTTTTAGAGGGTTTTGAGGAGTTCGGGGCTTTATGACCAGCAGGCTGCCCCGCCGGGAGAGAGATCGCGGCCGCGTGGGTGAATCCAAGATGGCCGACCGCGAGTCTCCACCGCCGCTCCCGGCGCCGACCGCGTGGGTGTCCGAGATTGTGGCAGAGGTGAAGCTGCTGCTGGAGGGATCCCTGACCTCAAAACTACAGCCTATCGTGGATAAATTGGACTCTGTGGACACTCGGCTGGAAACGTTGCAGGGAGAGTTCTCCTCCTACCAGCAGCGTCTCACCACTCTGGAAGATCAAGTGCAGCACTGTGAAGGGGATCACCAGCAAATGCGGGCTCAGCTTGTCGCCATGGAAGCTAAACTTGAGGACCTTGAGAACCGGTCTCGCAGGGGGAACCTGCGATTGATTGGCCTGTCTGAATCTGTGAAGGATGGTGAGCTCCATTCCTTTCTGGAAACCTGGCTGCAGCGTTCTTTAACACTATCCACAGCGCATGGTCCCCTGAGAATTGAACGCGCGCATCGCTTGGGCCCGCTGGGTGAGCCTGGCTCGAGAGCTCGCACGGTCATACTCAAGTTATTGAACTCAGCCCATAAACAAGAAATTCTGCGAGCTATTCGTACTTCGGGACCCCTGATGTATGACAACTCCAGGGTGCTGTGTTTCCAAGATTATTCTCCTGCTTTGCAAGCCAGACGGAAGGAATTCACCCCCATTTGCTCCCAGCTGTACCAGATGAAAGTTCCTTTTGCTCTGCTGTATCCTGCCCGCTTGCGGATCAGACATGCTGGTCAGACCCGCTTCTTTACTGTGGCGGCTGAAGCTCTACGATTCCTACATTCCATGCAGGCACCAGATCCGGCTCCTTGACTGCTTTGGAGTTCGTTCTTTGTTGTAGGTTGCAATAGTTTGATGCACAGAGCTCTGGGTACTGCCTCAGCTTGTTATCTCCTGGAGGCCTTCGCACCTGCTGGCCTGCTCAGGCGGAGGCCTGATCGTTGCAGTGCCTGCTTTTTGCTGGCCTGACAGCCTTGTTCTGGAGCCTGGGGCGATGGACTGTTCTGGACTTTTGTGGGACATTTCTTTTTCTTCTTTCGGGGACTGTATGGATGGTGGGGGGGGAGAGCTTGTTGGTGTTGAAGGGGATGCTATGTTCTTTATTGGAGGGGGGGGGTACGTCCTTCTTGCAGTTGTTGACCGGTTGAGGGAGTGGTGTGTATGAAGAGGATACGGGTGGGAAGGTTTGCATGCAGGGTGGGTGGTTTGGGTGGCACATATGGAGGCTCGTTCGGCCACTATATACTGTTTAAGAGCGTTATATTGTTCTGCCCTGTAGTGGTTTATTTTGCTGCTCAACCTGTTATTGGACATCACACGTGTTCTTGGACCTGTTTATGTATGGGTTGGGTAGGACTCAGGGGGTTTTCATTTTGGGTGTGTGGCGGTGGGATTGTTGTGAGGGGCTGGGGGGTGGTTCTTCTTGGTGTGGTTTATTGGGAGGGGGAGTTGGGAGCTGTTCCACAGGACCCTAGGACCACTAGTGGGTCACATGAGGGATGGGGAAGGGGCGGCGGGGGGAGGGGTGGGGGGGTGGATATGCTGGGGGTTTCTTCTGTTCTCTTTCTATTCTTTCCTCTTTCTCTTTCTTCTTCTTTTCTTTTTCTCCTTCCGTATTCCTGGTGCCCTGTGGCTGGCTTTTATCCTTTGGTGGATGCTCGGGTCTAGATTGAGGTTCTGGGAGCTGGTCGCGGGCTGGGACGGCCTTGCTCTCGGTTTTCTTTCTGGATTTTTGCCTGATTTTTGTCTATATCCATTTTCTTATGAAGCCTCTTAGATGTATTTCCTGGAATATAAATGGTGTCACTTCGCCTATTAAACGACATAAGATCTTGAGAGCCCTGAACCGTCAGAGAGCTGATTTGGTCTTTCTGCAGGAGACGCATCTGTCAGCAGCGGAGCATGCTAAACTTCAGACCTGGTGGGTGGGTCAGCATTTGGGGGCACCTGCGAGCAATTGTAAGGCCGGGGTTTTGATTTTGATTCGGAAGGGGCTACCCTTTGTTATTCAACAGCAGTGGACGGATCCTGGAGGTAGGTACATCATAGCCAAGGTCCTATTTAATCATAGGCCCCTGATTCTTTGTAATGTGTATGCTCCTAACACTTATGACTCTCGATTTTTCTCCTCACTTATTCGCCTTCTGGGCCAACAGTCGGATGTGCCATTGCTCGTGGGGGGAGATTTTAATTGTGTTCATGATCCCTTGCTGGATAAATCAATTCCTGCTCCCCAGGATCGGATGCAGCCTACTAAAGGTATTTCTTTACTTTGTTCCTCCTTGGACGTTATTGATGTTTGGCGGACGCTTCACCCAGGTGAGCGTGACTACACTCATATATCTAGAGCCCATGCGTCCTTATCCCGGATTGATTACTGGCTGACCTCTAGCGCTTTGTTTTCTCAGATTGAATCGGCCTCGATTGGTTCCTTTGACGTTTCCGATCATGCCATGCTATTGTTACTCTTGCACTTGGATGTCTCCCCACCGGGATCTTTCCGTTGGCGATTTCCGCTCCGTTTGTATCAGGACTCGAGATTTCAGGAATTCCTGCTTCAAAAATGGTCTGACTATCAACTACATAATATTGGCCATCGGGCTGATTCTACGCTTTTCTGGGAGGCTGCGAAAGCGGTCCTCCGTGGTGAGATTATGGCCTATTCCAGCCATCAACGTCGTGCTCGGGATAGGGAGCTTTTGCAGTTGGAACGTAGGATTGGTAACCTCCGTCGGCTTTATAGTCTATCTCACGCTTCCTCTTTGCGTTCCCAGCTCTTAGCCTCCCAGTGTAAGCTTCAGGAATTGTTGCATGCTAGAACAGTCAAGTCACTTGCTTATTATAGATATCAATTCTTTCGCCATGGGAATCAACGAGGGGCGCTTCTGGCAAAGGTGGTCCGTCGTTCGGCGGGACGTACACATATCTTGCAACTTCGAGCGGCAGGGGGGGGTTTGGTCCGGACGGACGCCGAGATTAATGCAGTGTTTTTTGACTATTATAGGAAGCTTTATTCACAGCAATCTGATTTAATGGACGGCACGGCATATTTGGATGGCCTCTCCCTTCCATGCCTGTCTGATAGGGCGGTAGCTAAACTTAATGCCCCTGTAACGGCAGAGGAGGTGGCAGGCGTCATACAGAAGGGGTCCTTGTTAAAGGCCCCCAGACCAGATGGTTTCCGGATGGAATTTTATAAACTCTTACTTCCTACGGTGGCTCCAGTCTTAGCTGATACCTTCACAGCAGCTATTCAACGGGGTGCCCTTCCGGAGTCTCTCACTTCGGCTCAAATAGTTGTGCTATTGAAACCCCATAAGGATGCAGCCCTCTCTTCTTCTTATCGCCCCATCTCGCTGCTGAATGTGGAGGCCAAGTTGTTCGCCAAGGTTTTGGCTAATCGATTGGCTTGTGTTCTTCCTGAGTTGATCGCTTCCCCTCAGGTGGGCTTTGTGCAGGGGCGTACTAGTGTGAAAAACATTAGATCTATATTGGCGTCTTTGGAATTCGTGGAGAGAACCCAACTTTCTTCTCTATTGGTCAGCTTCGATGCTGAGAAGGCCTTCGACCGGGTCTCTTGGAATTTTTTATTCGAGGTTTTAACTCGGTATGGCATTACGGGCTTTTTCCAGGATGCGATTCGGGTGCTTTATCACTCTCCTACAGCTTTTGTGTGGGCCAATGGTCTTTGTTCTCCTTCCTTCCCCATATGTCGTGGCACGCGTCAGGGCTGTCCCCTTTCACCATTGCTTTTTGCTCTGTCGTTAGACCCTTTGATCCGTGATATTCAGCTTAATGGAGCTATTCTGGGTATTCGAATTGGTTCTTCCGAATTTAAGATCTCGGCATTTGCGGACGATCTCCTGGTCCATATCTCGGAACCCGTAATGTCTCTGTCCAATCTGATGGCCACTTTTCAAGAATATGGAGACTATTCGGGTTTTAAGCTTAACCTTGATAAATCTCTGGCGTTAGCCACATCCTCGGTCTTGCGGGATTCTTGGCCTGGACCCTTTCCCCTTCAATGGGCTTCTTCTTCGTTTCGTTATTTAGGGATTCTGCTGACGCCTCGTACTTCCGAGTTATATCGTGTTAACATTGATTCTTTATTCAGTTCTTCGGCTGAGTGTTTTGCTCGTTGGTCTCCTCTTCCTCTGTCCTTGTCGGGTAGGATCAATTTGTTTAATATGGTTCTTTTTCCAAAATGGCTGTATACTTTGCAGTTGCTCCCTTTATGGCTCTTGAAACGGGATGTTACTAAGGTACATTCTATGCTTTCTAGATTTTGTTGGGGGGGACGGCGACCAAGGGTGGCGCTGCGTTATCTGCTCGGCGCGTGGGGAGGAGGGGGACTGGGGCTACCTCATTTTCGGTTATATAATGCTGCCTGTTTGATGCGTTTTTTGGGGGAGTGGCTTTCGGATCGTCGGGATTTTACTCCAAAATGTTATGAGAAAGAATTTTTTGCACCTTGGCATATTTTGTCTTTGGTGCACGCGCCCCGTTCTGCCTTGCCGGGGGCTCTTCGGGGGAGTTTGCTGTTGCACTCGCTACGTGTCATATGGTCTTATGTGTTGGACTCCTGGAAGGGTACTCCCTCGACTACTAGATACTTACCTATTCAGGGGAATCTGCAATTCAGCCCGGGCATGGAGACTGCTAGTTTTCGTAAATTGGCATCCCGGGACTTCACGTTACTTACCCATGTTCTTCAGGCAGATGGTTCTTTACTGTCCTGGGATGCTTTGGTCCGGTCGGGTGTTTTCTCTGTGGGAGACTTTCTTGCGTTTCGGCAACTTCAACATTATGTTCGATCCCTCCCCCGAGCCGCTTTGGCTTTTCCTATTGAGAACAAATTTGCGACGCTGCTGGATCCCTATTTGGAGGATGGGTTTACAGTTTCGGGTCTGTATAAGGACCTCCATCGATTATTGGGTCCGGCTGATCGAGCTGTCTTACACGCCCGTTGGTGCCAGGATCTGGGGATAGCACGAGATGCTTTGGATCTCCCTTCCTTAATTGCAAGACTCCCGGGAGTTTCCGTTAATGCAGATCTACGGGAGTGTCAGTTTAGGGTTCTTCATCGGGGCTATTTTACGAAAAGTCAGTTATATTATTCAGGTTACACGGACTCTCCTTTATGCCCTAAGTGTCTCCAGCAACCCCATTCGTTTATCCATGCCTTCTGGTCTTGTGTGAAAATCAAACGTTTTTGGCGGCAGGTTGTAACATATGTGGAGAGCGTCTTTGGTACTACATTACCTTTTTCTGCCGCTGGTCTCTTGCTGGATAAGTATGAGGCCTTCCGCTTGTCTGATTCGGGTCAGCGGCAGTTTATGAGACGGGTGGGGGTCTTGGGGAAGAAAGTAATTCTATCTGTCTGGATTGGGGAACTTTCTCCATCCTTTTGGGAATGGAGGAACCGTTTGCATGCTCTGCTGCTGCTGGAGTGTAAAGATGCGTCTTATAGCTTACGACGGAGGCGACTCTTTCTTCGGATCTGGGATTCTTACCTTTTTTCACTCTCACCACGGGCTAGAAGTGACATTCTAAATTCCTTGTGACTTTTTTGGAGACCTGGGCTTGTGTTCCATCCTTGAGGGGCGCCAGGTATGCTTCTTTCTCTTTCTTTCTTCTTCTTCTTTGCTCTCTTCCTTCTTTCTTTCTGTGTTGGTGTTCCTTATTGTCTTGGGCAGTGGGCTATCTGAGTCCAAGCCTACTGCACTCGCTTTTTCTCGTTTCAGACTAGGGGGTTTGGGGGGGGGGGTGGTGTGGGTGGGATTGTTGGATCTCCTATTTTGTTTTTGCTGTTTTCCTTTGTTACTGTGGTTCTGACCTATTGGTTTGTTCTGTGTTATTTGATAATAATAAAAATCGATTCAACATAAGTAGTATATTTAAAACAGATCAGAGAAAAAAAAGTTTAAATTCACAAAATGTATGTATTTTATTTATTTAATTTGGTTAGTGTAATATCCTGTCCTCCCCAACAAGCTCAAAATGGGTAACAAGGTTGACATACATAATGCATAACAAACAAATTATGAATTTACATGTGTACAGTAACATTAGATATACAGAGTCAAGTTTAGCATACAATTTGATCATTTTAAGTTAACATATGGTTATTTCGATATGGCCTCAAATTAAGCTCTGAAATTCATTGACAGAGATTGTGGTAAAACTGGTTAGCACAGCAGGATTTTTTAAAAAAAGGTTTGGCTAAGTTCCTAAAAGAAAAGTCTATAATCCATTATTAAGATGGACTTGGGAAAATTCACTGCTTAGTCCTGGGATAAGCAAATGCAAATAGCAGCTGAATTTTAATGTGGAGAAACGCAAAGTGATACACATTGGGAAGAATAATCAAATCATAATTACCGGATGTTAGGGTCCACTTTAGGAGTCAGCAGTCAACAAAATGGTACGTCCTCACTTTGAATATTGCATTCAATTCTGGTCACCATTTCTCAAAAGGGATAAAGCAGAATTAGAAAAGGTTAAAAGAATAGCAATCAAAATGATAAAGGGGCTGGAACTCCTCTCATATGAGGAAAGACTAAAGAGGATGGAGCTCATCAGCTTGTAAAAGAGATAGTTGAGAGGGGATATGATTAACGTCTGACCAGACTGCGCTTATATTCTCTCGAGGAGCGCAGAGAAAGGGGGGACATGATAGAAACATTCAAATACATCACGGGTCGCATTGAAGTGGAGGAAGAAATATTTTTTCTTACAGGTCCCACGGCAATGAGAGGGCATCCGCTAAAACTTAAGGGGGGAAGATTTCATGGTGACACCAGGAAATACTTCTTCACCGAACGGGTGATTGATCGATGGAATAAATTTCCACGCCAGGTAGTCGAGGCTAGTAGCGTGCTCAACTTCAAAAGTCGATGGAACAAACAGGTGGGGGCGCTACAGATTTATGCATAAAAGATGGGTACTCCAGGGAGGGAGGGTTCTTGAGTGGGCAGACTTGTTGGGCTGCCGGCCCTCTTCTGCCGTCATACTCTATGTTTCTATGTTACAAAATCCTGAGTGGTGTAAAATGGATAAAAGTAAATCAATTTTTTTACTCTTTCAAAAATTATGAAGACTAAGGGGTCCTTTTATCAAGCTGCGGTAGGGGTTTAACGCACGTAATACCATGTGTTAAACCGCCTGCCACGCTAGCCGCTAACACCTGCATTGAGCAAGCATTAGTTTTTTAGCTGGCCGCGGGGGTTAGCGCGTGATGAAATGTCCAACGTGCTAACCTTGCTAGCGCGGCTTGATAAAAGGAGCCCTAAGGGTTGAAGTTACATAGAAATACCTTTAAAACAAATAGGAGGAAATATTTTTTCACTCAATGAATAGATAAGCTCTGAAACTCATTGCCAGAGGATGTTTTAACAGTGGTTAGTATAGCTATGTTTAAAAAAGGTTTGGACAAGTTCTTGGAGAAAAACTCCAGTCTCCTATTGATTGGTCACAGGATACTGAGATAGATGGACTATTGGTCTGACCCAGTATGATTATCCTTATGTATGTTCTAAGCAACATAAAATCTGTTTTATGCTTTGGGGATCTTGCTAGGTACTTCTGACCTGGATTAGCTACTGTTGGAAACTGAATTCTGGGCTTGAAGGACATTTAGTTTGTGCCATTATGGCAATGTTTATGAGGGAAAACAGGAGACCTACTATGGCTATTCATTTTTTGGTCCCTGGTTTCCCATGGTAATTCCACAGGGAATGGAGAAATTTGTAGAAAAATGTAGATTTTATAGCCTTTCCTGTACCCTACAGACTAAGGTTGAGAAAGGGTGGGAGATTGTTAGTTTATTTATTTATTTAATGTTCTATACTGTTCTCCCAAGGGATCTCAGAACGTTAGTTCTGGGAAAGGGGAAACATACCTCTACAGATTAATGATGGGAGAGGAGGCAGGCAGGCGAGGGCAGAAGCTACAGGGCTCGCTGCCGATTCCAGCGGCAGCGAGCAGGAGAGGAGAAAGGCGAGGGGGACGCGGTGAGCCAGAGGCGGGCGAGAGCTAGCTCCGCCCACCCACATCGCGTCAGCGACTTCAGCCGGGCTCCCCCTTAAAAGGCAGGGAGCCGCGGCCAGGAGAGGAGGCAGGCAGGCGAGGGCAGAAGCTACAGGGCTCGCTGCCGATTCCAGCGGCAGCGAGCAGGAGAGGAGAAAGGCGAGGGGGACGCGGTGAGCCAGAGGCGGGCGAGAGCTAGCTCCGCCCACCCACATCGCGTCAGCGACTTCAGCCGGGCTCCCCCTTAAAAGGCAGGGAGCCAACGGCGCACAGCCGTTCGGCGCGCTGCGAAGGCGAGCGGCAAAGGCGCTCGCCTTAGCGGGAGCGCCTTTGCGGAGGAGCCTTAAGAAGGAGCCAGGAGCACAGGCAGCCCAGTAGAGAAATTCCTGAGGTACATTTTCTCTAATTTATTCGCGATTCATTCTCATTCTCTTTCTCTCTCTTCTCTTACAGAACACAGGAAAGAAAACAGAGAAATGGAGGCTGCAGGAATCCAGCAGGGCTACCCAGTATACTGCATCGCATGTCATATGTATGACTACCTCCCCTTTGGGAGGCGGGCATACATGTGCAATCGATGCCAGGAACTGGATAGCCTGAAGAGGGAGGTCGGAAGGCTGCAGGTTAGAGTCCAGGAGCTGGAGGGACTCTGCTCAATAGAGGAACAGTGTGGGGAAACGGAGGATACTACCAGAGAGAGCCACATCACAGAACAAGTCAGAGAGCTCGAGAAGTTCATAGAGGAGGCCTGGCAGATGGCAGAGGCACAGGACCACCAGCGTATCAGACGGGAACCGGCAGCTGGAGGTCAGGAACCAACAAACACCATGGGAGTGGGACCTAGCGTAGGGTCTGAAAATGCAGATGATGGTACCCAACAGGACCTGGCGGAAGGACCAGCGGAGATCCAGCAGAGCCCGGAGGACACGGACCTGAGACCAGAGAGACATCTGAGGAAGGGGAAATCTGCTGTTGTAGTAGGAGACTCAATCCTGCGAGAAGTGGACAGTCACATTGCCGGAGGGAGGGAGGACCGACTAGTGACATGTCTCCCGGGGGCAAGAACAACGGACGTCATCAGCAGAATTGATAGAATCCTGGAGGGAGCCGAGACAGAGGAGACGGCAGTTGTAATCCACATTGGAACCAACGACGTCAGCAGGAAAAATTTCAACCAGACTACACTGACTGAGCAGTTCAGGATCCTGGGGCGGAAACTGAAGCTGAGATCAAAGAGGATAGCCTTCTCGGAGATCCTACCAGTACCAAGAGCAGACGCAAGAAGACAGAGCGAACTACAAGTAATGAACGGATGGCTGAGGAGATGGTGCGAGGAGGAGGGATTCCACTTTGTTCGAAACTGGACGACCTTCTTGGGGAAGAACAAGCTCTACAGGAGAGATGGACTGCACCTGAGCACAGCTGGGACGAGGCAGCTGGCAAGAAACATCCAAAACGCCATAGACCTAGCTTTAAACTGAGGAGAAGGGGAAAGCCGGAAGTCGATCTGGCCTCGACACACCGGACATTGGTATCAAAAAATGATACTGAACAAGGACTTTGCAAAAGAGAGCTTGGGACCGAGTGGGATCTTTTGGACAAAGGGACTGAGAGAAAATTCTTGGGCAAAGGGACTATGAGAGGCTTCTTGGATAAAGGGACTGAGGGGACACTTTTGGGCAAAGGGACCGAGTGGGAACTCTTGGACAAAGGGGCTGAGAGGGACTTTTTGGACAAAGGGACTGGGAGGGAACTTTTAGACAAAAGGGCTGAGTGGAAATCTTCAGAAAAAAGGCCCACAGATGCAATGCAGGGGCCCAGTGCCCAAACGAATCTAACAGGCATGGTTGAAAGAGAACAATGGGAGCAAGAGGACCATCCAAAAAAGGAGATACTGGATGGGGGCAAAACGGACACGCCACGGGAGGTGGATGACCGAGTAAAGGCAAGCCAGGTGGGAGCGCCGAGCCATGGAAAGAAAACAGCAGGGCGGGCGACAAATCAGGACCTATATTGCCTCTACACAAATGCGAGGAGCCTCAGGGCCAAAATGGGAGAGCTGGAAATTATAGCCAGTCAAAAAGCCCTGGACATAATTGGAATCACAGAAACGTGGTGGGCTGATGACAATAAATGGGATGTGGTCATACCAGGGTACAAACTTTACAGGAGAGACAGGACACACAAGAAGGGTGGAGGAATAGCGCTATACATAAAAGACTCCATACCCTCAACCAAAATGGAAACAGCAGTAAGGTCGGAAGGCTTGGAATCAATATGGGTTAAGCTACCAGGAGGATCTGGAGCAGACATCAAATTGGGTCTATACTATCGTCCGCCTGGCCAATCGGAAGAAATCGACCGGGACCTGGAGACGGAACTGCGGAAGGTATGCAAGAATGGAAGTGTGGTGGTGATGGGGGACTTCAACTACCCTGGGATAGACTGGAGTATCGGGCACTCAAGTTGTGAGAGAGAGGCCAAATTCCTGGAAGCCACGAGGGACTGCTTCCTGGAACAGCTGGTCACGGAACCTACACGAGGAGAAGCTACTCTTGATCTAATCTTCAGTGGACTGGGGGGACCTGCAAAGGAAGTAGCGGTATTAGACCCACTGGGGAACAGCGATCACAACATGATCCAGTGCAGACTAGAACTGGGATCATCCAGGGTGAAAAGAACCACAACAACAGCGCTCAACTTCAAGAAAAGGGAATTATGATGCAATGAGGAAAATGGTGGGGAAGAAACTCAACGGCAGCACAAGGAAGATAGAGTCCGTAGAAAGCGCCTGGACCCTGCTCAAGCGTACGGTGCACGAAGCACAGAACCTGTACGTCCCCAGGTTCAGAAAAGAGTGCAAGAAAAATCGAATAAAGAACCCAGCATGGATAACGGCAGCTGTAAAAAAGGCGATCAGTAACAAGAAAGCATCGTTCAAAAAATGGAAACAGGACCAAACGCAGGCCAACCAAAAGGAACACAAGGAAAGCCAGAAGGAGTGCCACCGAGTGGTTAGGAGAGCAAAGAGGGAATATGAAGAGAGACTAGCGGGAGAGGCAAAAAATTTCAAATCATTCTTCAGGTACGTAAAGGGAAAGCAACCAGCGAGGGAGGAAGTGGGGCCCTTGGATGATGGGGATAGAAAGGGAGTAGTGAGGGAGGAAAAAGAAATAGCTGACAAGTTAAATGACTTCTTTACGTCGGTCTTCACGAGGGAGGACACATCCAACATTCCGGAACCAGAGGAAATAGAAAATGGAGATCAAGATAGCAAGCTGGTCCAATTAGAGGTGAGCCAGGAAGATGTCCTCAGGCAGATAGACAAGCTAAAGAGCGACAAGTCGCCAGGTCCGGACGGCATTCACCCAAGGGTGCTCAAGGAATTAAGGAATGAAATAGCAGAGACACTTCAGCAAATATGCAACCTATCCCTAAAAACTGGAGAGATCCCGGAGGACTGGAAAATAGCTAATGTCACGCCCATCTTCAAGAAGGGTTCGAGGGGCGACCCGGGAAACTATAGGCCGGTAAGCCTCACATCGGTCCCGGGAAAGATGATGGAGGCACTGATTAAGGACAGCATCTGTGACCATATCGAAAAAAATGGACAGCTAAGGTCGAGCCAGCATGGGTTCTGCAAGGGTAGGTCGTGCCTCACAAACTTGTTGTACTTCTTTGAGGGGGTAAATAACCAGGTGGACAAAGGTGAACCCATAGACATAATTTACCTAGACTTCCAGAAAGCCTTCGATAAGGTACCACATGAGCGGTTGCTCAGGAAGCTATGGAATCATGGGGTGCACGGGGAGGTCCACCGATGGATCAAAAACTGGCTGGCAGACAGGAAGCAGAGGGTTGGTGTAAAGGGCCATTACTCGGACTGGCAAGGGGTCACGAGCGGGGTTCCTCAAGGATCGGTGCTGGGACCGCTCCTGTTTAACATATTCATTGACGACCTGGAGGCGGGAACAAAATGCGAGGTCATCAAATTCGCAATGACACCAAACTATTCAGCAAGGTTGAAACCACGGTTGACTGCGAGAATCTCCAAAGGGATCTTACGACATTGGAAGAATGGGCGAAAAAGTGGCAAATGAGCTTCAATGTAGGGAAATGCAAGGTCATGCATATAGGGAGAAGGAACCCGATGTTCACTTACAAAATGGGGGGATCAATGCTAGGGGTCAGTAATCTGGAAAGAGACTTGGGAGTGATGGTAGACACGACATTGAAGGCGTCGGCACAATGCGCCACAGCCTCGAGGAAAGCAAACCAAATGTTAGGTATCATTAAGAAGGGTATCTCGACCAGAACGAAGGAAGTCATCCTGCCACTGTACCGGGCTATGGTGCGCCCGCATCTGGAATACTGTGTACAGTACTGGTCACCGTACCTCAAAAAGGACATGGCAATGCTTGAGGGAGTCCAGAGAAGAGCAACTAAACTGATTAAGGGTATGGAAAACCTTACATACACTGACAGACTGAAGAAGCTGGGGCTGTTCTCCCTGGAAAAGCGGAGACTCAGAGGAGATATGATAGAGACCTTCAAGATCCTGAGGGGCATCGAAAAGGTTGACAAAGACAGATTTTTCAATTTGAAAGAAACCACAAGAACAAGGGGTCACTCGATGAAATTGAAGGTTTAAAACAAACGCAAGGAAGTTCTTTTTCACACAGAGGGTGGTGGACACATGGAACACCCTTCCGGAGGCCGTGATAAGAAATAGCACAGTACAGGGTTTCAAGGATGACCTGGATAGGTTCCTGGAAGACAAAGGGATTGAGGGGTACAGATAAGAGCAGTGGAAGGTTTAGAGATAAGTGTAGAGGTAGGCATAAAATTAGTCAGGGACCGCTGACCAGGCAATATGCCTGATGGGCCGCCGCGTGAGCGGACCGCTGGGCTGGATGGACCTCTGGTCTGCCCCGGCGGAGGCGACTACTTATGTACTTATGTACTTATGAAAGTCAGGCAGTTTCACAGAGCAGCACCACATAAGGTGCAAAACTTGCTTTTTGCCCACCGTCTCCTCTCATTAGCAGCGAAGTGGACAGGACACAGGTTGCAACTTGATATGGGCCTATCATAGAGACTAGGTTTGTAAGAAAGTGAAAGGCAGCTGTAGCTGAGAGGTGGTAAAGTGGTAAAACAGGCAAATGACAATGATTTTTTTTAAAAACAACCCAAAAACATGTATTTAGACTTTGGAGAATTCTAGGATTATTTGCATTTCAGATATTTTTCAGTGTTTTACTTATGTTTACACTATGTTCTGTGGTGTTTAACAAATGCTTTTTAATATTATTATTTTAGCAGCAAATCAAATGAAACATCCAAACAGCTACATTTTAGAACAATAGTTTGAAACGAAGCTGGGCATTAGAAATGATCTTTCACATAAAGGTCACAGTACTCATAGAAACCTCATTTTCAGATTATCCAGATCAATCATCTGCCCTTCTTTTAGAAACCTCTGTTTTATATCACAAAAAAATGTAAAAGTACAACACTCTCATATGTGTGAGAAAAATCTTTCCTTTTTCATTAAGTCCATATGTCCATTTCAGTGACAAGTCTATCAAAACATTAGAAATGTCATCCATTTCAACAACTATCAAACAGTGAAGTTTGCTGTTAGATTTTTATGTTTGTTATACATTCCCTCCCTCCCTCTTTTTTTTTTTTTTCTTTTCTGGGTTTTATTATTTTTGCTAATTTTGGCCTGCAATTATGTCCGCTGTGACTTTTGCTTTTCTAACCAAATGTTGCCACACCCCCATCCTCTTTCTCTCTTCTCCTTGGCAGAAGGAGAGGGGCTTATTTCTTGCTATCTTATTCATCACTTTCAACATGGTGCTAGCTCAGTGTTTCACAGATGGTCACAATGTAAAGTGCTGCTGATCCAGTAAGATTTTAATTGTCCCCCTCCATTACAAAACCGCACTAGCGTTTTTAGCACTAGCCATGGCGGTAACAGCTCGGATGCTCATAGGAATTTTATGAATGTTGGCTAGCACTAAAAACACTAGATTGGCTTTGTAAAGAAGGGGGTGTGTTAGCAAGACAGCAGAGAGTTAAAAAAACAACAAAAGAACCCTCCTTTACCCATAACCCTCTGCTGACTAATCAGGAAAGTCCTGAAAGTTGGGTCAGGTTGTGAACAGCCTTGCTGCTGTATTGGAGAAAATGTATAGGTTTGTGATCTGAGCTGACTTGTGTCATCATGGGAAAATGTCTGTGTAGTGGTCTTATTTTGGTCAGGAATGTGGTGGGGATTGCTAAAGGGGCTAGTACAGTGGCTCTGCAATAGAAGCTTAGCACACTAGCCTTTTTCATTGCCCCCTCCCTCAATGTTGTTAATTCTTTTTCCAATTATGTGGCCATAATAAGCTTAATGCATTTTTATGTGTATGAAATTATCTTAGAAGCCTATTATCCCTCTCATTTAAATAATTAACATGCGCTTAATTTGTTTTTGAGCCATATGGTAGCAGCAATTTTTCTGGTGCACAGCCAGCTTATGCAGCCATCCTATGCCTGTGGATAAGAAGAGTGAAATCATGCTATCCAGCCTCATTGGAGATACAATTTGTTGCCTAAGTGGAAAAATGGAGTGGGCAGCTAGAGTCATGGCCCAATCAACTTTTATATCCCACATGGAATCAGCAACTAGGAAGTTTGAGGGGTACGGCAGAGGTTGATTATAGTCTTGCCGCACCCATCCAAGACCCTAATCTAAATTTACCCCACTCCCTCCCCTATCCCATCCCTGCATATAACATGAAAGTTTGTGTGTAACCATATAGACCGGTAACTACTATCTTCCCCCAAGCACCATAAATTCACCCCCAATTTAACCCTTCAAGTATCAATAAATGTTAATAAAATCAAATGTAATCCCCCCAAAATTGCAATTATCATACAATATACTTTAAAATTAAGTTATTAACTTATCTATATATTTAATTTAACATTATACATCATATCTGATCCTTAGCTACCTTAATCCATAGCAACAAATATTTCATGTAGACCCTCTAATAATTAAAGCAAACCCGCCAGACCTCAATCCACTAGGAATCTTTCCCAACAGAATTATCTAATAAGATTACTAGGAATATAACCAAATATAATATATAATACATAATAAATTCATTGAGAACTGCAGTATTCTTTCAATTAATTAATAAAGCAATTATTTAAATCCATTAAGAAAGGATACACACTCATAAGCAATCTACGCTCGGTAAACATTTAATTAATTAAATAACCAGATGGAAACTAAAAAAATCAATAAACCAATAATTAATTAAAAATAAAAATTACCAAAATCAATATAAGAAAAATCAGAATCACTGCACAATAAATTTATCATTGTACTCTAATAAAAATATAGGACTAACTTAAGAATATATAGCCTTCAAACAACATGTTTTTTGGAAGAAGGAACTCAGTCTTAGAAGTAATAATTTTCATACATGTCGCTGCATCTTTCTGGAACCATTATGGCCAATTATATCCAGGTTGTGGAAGAAGATGAGTCACTTATTTCAGGCAAATGATATCAATTTGAATTATTCTTTTCCTCTGTTGTTTAGCATTCGTTGTGCCATGTGGGCTTCCATGGTCTGTACTGTCCACTCAGGAGCAGCCTGCGTGATCTTTTCCAATAGGTTATTTACCAGGCTAAGAATCCCATATGCTGCAAACTGTTGGCACTCTTCATCCTTAAAACAGTTGAGACTAACTAGTTCTAGTAATTGTGACAACTGGACACCAACAACTAACCAAGAGTTTACCCTGTTTTAAGATTGGCCAAGAATAATTCCCGGAGAGTCATTTAAGCATAAAAGAAGATTGTAATCAGTGGCTCATTTAGAGTGACATGTCTCCAATACATAGATCTGGTGTTTGTAGTTCCTGGAACCACTTGTCAGGGCAGTAGAATTCTAGGGCTGGTAGTCTCTGGAGAGTTACTTTTCACTGCAGCAGATATTTGAGTCAAAGTTATTTTTCCATATTAGCATTGGTTCAGTAAGTTACTTTGCTACCAACTGCTAAGCAAGTTTCTCTGCATAGACTTTAAAGAGAGGAACAGGAACTTTATATTTATCATAAATGACCTCTCTCTTCGCTGGATCATTGGGATGGAGACGATGATCTCTAGAAGCCAGGCTTAGAAGCAAACCTCTCTTTAGATCCGTCCCTAGTTTGGAATTTAAATCTTCTTTTAGAGTCTTGAGAATATAAAAATCAAATCCAGAAACTGCATCAATGAGATCCAGTGTTTTCATGCTGACCAAGATAGTAAATTTCTATCAAGGAGTTCACTATAATACTCCCAATCAAACAGCTGTGGTTTCCATGTCTTCCTTAGTCTATTTGAAAGCTTGTCATTTTTACATATCTGAACCCACTGATCCAGCCCTCGCCACCCCACAGTCCCTGATCAGCTTCAGGGAGAAGTAGGGCTTAATAGGGACATCTTGCATACACTCTCACTGTCCTGTCTTTGGGTTCAGCCTGTATTTGACCCCTTATGATCACCAATGAACTGGTGTAGATTTCTTAGATTTTAGCAGAGATGTCAGATCTTGAACTGGTAATCGGGAATAGATGCCTCTTTTCAGTTTCAAAGTCTCTCAGATTGCAGGAGGGTAATTATATAATGGCATAGCCAGTTACCTCCAATCAGTTATTACCAAATGGGTAAAGCCAAACCACTAAACTTCTGATCCTTCTCTATAGGAACGCACAGCCCCTATTCAAGTCTTAATATTCTACTCAAATTACTAACTCTCCCCTCCTGCAATTCTGGCGCATTTATTTTATTTTCAAGCACCTCTTCTCTTTCAGCTCTCCTTACCACACGATAGTGTAGTCTCCATATCCATATATATGTGACGACACACTCAAGTAACTCTTCATTACCTGCATAGCAATATTTCTGAGTATTGCCAGGATTCCTTTACTGTCAGTTTCCTGAAAAACTCCCTTGGCACTGTTCACTAATGTCATCACGGCCTTCTCTAGCCTGCATTCGTTAGGAACCCTGAAGCTCTGCCCACTATTTCTCAATCGCATTGTTCCATAGGCTCCCCTGAAGCCTAATAATATCTCCACCACAGACACTTTTGCTGAAAACTAATACTTAAAACATTAGTTCTATCCATTCAGAATCAATGTCATGTCCAAAACTTTACCTTAAAAAACATTAATAGAATTAAAGAGTATTAAAAATAAATAAAAATACATCCAGGCTTTCAACATGAGTTCATGAAGTCATCAAATCTAAATGCAGACTAATATACTCTTGTAGTTTTCTCCAATCCTCATAATGACTTGTTTTATTATTGTGAGTGATCTTCATAACCGCAGGGTATAATAGCCTGTACTTTGTTCCTAACTGCCGCAACTGAGGTCTGAGAAGCAGAAACTGCTTTCTAAAGCAAGCAGTAAATTTAGCAAAATCAGGCAGGAAATGGATTTTCGTTTCCTGCCATTTCAGCGACTTAATTTGTTTGGCAGAAGACAAAATTTCCATAGCCTTGGAATGTGATGTGTTCTTTCTATTTCTAATGGATACTTCAGATTGAGGGAAGAGCAGTTTTGGTAAGAAATTTTCAAGAAAAGATATAGCATTTGAGCCCTCAACCCCTTCCAGGAGCTCTAATACTCTAATGTTGTTCCTTCTACTTCTGTTGTTAGCATCCTCCAATTCTTTAGTTAGACATGCCACAGCTTTATAATCAGTTTGAATTTTATTCAAACTGCCTTCCACCTCAGAAAGCCAGTGTTGTAACTGTCCAGTCCTGGCATCACATAACTTTAACTGCTGTGAGAGATTGTGAACTTCTTCTTTTACTGTTTTTAGTTCAGTTGTATTATCTTGAAGCATATCTCTTATAGATTTCAGCTCCAAGAACACTTGTTCAAACATTTCTGAGGTATCTTTAGGAAGTGGCACTTTTGATGGAGTTGGTGGGTCTGGTTTAGCCTGTTTAGCTGAGGCCCCCATAGCAAATGCTGTCTCTAATCTGGTCTGTCTTCCTGAAGCCATATCTGTTGTAGAAGATTTTACAAATCAAAATATTCACTTTTTGAGAGTAAATTTGACCTCCTGTGCTGACAAATTGGCTGAATAGTGCTGCTGAGGGAAGAGATGTAGAATCACCCATTCATTTTGTATTGCAGCCAAGCCACGCCCCCCAAAATTGGTTGGTATATCAAATTTTAATGATAATAATTGCTTGGTCTACATTGCAAAAAAAGTGCCAGAATGTTCTTGGTTTGATCTTAAGTTAGAGGCAAAATATAAAATAGGGGTACAATTCCTGGCTTGTAACAAATAAAGGCTTATCATGCCAGGACAGGCTCTGTCTTTTTTTAAGAATTTATATTCACATTAAAAGAAAAAATCATTTAAGACAAATAAAACCAAAGCATAGTCCATATCCTTGGGAGAAAAAGATCATAATTAACAAAACCATAAAGTAAAAAAGTGGAAACCAGCAAGCTCACAGTATTATGAAATAGTATTCCAATAAATCCCAACACTTAAAATAAAAAATCAGGAAATATTACTAGATACTTCAGCAGCTGAATTTTGTAACATAAATTCTCTATTGAAAAGGATATGTAAATACATAACATACTCTGCTCATAGTGACCAGATAATTACAAGGAAATGTAAAGAAAATGGAGACCTTCAAAATCAAAATGAGTTCTCAATGCCAAGAAGGCCTCCTAGTTAGATGAATAAGTTTGACCACATCTGGGAATCTATATCCTTTGCCAACAAAAGGGGACTTGTTTGTTTTCTCAAAATACACTGTCCTAATCCTTTTCTTCTCTCATTCAAACTTCAAAATAACCAATAATGTAGCTCTTGAAATGATGCAGGCAAATCAAAACTGTTAGGTGAGGCAATCTGATCATGCCATCTTCTAGTTTCTCATTTAGTTTTACTCCTTTAGACAAATAATGTTCATCAATATCACAGAATCCACATCTATATAAAATAATACTTTCTTAAGTTATTTCTTCAATGATAATACAGTGAAAATTGTGTCAGTAGAGAAAAATAAGATGTAATAAATTCAACAAGCTTTCCACATTTTCAAAGCTGCAATACCTCTTAGTTTTGTATTACTGTCATCCACAAAGTTAGATACACCCATTTACAGATCACTACTTGATAAAATAGGATTCAAACATATGCATCTTAACTTTTATAAATAGTTTTATTTTAAATACTACAATTGGTTTTTGAAAGTTAATGTCTTTCCATTATGATCTAGGATTTAGAGGATAATACACAGCAGGATTCAAAGCAATAAGGCTATAAACACATTATCTTCTAATAGTCTAATACTTAAGACATGTCATGATTCCTGAGGCTAGTATGAGCAGCAGTCACATGAATTTTAAAAGGACAACACAGTAGACATACTGATGATTTTAGATCATCCTACTGTTTTCAAGGATCACTCAAGATTTGCTTATTAGAAACCCAATGTTAATGCTGAGCTGAAATACTTAAAAGTATTCAGAAGCTGTATACATTTGCATTTTATGAAAACATCATTTAAACAGTATGTTGTGCAATATTTCAAAAGCAAAAACAAACAGCAGCACTCCATTAGTCAAATTATTCACCTGCAAGCTCTCTGAAGCCCTGAAATATCCTTTTTACAGAGTTGTGAAACCTGAACATAGTGAAACTTGGCATACTGTAATTAGTAGCCTTCTTATTGAAGAAAGCATTTGATGTCAATGTTGGATTGGGCTACTCATCAGCTAACACCAACAGAAGAGACTGTGTATGTCATAGTTTCAGATTCTTGCTGATACAGCTTCTCCCAAAAGTTCAGGAGCTGCTAGAGAATAGCTATAAAATCAGAATGACTTCTGCAATAATACTTTCACTAGAAAAAGTGAAATACTAGTCACCCTAAATTATTTAAATACTACAATTTAATGGTCACAATTTCTACATTAACTTTCCCATCATTGCATACAATTAGGGTTTGTTTTTAGTTTTTTAACCCAAGACATACCCAAGAGATACGTTTGGCGAAGGCACAGGCGGAAGAACAAATGGCTAAAAATGTAAAAAAGGGAGATAAAAATTTTTTCAGATATATTAGTGAAAGGAGGAAGATAAAAAATGGAATTGCTAGGCTAAAAGATGCTGGGAACAAATATGTGGAGAGTGATGAGGAGAAAGCAAATGTGCTAAACAAATACTTCTGTTCTGTGTTCACAGAAGAAAATCCTGGAGAAGGACCGAGATTGTCTGGCAAAGTTACACGAGAAAATGGAGTAGATTCTGCGCCATTCACGGAGGAGGGTGTTTATGAGCAACTTGAAAAACTGAAGGTGGACAAAGCGATGGGACCAGACGGGATCCATCCCAGGATACTAAGGGAGCTCAGAGAGGTTCTGACGAGTCCTATTAAAGACTTGTTCAACAAATCTCTGGAGACGGGAGTGATTCCTGGGGATTGGAGGAGAGCGGATGTGGTCCCTATTCATAAAAGTGGTCACAGGGATGAAGCAGGAAACTGCCTCACTTCAGTTGTTGGAAAAATAATGGAAGTGTTGCTGAAAGAAAGGATAGTGTATTTCCTTGAATCTAATGGGTTACAGGATCCGAGGCAACATGGCTTTACAAAAGGTAAATCGTGCCAAATGAACCTGATTGAATTTTTTGATTGGGTAACCAGAGAGCTGGATCGAGGACATATGCTAGATGTAATTTACTTGGATTTCAGCAAAGCCTTTGATACAGTTCCTCATAGGAGGCTGTTGAACAAACTTGAAGGGCTGAAGTTAGGACCCAAAGTGGTGAACTGGGTCAGAAACTGGCTGTCGGACAGACGCCAGAGGGTGGTGATTAATGGAAGTCGCTCGAAGGAAGGAAAGGTGACTAGTGGAGTCCCTCAGGGTTCGGTGCTGGGGCCAATCCTGTTCAATATGTATGTAAGTGACATTGCTGAAGGGTTAGAAGGAAAAGTGTGCCTTTTTGCAGATGATACCAAGATTTGTAACAGAGTAGACACCGAAGAGGGAGTGGAGAATATGAAAAAGGATCTGCAAAAGTTAGAGGAATGGTCTAATGTCTGGCAACTAAAATTCAATGCAAAGAAATGCAGAGTAATGCATTTGGGGATTAATAATAGGAAGGAACCGTATATGCTGGGAGGAGAGAAGCTGATATGCACGGACGGGGAGAGGGACCTTGGGGTGATAGTGTCCGAAGATCTAAAGGCGAAAAAACAGTGTGACAAAGCAGTGGCTGCTGCCAGAAGGATTCTGGGCTGTATAAAGAGAGGCGTAGTCAGTAGAAGGAAGAAGGTGTTGATGCCCCTGGTCATTGGTGAGGCCCCACTTGGAGTATTGTGTTCAGTTTTGGAGACCGTATCTGGCGAAAGACGTAAGAAGACTTGAGGCAGTCCAGAGGAGGGCGACGAAAATGATAGGAGGCTTGCGCCAGAAGACGTATGAGGAGAGACTGGAAGCCCTGAATATGTATATCCTAGAGGAAAGGAGAGACAGGGGAGATATGATTCAGACGTTCAAATACTTAAAGGGTATTAACGTAGAACAAAATATTTTCCAGAGAAAGGAAAATGGTAAAACCAGAGGACATAATTTGAGGTTGAGGGGTGGTAGATTCAGGGGCAATGTTAAGAAATTCTATTTTACGGAGAGGGTGGTGGATGCCTGGAATGCGCTCTCGAGAGAGGTGGTGGAGAGTAAAACTGTGACTGAGTTCAAAGAAGCGTGGGATGAACACAGAAGATTTAGAATCAGAAAATAATATTAAATATTGAACTAAGGCCAGTTACTGGGCAGACTTGCACGGTCTGTGTCTGTGTATGGCCGTTTGGTGGAGGATGGGCAGGGGAGGGCTTCAATGGCTGGGAGGGTGTAGATGGGCTGGAGTAAGTCTTAACAGAGATTTCGGCAGTTGGAACCCAAGCATAGTACCGGGTAAAGCTTTGGATTCTTGCCCAGAAATAGCTAAGAAGAAAAAAAAAAAAAAAAAAAAATTTAAATTGAATCAGGTTGGGCAGACTGGATGGACCATTCGGGTCTTTATCTGCCGTCATCTACTATGTTACTATGTTACTATGTATAAGGGGTTGAAAACCTGTATATTGGAGAAGAAAAATAACCCCCAAAAATTAACAAAACGGGACCAGACTTAGTATGGGTATAACCACTGAAAAGACACATTGAGTTCAAAACTGGACCACAAGATAAAAGTCCCACAAATGTATTTCTATGGGAAAGGGGGTTTCACCAGCTGCAGCATCAACACTGTTACTCTGAATGCATGTGGAAAGTATGCAGAATATGGCTCATGTAAGCCTTTCCAATTCTTCTATATGTGTCATATCTATGTATGTCTCCAACCTAGTGGGAAGACATGAAGAGAGGCTGTTCGAAAGGAGAGGTAGCCAAACATTTGGTAGGTTTGGAAAAGAATATTACATGAAATGAAGTGTGATAGTGTGTTAAACAATTAGATGTCACTGTCAACAGATTTTAAAGATTAGATCTTAGTGTTTACCCATAGTGTGATACTGATCCATGGTAACAAGTATTGCCATTATTCTCATCCGTTAGTTGACAGTATACCTAGCAATCAGTACCAAACTACACAGTTCAGTCATTAAATGTCACTATACACAGAAACCTGTTATAGCTATACAGTTCGGTCACAATCATAAAAATTAAATACACATTTGAATCACTAAGAGACAGTCCTTCATGGATAGAGTTGGTAGCAAAAGTCAGTGCAGTCTGCAATACATCTGGAAACTGACTGCTTGGTTACGGTTTAGCCCAGACTATTAGGATAAGATGAAAATCAGAAAGGCTTTCCTGATTGGATGCATAGCTGAGTGTATGTAATATAGCTTCAGCTTGCTGAGAATTGTTTGGGGGAGGGAGAACCAGAATGATGATACTCTGATTAAGATGGAACTCAGATCCTACTTTAAGCAGAGAAAAACTGAGTATATGAAAAATAGTGGTCTGTGGCCTGACGTTGACTCACTTGGCCAAGGTAATAGCAATGAGAAAAAATATATCCCATGAAATATGATGAAGTATTATAGGAGACATCAGCTCAAAAGAGGCCTGAGTCAACTGCATGAGGACAACATTAAGGTCTTGAGGGTGGAGGAGGCTGGATAAACAGTCTGGTATGCAAGAATCCTTCTATGAATTTGGAGACCAAGGGATGAATCAATTCAGGTTTACTGTCCACTAGATTGTAATATGCAGTAATAGTATTTATCTGCTATTACTGCTACAGGTTTGTAGATTAGAGTTAGATAAATGTAGAAGATAATCCAGCAGCATTGGATTGGGCATTGTACTGGATCGTGACCCTGTTAGCACACCAGAGCACAAAGTGTTTCTCCTTCAGGTGATAAGGTTTGCATGTAGATGGTTTTCTGAATGCAAGTACTTCGTATACCACGATACTGGTAAGGGTGAAGTCATTCTGCTTTCATTATCCAGTCTGTCAGGACCAAGGCTTTGAGGTTGGAGTCAATTAGCTGTTGGAAGAGTTGCTGCTGGCCAGCATTATGAGCCCTAGAAACCATAGCTGGTGCAACCATAAAGGAGATACTAGGATGACAGGTCCACTTAGATTGCTCTCTGACTTTCAGAAATTTAAAAGAAGTTGAAGACAACTTTATTTATAGCTGGTTCTCTTTTTATTATTGTTGTAAGAGTTCTCTGCTTATTTGTTTATAGTATTGCTTGCCCTGGATTGGTAGCATAGAATGTTGCTACTCTTTGGGTTTTCGCCAGGTACTAGTAACCTGGATTGGCCACCGTGAGAACAGGCTACTGGGTTTGATGAACCATTGGTCTGACCCAGTAAGGCTATTATAATGTTTTTATAATTGTGTATGTATTTTGTGAACCGCTTAGGTTTTAAGTGGGATATAAGTTTTTAATGAAGAAATTAATTAATGAATTAAATAAATAAATAAATGACATATGCTCAATCTAACAGAATTTTATGAATCACCATGGACTGCAACAGAAAGGGTGAGAAGGCATAACCATGAAATTGTGAAGGCTTCATGGGACAGTCTGTGCAGCCAGATTCCTAGAACAAAAGACTAGGTATTTGTGATTGCATTAGAAGGCAGAGATTTATACAGGTCATGTCACATTGTTGAAACAAGTGGTTGAGCAACGTGATCCTCTAGTCCACTAGTGAGGGACAAATCTGAAGATGAGGCCGTCCACTAGTTAATTGTGGACTTCTAGTAGGCTCTCCAATTGCAATGCAGCCCTATTAGAAATAGCAAAATTCCAAACCTATACACTTCCCAGAGAGAGTTTCTTGATCTAATACATGGCTACCTGGTTGCCTGTGTGGATGCAGTCAACTTTCCCTATGAGACAGTGACAGAAGACAGTACCATCCATGAAAATTGATGCTGAAGGCTCCTTTTGTAGGCAGCCCAGAAATCCTATATGCACAAGTACTAAAAATGTGCATCCTATTCCAATATTGACACATCTCTCATTAAAATAATGATTTTCATGGTCAGGATTTGTCATAACTAGTTCCACTAAAATTTCAAGTGCTACTGAATTGAATGCATTTGCGATCACATATATGGCAGAATGTGAACTGAGGCTACGAAGAGTCCTAACATGCATAAACAGGCTACTGTTATCATCAGGTGTTGGATGAGGGAAATGAGGATCCTGCACTGATCCTCATGGAAGAATACTTTTGCTGGAGAGTTATAAAGGTGGCAGGCTATGACCGCAGGCTGTCAACTCCAGGTTGATGAGGAAGTCCAATAACCACATGGAGGGAATGTACTGCTTCTCCAAGGCACCTGGCTGATATTTGGATGTCATCTAGATAAACACAGCAAGTCTTATATTCTGAATATATGCCCCAGAACAAGATATTTGGTGAATACCCTAAGGATCAATGAAAGACAGTGCCTTGTTCCCAGAATACTGGTTTTAGAAAGTAAATATTTCCATTGATGTGGGTATAATGGGATATGGAGGTGCAACATGAGCCAGTTCCTTGTGAAAAGCAGCAGGAAGTTGCTAGGAAGTGCATTTTGAATTTCTCTTTCTTTAGGAAGTGGTTGATGCTTTGAAATCCAGAATGGGGTAAAGGCTGCCACTTCTTTTGAATAGAAAAGTATCTGGAGTAAGCCCCATCCCTCATTCTGGGGTGAAAATGGTTTGACAGCCTGGTTTGAATAAGGCCAAGATCTCTAGTTGTAGCTGGGGAGATGTGATGCATGATACTGATGGAAGAAGACAGCCCCAAGAGGACTGTTTAGGAAGAGTAGCCCAATAAAGTTGAGCCTGCAGCCCTGAAATATGATTAACACCCAACATTCCATTATGATGGAGTGTTAGGTTGAAGTTTGGAGTTGATCCTTCACTGGTAAACAAACTAGAACTGCTTTTACAGTTTGTGGTTACACGGGTTGCCTGATTTCTGTTACACTGATGATATCTTAGGACATATGGTTCAATAGGTTGTCTTCTTGGAAGACAGATATAAGCTCGGTGGACTGGTTCAAGATATAGGCATCCACAGGGCTTCCAATAGATTTGTGCTTTGTATCTTTAAGGAGGAGTACATATATAAGCTTGGTAAACTGGCTGAACATACAGGCATTCATAGGGCTTCCAACAGAAGGGGATTTGTGCTTTGTGTGAAAAAGTGTTTAGTTTACCTGGTGATCAGAAAGCTCACACATCATCAAGCTGTTGTGCTGCTTTATGGTGGCTCACCCTTTTCACCAAACAGAGCATCTCCAAACATGGAGATCTGCAAGATGATAATGCAACTTCACCTGAAGACCTGAAATATGCAACCATACCATTCCTCTTGATTCTATAGCTACTGCTACAGTTGCATAGGTTTATAAGTATTTAATGTGACATGAATTAGATGGTATTGTTACTCCTCCAGTTCATTTTGCAGGGCCAGAATAATGACAGTAGGACTGCTAGGCACTGCGCTGGTGGCTTCAAGACTATTGCAGGTGTCATGGTGATATTATAATAATAACTTTATTCTTTTATACCGCCATAACCAAAAGTTCTAGGTGGTTTACTCTAAAAAGAGCTGGACAATCAGCGAAATACAATAATTACAGTAAAAAATACAAATATTTATAAAATAGAATTTCAATAATAAAACTCACTAAGTAATAAACTTATTGAACAAAGTGGTCTTAATTAATTTCTGAAAACAGCAATAGGATAACTTAGCTTGCTGAATACATTTACCTAACCAAGATTGTTGTCTATCAGCTTGAAATGCTAGGGTCCTATCTAAGAAGATCTTATATCTACACTCATTAATTTTTGGATAAGCAAATAAGTAGAAGTTTCTAGTTTCTCTTGATCAGGGCTGCCCACATCCGGTCCTCGAGATCTACTGGCAGGCCAGGTTTTCAGGATATCCGCAATGAATATGCATGAGAGAGATTTACCTGCACTGCCTTCTTGGTATGCAAATCTCTCTCATGCATTTTCATTGTGAATATCCTGAAAACCTGGCCTGACGGTAGATCTCGAGGACTGGACTTGGGCAGCCCAGCTGTTGATGGTCTATGCCAGTAGTTCCCAATCCTGTCCTGGAGGACCATCAGCCAGTCAGGTTTTCAGGATAGCCCTAATAAATATGCATAAGAGAGATTTGCATATCAAGAAGCTGGTAGGCATGCAAATCTGTTCCATGAATATTCATTAGGGCTATCCTGAAAACTTGACTGGTTGGTGGTCCTCCAGGACAGGGTTGGAACCACTGGTCTATGCAACACAAAATGAGGAAAAAGATAAGCTGGAGACAATCCCGATATCAGCTTAAAGCAGATACAGGAAAATTTGAATAATACTCTTGCCTCCAAAGGCAGCCAATGAAGTAAACGATATGGACTAATATGGTCATTCTTTTTTAAACCAAAAATCAATCAAACATCTGTATTCTGAATTATCCTTAATTTCCTTAGAATTTTTTTTGGGTGCTCCTAAATAGATGTTACAATAGTCTAAAATAGATAAAACTAATGCCTGCACCAATAGTCTAAACGATAAAGAATCAAAATATTTTTTTATGGTTCTTAATTTCCACAATGTAAAAAAGCATTTTTGTACCATTAAGTTCGTGTGGGAAGTGATAGACAAGAGTTTAGTTTCATTTGCACATCATATCCATCATACTTGGGTCCATGTGGGACATAAGAGAAGGGTTTGGCTTAGGGGTCTTAGCCTTCTTGAGAGCAGCCTCAGACATGACAGAGTGCTACTGGAACTGTTGATGTCCAGGTACTTTCTGTACTTTATATTTCAGGTCCAGTTTAGTTTTCTGGACATCTGGCATTTACAAAATCATTTGCAGAATTTTGAGCTACATATCCTGCTTCACAGAAAAATCTAAACATAGAAGTCTTGCCTATTATGAGGGGCCAAAAAAAGATATATGGAGGGCACCCTTGAAAGTTTCAATAGGAATTTAAGATGGCTTGAGCACATACACCGCCTCCAAATCAAATTCAGCTGGTTCTAGAGGACGATGTGGGCTTCGAGGGTCACCAAATTCAGGTATGTTCTCAGAAAGCTCTTCTAATGCCCAACCCTGAAGAAGTGATGGGAAGGATAATCCTCTGTATCACCTGCCAACCCTATCACCAGACTAGGTAGGGTCAACTGCAGTAGACTGGAACAGAGCAGGATGGTTTTTTTTAGAGGAATTTCTGAATGAGATGCGGTACCATGCTATTAGGATCTGCAGCACAAGAGGTGGATGGTGAACAGATATTGTGAAATTCTGGCATATCTTGCAGGAGCCTAGAGGAGTGTTTAGGTGGAGTCTGTGGTGTTTTGAGCTCTCTAGGCAAAGCAGAAATTGATTCACTTTTTGGATCCATTGCAAAGGCTTTGATTTACCAACCTTTTTATGGTGTCCTTCCCCAATTTGTTTCTGAGTGCTTAGGAGGGGACTGTGATCAGGGTTAAGAACTGTCAGTTGTGTTTTGAGATCTAGTAGCATTACTTTGCTTTGCTAATTAGGTGGAAACCACAGTACTTATGAAGGGACCTTGGGAGTCTAGAAACTTCATGTTGCTCTCTTATGACTTCTATGGGTACTCAGAGTGTCAAGAAGGTGAGGGGATCCAGAGTCTTTACTCTGAGCCTATTACAGGAACTGTTAGTGGTAGTAGAAGCCTTTAAAGAGTCTAGTTTCAAGGATCATGGCTTTTTATTTATTTTTAAGAATAGCTCTGAGGAGAGCATGGATTGAACAGGCAGAAAATCTACATTGATGTTTAAAACCAAAGGAAAGTTGGGATTATTACCAGAACAGGAACACTTGCATGACTCGCCTAAACCTTAAATTCCAGCAAGGGTAATGTTGATGCAACCCACAATAGTGGCTTCATTCAGGCCTGCTCATCTATAGAGAACCGTTATTTTCTTGGTTTTAAATTCTCGTAGGAAACCTAGTACCGGAACTCTTTAGCTTTCTTTAAGGTTTCCATGAAGTTTGTTACTGGTGATGAAGCATGGCAATGGCTGTTGCCTTGTCATGGGACAGGGGCACCCTCTGTTTTAAATGTGAAATGCATGCATACTTTCAAGGCTTAGATATATTATATTTTGTTTCATTATTCTTTCTAAACCAACAGAATATTTAGGAAAACTACAAACCACCTCTCCTCTCCAGCTCACAGATGCGCAGAGAGATTTTTCATTTTGGGTATGTGAGTTAACACTGTAGCCGGCACCAGAGCCTCCAAACAGGGACTACAAATGATATCCAAAGGAAAAAAAACCCCATCCACAAAGTTCCAGGGTTTAGTTTTCACAGGTAAGTTTAATATCAGAATGCTCAAACAAAAAGAAAACAAAATGGCCAAATCCAAACAATCTTCTCTGTGGGTTTAGTCTCCACAGAGCTTCTTTTCAATAAAGTTTTTCAAAGCCTGCTCCTACCAGGTTTCAGGTAAGTTCAGTTCACTGCTATCACACTACAATATTCAAACAGTCTTACATAGCAAAGCCTCCAGCTTATCATATAGCACGGCTGGGTAAAGGGGAGTGCCTAAAGTTTGCTTTCAAAAAGCACAAAAATAGCTTTCCAAAATCCCTCCCGGTTGGTTGCAAACTTCTCCCCACAGAAAGGCACTTTCAGCTTCTTAACAAAAAAATGTGCAAAGAACAAAACAGCAAAGAAACAATCCCACAGTTTAAGCAGTCAATGCCCCAGGTTGACAAAACAAACAAACAAAACAACCTCAGCCAAAATAGCAAACAAAAAAACCCTCAGTTCTTGACAAACAGTTTTCTACTCAGTCTTTACAAATGGATGCCAAGCCTACTTCCATCTGCTCAGGTGCTGTACACAAATCTTCAGGAGCCAACTCTCCTTGCAGTTCCATGGGCACCTCCAGATCTGCTGCTACGAACTCTGAAATAGCTCCAGCTTTTTCCACTGGGTCACAAGCATTACCCATGCTTGAGCCAGAAAGCTCTTCTTTAGGGAGAGCCCTGTGCTTTTTCCCTAACCTGCCTAACAGCTTACTAGCATCCACTGGCTTTTTAAGAAGGGAGCCACGCCCTGCTCTGACTGAGCCTGCTCTCGTTTGGGCTCCCCTGGTGGGCACTAGGGTAATAGCCTTCCTCACTATTCCTGGGAGAAGGTTTAAAGCCTATGTCCCTAGCCCTGCCGTGTGAATGGTAGTGATTGTAACGGTTTTCCTCATCCCCCCATTCTGGGTCTGTGTCATCTTCAGGAGGGCCAGCTTAGTGCTGGGAACTGGCCTTGGCAACCCCCTTTTTGGACCTCTTGCCACCCTTTCTGCCTGCTCTCACAGGGACGTCAGTCCAAGTGCATGACAGGTCACAACACTGAGCATGGGACGCCAGTGCACTCTTTAAGCAGCAGTTGCCAATTGAACTGCTAGCTTTCACTCAAGATGTGTAATAAAAGCACAGTTACTTACCGTAACAGGTGTTATCCAGGGACAGCAGGCAGATATTCTCTACATGTGAGTGACGTCATCCACGGAGCCCCAACGCGGACAGCTTTTCAAGCAAACTTGATTGAAGATTTCAAGTTTGCTGGTGCAGCACCACGCATGTGTGTGCCTTCCTGCTCCACTAGAGGGCGCATCCCCTCCTCATGGTCTTCAGTTCAGATAGCTAGCAAAGAAGCCAACCTCAGGGAGGTGGGAGGGTTGCGAGAATATCTGCCTGCTGTCCCTGGATAAAGCAATGTTACTTACCGTAACAGTTGTTATCCAGGGACAGCAGGCAGCTATTCTCACTAGTGGGTGATGTCATCCGACAGAGCCCCGATACGGACATCTTGCAAGCATGTCTTGCTTGAAGAAACTCAGAAGTTTCGAGATGCCCGCACCGCGCATGCGCCAGTGCCTTCCCGCCCGATGCTCCGGGCGTGTCTCCTCAGTTCAGGTAGCTAGCAGAGAAGCCAACCCAGGGGAGGTGGGTGGGACGTGAGAATAGCTGCCTGCTGTCCCTGGATAACAACTGTTACGGTAAGTAACATTGCTTTATCCCAGGACAAGCAGGCAGGTATTCTCACTAGTGGATGACTTCCAAGCTAACCTCAATGGGATGGAGGGAGAGTTGGCAACTTAGGAGAACAAATTTTGTAACACAGTTTGGCCAAACTGTCCATCCCGTCTGGAGAAAGTATCCAGACAATAATGAGAGGTGAAGGTATGAACCGAGGACCAAGTGGCAGCCTTACAAATCTCCTCAATCGGTGTCGATCTGAGGAAGGCTACAGAGGCCGCCATTGCTCTGACCCTATGGGCTGTGACCTTACAGGGAAGGGGTAATCCAGCCTGGGCATAGCAGAAAGAGATACAAGCCGCCATCCAATTGGAGATGGTGCGCTTCGATACAGGTCGTCCCAACTTGTTTGGATCAAAGGAGACGAAAAATTGAGGAGCAGTTCTGTGTGGTTTGGTGCGATCCAAGTAGAAAGCCAAAGCACGTTTACAGTCCAGAGTGTGCAGAGCTGATTCTCCAGGATGAGAATGAGGCTTTGGAAAAAACACTGGAAGCACGATGGATTGGTTGAGATGAAATTCAGAGACCACCTTAGGTAGGAATTTCGGATGAGTGCGGAGGACCACCTTGTCATGATGGAAAACTGTGAAAGGTGGGTCCGCCACCAAGGCCTGAAGCTCACTGACCCTGTGAGCAGATGTGAGGGCCACCAGAAAAACCACTTTCCAAGTGAGAAACTTTCGGGGAGCCTTGCTCAGAGGCTCAAAAGGAGGTTTCATAAGCTGAGAAAGGACAACATTTAGATCCCAAACCACTGGAGGTGGTTTGAGAGGAGGATTAACATGAAAAAGTCCTTTCATAAATCTGGAAACCACAGGATGAGAAGAAAGAGGTTTCCCTTGTAGAGGCTGATGGAAAGCCGCAATAGCACTCAGGTGGACTCGTATAGATGTTGACCTGAGACCAGACTGAGACAGGTGTAGAAGATAGTCCAATACAGAGGAAAGAGAGGCTCGTTGAGGCTCCTTAGAATTGGAAACACACCAAGAAGAAAATCTAGACCACTTCTGGGAGTAGCATTGACGAGTAGCAGGCTTCCTAGAAGCTTCCAAGACCTCTCTCACCGCCTGGGAAAACTGGTGAGGGGTTACGTTGAGAGGAACCAAGCTGTCAGGTGGAGAGACTGCAGGTTGGGATGAAGCAGTGAACCTTGATGTTGAGTAAGCAGTGAAGGAAACACTGGAAGAAGGACCGGCTCCCTGCTGCTGAGTTGAAGTAGAAGGGAGAACCAAGGTTGTCTGGGCCACCGAGGAGCAATCAGAATCATGGTGGCATGGTCCGATCTCAACTTGACCAGAGTCTTCTGAATGAGAGGAAATGGGGGGAACGCATAGAGGAAGCGATTCCCCCAATCTAGTAGAAAGGCATCTGCCTCGAGACGATGAGGAGTGTAGATCCTGGAGCAAAACAGAGGCAGTTTGAAGTTGTGGGGAGCCGCAAAGAGGTCTATCTGAGGCGTTCCCCACTGAGCAAAGATCTGATGAAGGGGCCTGGAATGGAGGGTCCATTCATGAGGCTGGAGAAGCCGACTCAGCTTGTCCGCCAAGACATTGTCCTTCCCCTGAATGTAGACAGCTTTGAGGAAGGAGTTGTGGCGAACCGCCCAATCCCAGACTCTGAGAGCTTCCTGGCAGAGGGAGGCCGAGCCCGTGCCCCCTTGCTTGTTGACATAATACATGGCGACCCGATTGTCGGTGCGAATGAGGACCACCATGTCGTTCAGCAGATGCTGAAAAGTTTGAAGAGCATTGAAGATGGCTCTGAGCTCCAGAAGATTGATTTGATGGAGTCGGTCTGCACAGGTCTAGAATCCCTGAGTGCGAAGCCCATCCAGATGCGCTCCCCAGGCATAGGTCGAGGAATCGGTCGTGAGAACCTTCTGGTGGGGAGGAGAATGAAACAGCAAACCTCTGGATAGATTCGAAGAGGTCATCCACCAGAGCAGAGATTGCCGAAGAGCAGGAGTGACCGTGATGTGTCGAGACAACGGATCCGACACCTGAGTCCACTGAGATGCCAGGGTCCACTGAGGAATTCTGAGGTGGAGTCTGGCAAACGGCGTCACATGAACTGTAGAGGCCATGTGGCCCAGGAGGACCATCATGTGTCTCGCCGAGATGGTCTGGCGAGAAGACACAGACTGGCAGAGATGAAGAAGAGCATCCATGCGCTGAGAAGGAAGGAATGCTCTGAGACGAATGGTATCCAGGACAGCCCCGATGAAGGGCAGAGACTGGTTCGGCTGTAGATGAGACTTGGGAAAGTTGATCTCGAATCCCAAACTCTGCAGAAGCAGAACCATGGACAGGGTCGCCGAGAGGACCCCCGAGGCCGAGGGAGCCTTGATCAGCCAGTCGTCGAGGTAGGGGAATACCTGAAGACCTTGGTTCCTGAGTGCTGCGGCTACGACCACCAGACACTTCGTGAAGACTCTGGGAGACGAAGACAGGCCAAATGGAAGCACTCGGTACTGCAGATGGAGATGTCCCACCCGAAATCTGAGGAACTTGCGAGAGGCCGGATGAATGGGGATATGAGTGTAGGCCTCCTTGAGATCCAGAGAGCATAACCAGTCATTCTGCTCGAGGAGGGGGTAGAGAGAAGCAAGTGTCAGCATGCGAAACCTCTCTTTGACCAGGAATTTGTTGAGGACCCTGAGGTCCAAAATGGGTCTTCTTCGGGACAAGGAAGTACCGGGAGTAAAACCCCTGGTTCAGTTGGTCCGTAGGAACCGGTTCCACGGCACGAAGCCGGAGCAAAGCCTGAGCCTCCTGAAGAAGAAGGGCGGTCTGAGTCAAGTTGGAAGGATACTCTCTTGGAGGGTGGTCCGGAGGGACCCGATGGAAATGAAGAGAGTATCCCTCCCTGATGATAGCAAGGACCCAGAGGTCGGATGTTATGGCCTCCCAGCGATGATAAAAATGATGGAGGCACCCTCCGATGGGAAAAACAGGGGGAGGCAGAACGAGGTTGGTTATGCCCTCGACGAGACAGTCAAAAAGGCTGTGTGGTCTTAGGGACAGCAGGCGACTGAGACTTAGGCTGACTCTTCTGGGGAGGCTGTCGCTTCGCCGGTTGCCTCGCAGGAGGAGTTTGTCTCGGCTGATAACGCCGCTGATAAATCAATGGTGGACGAGAAGGTCGAGACTGCTGAGGCTTGGGCTTTGGCCGAAGGATAGATTGGAAGGACTTTTCGTGGTCAGACAACTTCTTCGTGACAGTCTCGATGGATTCGTCAAAAAGATCCGCCCCAGCACACGGGACGTTCGCCAGGCGGTCCTGAAGATTCGGGTCCATATCAATGGTCCGCAACCAGGCCAACCGGCGCATCGTCACCGAGCAAGCCGCTGCTCGGGCAGAGAGCTCAAACGCATCATAGGCAGATTGCATCAACTGAAGTCGGAGTTGGGACAACGAAGCAACCACTTCCTCAAACTCAAACCTGGCCTGGGACTCGATGTATGGAGTGAACTTTCGAAGCACAGGTAGAAAAAATTTCAAGTAGGTTGCAAAGTGGAAGTTGTAATTCAGGACTCTAGACGCCATCATCGAATTCTGATAGATGCGTCGCCCAAACTTATCCATGGTTCTGCCTTCGCGGCCCGGTGGTACGGAAGCGTAGACCTGGCCAGGATGAGACCGCTTGAGCGAGGATTCGACCAGGAGGGATTGGTGCGAAAGCTGAGGTCCCTCGAAGCCTTTATGATGTACCATGCGGTACCGTGAGTCCAATTTGCCAGGGACCGCAGGGATAGAGTAAGGAGACTCGAAGCAGCGCATGAAGGTCTGGTCGAGGAGCTTATGCAGGGGGAGCCACAAGGACTCCACCGGAGGCCGAGGTAAGTGCATGGTATCGAGATACTCTTTGGAATATCAAGACCCCGCATCCAGAGTAATGTCCAAGTCATCCGCCATCTGTCTGAGGAACGACGAAAAGGACAGTTGGTCCGCCGTCGCCGGTCCTCGAGACGAACTAGAAGAAGACGAAGCCTCAGGCTCCAAAGAGGCCTGTGAGCAACAGGACGAGTAGAAAACTTCGGGGTCCTCGAACTCCGGGCCCGGAGGAGACCCAGTCGAAGCAGCATACCCCAACCGAGGCAATTTCTTCTGAGGCGAGATGGTTGAGTGTCGAGAGGAATGCTTCGAAGAGTGTCTGGACCGATGCCCCTCTCGATGCCTGGAAGGGGATCGAGTCCTTCTGTGCGAGACTGGATCAGACGCTTCCAAGGAGCAGATCGGACTCGATGCGGTCGATCGCAAAGGTGGGAGAGTCGGTGCTTCTCTGGACGTCACCCAGGCTTGATAGGGAGTTCGGAAGAACTCGTCCTGCTTCCTGCTATGCCCCGGGCTAGATGGCCCCGAAGGTGGACGCCACACTGAATCACGGGGCGGAGTAATCGGTTCCAAGGGAGGCAGGTCACTAAACGAGGGTTTCCTCGAGGGAATGGGCTCCAGAGGAGGCATCTCACTAAGAGAAGCCCTCCTCGAGGGAATCGGTTCTAAAGGAGGCATAGCATTCTCGGAGGACCTCCTCGAGGCCCCGGACACCACTCGCCGCTCCTCCTCGCCGAGCAACGAGGTCGTGCGGCGGGGAGGAGGAGGAGGGGCGGTCCGCCCCTCGAAGCCGAAGCTGGGAGGTCACCCTGGATGGTGGCAATCAGACGAGGCCCCATGGTTTGCATGAGCTCAACGAACTGAGCCTCCAGAATGGACCGCAGCGAAGCCGATATGGAGGGATCCGCACCAAAAGGGGGCCCTTCCGCACGGTCTCCGCGCTCTTTAGGTGCAGTGTGCTTCTGCTTGCCAGCTTTCGGCACCTTGAGCACCACTGGTGGAACTGTAGGGGTCGAGACCTGCTCCGAGAGAACGGAGGAAGGCACCGGCGCCGAAGCCTGGGCCGAAACCGGGGTGAATGATGCCGGTTTCAGGAGGCCCGAAGCAGCTGGGGAGGCAGCGGGCTTCGCTGAAGAAGTCGAAGCCCCCGTCGATGTCGATGTCGAAGCTGCAGGCGCTGACGAAGCATCCATCTTGAACATGGACTCCCAGAGCAGACAGCGGCGCTTAAACGCTCTCGCCGTCAGAGTGGAGCAAGGCTGGCACGATTTCGGAAAGTGATCCGGTCCCAGACACTGTAAGCAGCGTCGATGAGGGTCCGTGAGCGAAATCGCGCGCTGGCACTTGCTACACTTTTTGAAACCGGTAATCGGCCGGGACATAGGCCGGAAAAGCTCCGCCGCAAGGTCGAAGGCGCGGGGCCTCAGCCACGCGGCCGACCCGTAGTCGGAAGGAAAAATTTTTTTTTTTTGAAAAAAGAAATCAAAGAAAGAAATAAACGCACAGGAGAGCCCAAAAGAACTCAACCCGCGGCAAAAAGAAGGCAAAAGAGATATTCAATGGGTGCAAATTGAAGATAGACTTCTCAGCTCCGCGGAAGAAAAAGAACTGAGGAGACACGCCCCGAGCATCAGGCGGGAAGGCACTGGCGCATGCGCAGTGTGGGCATCTCGAAACTTCTGAGTTTCTTCAAGCAAGACATGCTTGCAAGATGTCCGTATCGGGGCTCTGTCGGATGACATCACCCACTAGTGAGAATACCTGCCTGCTTGTCCTGGGATAACACCTGTTACGGTAAGTAACTGTGCTTTATCCCAGGACAAGCAGGCAGCATATTCTCTACATGTGGGTGACCTCCAAGCTAACCAAAAAGGGACAGAGGGAAAGTTGGCAATTATGAAAACAGATTACGCAACCCCGACTGGCCAAACTGGCCGTCGCGCCTGGAAAAACGTCCAAACAGTAGTGAGAGGTGAAGGTATGAACCGAAGACCAAGTGGCAGCCTTGCAGACCTCCTCAATAGGCATGGCTCTGAGGAAAACGACAGATGCCGCCATCATTCGGACATAATGCCCCGTGACCCGATCTTGCAGCGAGAGACCAGCCTGAGCGTAGCAGAAGGAAATACAAGCAGCCAACCAGTTGTATAAGGTGCGCTAGGAAACAGGACGACCCAATCGACGAGGATCAAAAGAGATGAACAGTTGAGGAGCCGTCCGATGAGGTTCAGTAGGACGCAGGTAAAAGGCTAACGCCCTTATACAATCAAGAGTGTGAAGCGCCCCTCACCAGGAGGTGAGTGGGGCTTCGGAAAAAAGACCGGAAGAATAAAGGAATGATTGAGATGAAAATCCGAAACCACCTTGGGCAAGAACTTGGGATGAGTATGCAGGACCACCGTGTCATGATGAAATACAGTAAAAGACGGGTCCGCAACCAGAGCTTGCAGCTCACTGACTCTACGAGCAGATGTGAGACCAACCAGGAATACCACCTGCCAGGTGAAGTATTTCAAAAGAGCTTTATCAATGGATTCAAACGGAGGTTTCACCAATTGAGCCAGGACCACACGAAGATCCCAAACCACCGGAGGGGGCTTGAGCAGAGGATGAACATTGAAGAGACACTTCATAAAGCGGGAAACCGTCAGATGGACGGAGAGCAGCTTCCCATCAAGCGGCCGATGAAAGGCAGCAGTTGCACAGAGGTGGACTCAAATAGATGTCGATTTGAGACCAGACCGAGACAAGTGGAACAGATAATCCAGCACTGAAGGCAAGGAGGCAGAGAGCGGATCCATGCGGTGCTCAGCACAATACGCAACAAATCTGGACCATTTCTGGGAATAGCAATGCCGAGTGGAGCTCTTCCGCGAGGCCTCGAGAACATCCCCACCGACTGAGAGAAACAGGAGGGAGGCACGTGGCGAGGAACCAAGCTGATAAGTGTAGAGACTGCAGATTGGGATGCAACAGAAACCCTCAACACTGAGACAGCAGAGAAGGAAACACAGGTAGAAGCAGAGGCTCCCCGACACTGAGCTGGAGGAGCAGGGAGAACCACGGCTGCCGGGGCCACAGAGGAGCCATCAAGATCATGATGGTGCAGACCGACAGGAGGTGTACCAAAGACCTGAGAATCAGAGGAAAGGGAGGGAACACATAGAGGAACCTGCCCGTCCGATCGAGAAGGAAAGCATCCGCCTCGAGGCGAACCCGGGAAAACATCCTCAAGCAGTATCAAGGCAACCAGTGAGTGAGGGGCGAAGTGAACAGAACTACCTGTGGAGTTCCCCACCGAACAACCACCTGCCGCAGAGTCTGAGAATGGAGCGACCATTCATGCGGCCGAAAAAGGCGACTCAACGTGTCCACCAGACAATGCTGCTCGCCCTGGAAATACACCCCCGAAGAAAGAGGTTGTGGTGTAACGCCCCCTGCCAATGACGAAGGGCTTCGCTGCAAAGTGACAGGGAACCTATACCCCGGGCTTGGTCACAGAATACATCGCCACCTGAATGTCTGTATGCACCAGGACCCCACAATCCTGCAACCAAGAACGAAAATCCACCACGGCATTGTAAATGGCCCGGAGCTCCAGCAGGTTGATGAGGCAGCGATGGTCCGCACTCGACCAAAGACCGAGTCCGAAGGCCGTCGAGGTGCGCCCCTAAGCCTATGCAGAGGAGTCCATCATCAGAACCTTCTGATACGAAGAGGTGGCCCACCAACGAAGCAAGCATTTCAAGGAGGGAGGCACCGCAATGTGCTGGGAAGCGGATCTCGATCCTGCCACCACTGAGACGCTCGGGTCCAGTGGGGAACACAAAGATGAAACCAGATGAACAGCGGGACATGAACCGTGGAGACCCATGGTCCCAAAAGGATCATCATCTGCTCAGCCGAGACCGAAGACCACTGAGACACCAGCTGACTGAGGCGCAGACGGGCGGCCTGCCGAGGCAGAGGCAGAAAAGACCGGAAGTGGACCGAGGACAGAGGGGCCACCTTCCAGCATAAACGAACAAGGGCCTCCCCCTGAGGCCGAGACAAGAAGGAGCGCAGACAAACTGGATTCAGGTCCGCCCCGACGGACTCCCGAGACTGGGGCGGACAGAGGCGCTGAACCGCTCCCGGACTAGAACCTAGTGCAGGTCATGAAGGGCCAGGACCAGACGCAGATGGGAACGCCCAACCGACAGAGGCGAGGCTATACCCCCGGTGGGTAGACACAAAGGAGACACCCCTCCCAAAGGGAGGGGAGGAAGCCCCAGAAGGAGAGCAGCCCGGAGGCCATGCGAGAATAGTCAAAAAGATGGCCAGGAGTCGCCGAAGCCGGCGGCTGGACCGTAACCCAGCGCTACTGCAACTATTGTGGCCGCTGCAAAGGAGGCCGAGATAACACAGGAAAGGTATCCGAGCGCCCCTCCGGAGAGGGAGTCCAAACCGCCAAGGCAGAAGGGATTCAGCTGAAGGCATCCAGATAGGCGAAGGACCGGTCGCGTTCTGAGAGGCGGTTAGTGGCCACCGCAAGAGAGGCCTCAAGAAGCGCAGTACTCACGCAAGTAAAAGTGGCGAGATGATCCTGGAGATTCGGATCCCCAGCCACACTCTGAACCAAGCGAGACGACGCATGGCGGGAGCAATAGAGCCGGAGCAGGGAGAGAGTCTCCTCCAGGAGACCAAACTCCGTACTACAAGATTCCGGCACGTCTGCCCGGAATGAACCGAAGAGAAAGCGGGGAACCCTCTCGAACAGGAGCCAGAGACGTCGAGGCACAGAGCCCCAGGCGATGTCGAGGCACTAAGCCCCCGTCGATACCGGGGCACAAAACCGCAGTCGACGCCGAGGCCCAAAGCCTCAGCCGAAGTCGAGGTATAAAGCCCCCAGCGACGTTGCGGCACCAAGCCTCAGTCGACATTGAGGCACAAGGCCACAGTCAACCAAGGGGCACAAAGCCGCAGACGACATCAAGTCACAAAGCCCCGGTCGACGTCGAGGCATGAAGCCTCGGTCAACGACGAGGCACAGAGCTCCATCCAACGACGAGGCCCCCCAGCCTCAGTCAACATCAAAGCACAAGTCTCAGGCAACGCGGAGCACACGGCCGCAGCCGACATCGAAGGTACAAAGCCTCATAGAAACATAGAAAGATGACGGCAGATAAGGGCTACAGCCCATCAAGTCTGCCCACCCTATTGACCCTCCCTATTAAGTCTAATGACCCCCTTAAGTATGATTGTAATTATACTTCCACTCTACTGACCCGCTCTTTCAAGTCTATACCTTAGTGACCCTATCCCTTGGCATGACCCTCGTAGGGATCCCACATAGGTATCCCATTTTTTCTTGAAGTCTGAGATGCTGCGTGCCTCGATCACCTGCACTGGAAGCTTGTTCCAATGCTCAATCACTCTTTCCGTGAAGAAGTATTTCTTCACGGTCGACGTCGAGACACCAAGCCTCAGTCGACGTCGAGGCACAAAGCCTCAGTCGATGGCGAGGCACACCGAAGTCCGTCGAGGGTCGGAAGTTGGCACCTTACCAATGAAACTGGTAATGAAGATGCAGCAGTGCGCTCCATAGAGGGCAACCTCGAGGATGAGTATTCCCATAAAAGGAGGCACGCTTTGAAGGTCTCGTAGAGGTTGGCACGACTGCACTCGATGCCTGGAATGCCTGAGCCTCAGCCGGTGGCGTTACCGAGGTAACGCACCTAGAAGGAAAGAAAGAAAGACTAACCGGGGATCGATGCTACGGCAGCCTGATTCCAATGAAGGAAAAAGGGTCCCGACCATTCTGCTCACATGAGGTGAGCCCAGAGAAAGGCAAGGGAAAAAGAAAACACAGCTGCAGCCAAACGAGGCCTAGCAGCATGGCTGAGGCCCAAGAAGGGCCTGTCAGTGGAAACCAGCAGAAACACAATAAAAAGTCCTTTTTTTTTAAACAAAAAAAAATGCACGATTAATCAACAAACGCACAGCGACTCCCGAACAAAATAAAGAAGCCGCGGTGCTAGAAAGGCACTTAGAAAAACGCAGAGAAGAGAGACAGGGCTTTCTTGCTCCGCGGAAAACTAAGAACTGAAGACCATGAGGAGGGGATGCGCCCTCTAGTGGAGCAGGAAGGCACACACATGCGTGGTGCAGCACCAGCAAACTTGAAATCTTCAATCAAGTTTGCTTGAAAAGCTGTCCACGTCGGGGCTCTGTGGATGACGTCACCCACATGTAGAGAATATGCTGCCTGCTTGTCCTGGGATAAAATAAAATATATGGAAAATGACACATGACGCAAGTTTTATATCAAAATAATTATTGCCTTTATTATTGCCATCATGGACTTCAAAAGATTAGTTGCGTTATCTGGGAAATCTTTACAGTGCCAAAACGCTGGCCTTCTGATAAAGATCTCAACCCGATAATTCGTAGCTCCCCAATATATACCTTTTGTCCTACATGACATCATTGGCTGGCAGCCAATCCATTAACAGAGGCTGTCCTTAAATTTGGACAAAGAACTTCTTTTTAACATGGAATAAAAGTTCCAGAAATCATATTTTTTTGTTGTTTACATTCATCCTTGAATATACATTAACATTTTATAACATATCCAAAGAAACTTTAAATCTAAAACTGCTTATCTGTTTCCAAAGAACCTGCATTTGAAGTGCTGAAAACTTCGTGTCCCTTCCTGTCAGCACTCCCTCTGAGCTGACACCTTCAAATTTCACTGACTACACATTCCTAAGTGTGGGCTACCAATGCCCCCTTCCTATGCTAGAGACTGCTACAGGTCTCTGACTCTAACTTAATTATTTCCAGATGTTGCCTTAGGATTTTTCCTTGGTGTTCTTTCAGGTTTAAAATATATAAAATATTAGAAATTAAGTACACACCATTCTTTCATATATCTCTTTCATCCATCATTCGCTTGGGGCCACTTTCATCCACATACATCCATACCATGTATTTCATTCATATTTAATGCATATTATATCTCAGTTTGGAATATGAAATCTAATATGCTCTTCCCAACCAGCCTAAGGTACATCTGGTATCAATTAGAACCACAAGGCTAAAGGCGGGGAGCTAAACAAAGAACAGAGAACAATATGGAGTCACTATCTCAAGATGGAGTTCATGTATATCCTGATTTCCTCTGTGATCTTGCTTCACCGAACAATTCACATAAATATGAAATTCCCTTTTTCCTACGCTACACACCAATTTCCTGGTCTTTTGTTACTTATCCTGACTTTTTCAACGTTTGAAATGTATATAAGACCCTCTGATCAAAACTAGGCAAATCTCTGCCACGTCCTGCTAACACTTCTGCATAGTATGCGCCAACCCAGGCCTCTTCAACACATATACGTAGGGATAAAAAGAATACTATAAGCTAAGTTTTGCATGCTGCCCAAATTTCAACAATCCATTTTCTTATACTTTTACTCAGAAGTATAAGCTTTGCAACTTCTCGTATTACAGCCTTACTGTTTGTTTATAACCTTTACCACCCCTCTCTTCAGTTATGCATGCTATATTTGCATACTTTACAAGCATCAGTACAATGCCTACATTGGATTCAGAAAAGGAGCAGCACCCTATGTTACTAACTGGAAGGGAAAGAGAAAGGGGCTGGGACTTGACATGCTTCCTTTTTGTGGTTACAATTAAAGCAGTTTACATATTACATACAGCTACTTTATACCAAGCTAAATAGAACCCCTTTTACAAAGCCACAGTAGTGACTCGCGGTGTGGCAACTGTGACAAAGCCCACAGGAATTGAATGGGCTATGTCACATTTGCCATACAGGAATCATTACCGTGGCTTTATAAAAGGTACCCACAGTGTGATAAATTAAATACATCTAAATATACATTGAAATAAATTTAACTGCAATCTAAATATTCTGATGGAATGGGCAGACAAGAGATTATAGTTAGTTCATCAAAAAGACAAAATGGTTAGACAGATTACAATTGTGCTTACCTCTTAGGAAATAGCAAGATGAGAGGAGAAAAAGTGGCTCTTGAAGTTGTCCAGGTGTTATTGCAACCAGATTTGTCTGACTGATGGTTAGGCATCACCTTGAAGAAAGCTGTGAAATAATGGCCACCATCTGGACAGCTTCAAGAGCCATGATATCAGGCACAGAAGCCTATGAGAAGAGAAACTTGTACAAGTATTCTGACTTATGTGGAATGCAATCTATCCATATCAGTTAAACTGTATTTCTTGCAATATTACAGTACATTCTGACTTGAGGGATTACCTCAAGAAATATTTCCTATTCTGATCCCATTGTACTGAGCCATAACTTAAATCTAAGCAAACGCTTTCTTCTTACTGGTTTTTAATACAGGAGGAATGCTGGCTTAAATTTAGTTAATTCACCATTTTAATTAGAACTACAACCCGTAAATTTTCATGTTAATAGACTGCAAATTAAACTAATATATTTACTGGATAGGCCATTCAGGTCTTTATCTGCCATCATTTACTATGTTACTATGTTATGTTACTTCTAGATCAGTGTTTTTCAACCGCTGTTCCGCGGCACTATGTTGCCTGGTGTGCCGCAGGGCCGCCATCAGGGCAGTACTACCAGTCCTGCATTCAGGGGCCCGGAGCTGACAGGGGGCCCGAGGCAGGGGCGCCAGTAGCTCGCCAAGGCAAAGTGAGTCGATCACCCAGGACTCACTTTGTCTTGGCGATCTAATCTATCGAGCCGATAAGTCTTCTTCTCCCCGACGTCAATTCTGCAGTCGGAGAGGAAGTTCGGGCCAGCCAATCACTGCCTGGCTGGGCGGAACTTCCTCTCCGATTGCAGAATTGACGTCAGGGAGAGCATGCGTCTGCGTCGGCTTTGGGGCCTGTTATCCATTGGTGGGTCCTGTTCCCCGATGGCAGCGGCAGTGGCTTGGGGAACGGCAGGGAGAAAGAAAGAAAGGGGGCAGGCAGGGAAACAGAAGGAAAGAAAGGTCAGGGAGAGAGGAAGAAAAAGTTGGGGGAGGGAATGAGGTGTGGAGGAGAGAAAGCATACAGGCTGATAGAAGGGAAGAAAGATTGGATGCACAGTCAGAAGAAGAAAGTGCAACCAGAAATCACCAGACAAGGTAGGAAAAATGATTTTATTTTAAATTTAGCAAAGTGGAGGCAGTATTACCACAGTTTTCAAAGGAATTTGCCCAAATAACTTAATAGTTAACTGGGTAAATTCCCAGAGATGAAAACTTCCCTTCACTTACTATGCACAGTTCTGAATTTATATCTGCTGTCTATATTTTACAATATGGTCACCTTTTACTAAACCGCAATAGTGGTTTTTAGCGCAGGGAGCCTATGAGCGTCAAGAGCAGCGCTGGGCATTCAGCGCAGCTCCCTGCGCTAAAAACTGCTATTGTGGTTTAATAAAAAGGATGGAGGGTATATTTGTCTATTTTTGTATGCTATAAAAACCAAATACAGAGAGAGACTGAGAGCTGTTGACGAAGAGCTACGTGTGTGTCTTTCTTCGATTCCAGCCAGAATATCAGCTTTGTGTTCAGCCAAACAGGCCCAGGTTTCGCACTGAATAAAGTATTTTATAATTTTTCACTATTCTGTTTACTTAATATTTCATAATAAAGTAATTATAAAATACTTTCTTTGTGTTTATTTGATTCCTATTCAAGAGAATTACTTTATATATAGTCAATATAGGCACAGAGTTAAATTTTTTAACATTTTCTAATGGTGGTGTGCCTCGTGATTTTTTTCATGAAACAAGTGTGCCTTTGTCCAAAAAAGGTTGAAAAACACTGTTCTAGATGACTAAAAAATCTGTGATCATTATGATTGGGAAATGTTAATATCTCATATTTAATAACTAAAGAACATTGGTCACATAAACACTCAATTTACAAAAGATTAGTGGAGCCAAACTGCACCAAATCTTGAAAATACCAAACGCACAACAAGAGCACCTTATTGAATAGAAACAGAGAAAAAAGCAGCAGAAAAGGGCTATAGCCCACCAAGTCTTCCCATTCCAAGTATCCCCTCCCCTGAATTTACTCCCTTAAAGATCCCACGTGAGTATCCCATTTTCTCTTAAAATCCGTCACGCTGCTGGCCTTTATCACCTGGAGTGGGAGTCTGTTCCAATGATCCACTACTCTTTCGGTGAAGAAGTACTTCCTGGAATCGCCATGAAACTTCCCTCCCCTGATCTTCAGCGGATGCCCTCTGGTGGTCGAGGGTCCCATGAGCCAGAAGATATCATCTTCTGACTCGATGCACCCCGTGATGTACTTATATGTTTCAATCATATCTCCCCGTTCTCTTCTTTCCATATTACATGCACAAGGATGCCAGCAATATTTTGGAAGACCTTAGCCTTAGCCAATGGCTCAGGTGTTAAATGTACTGCCCTTAATGCAGGTGGTTGTCAACTCAAATCCCCAGTCAGCCAGAGCAAAAAAAGAAAAACATAATCCAATTAAAGTTAACTAAAATCTGAGGTTTTAAGAATAATGTGTAATTCCTGGTCAAGCTTTTTTTAATTGATGTTTTTTTTTTAAAATTTTCCATTTGAAAGCTACCTCTGTATCTAGACCCCTTATTAAAAACCTAAATAAACTAGGGTAATTATGTGGATCCTTTTGCGAATCCAATGCAAGTACAACACGGACATATGCTCATCTGTTGGCTTTTAGTATCTGCCTTTGATTTTACTCTTAGGGATCCTTTTATTAAAGTATACTAACTAATGCTAAGATGCCCATTATATTTCTATGGGTGTTTTAGCATTTAGCACAAACTAAGAGCTTCTTTTAAGCTGCGCTAGACGCTAACGCCTCCATTGAGCTGGCGTTAGTTTTTTCACGTAGCATGGGGTCTGCAGCGCGTGCAAAAAACACTACCGCAGCTTTATATAAGGAGCCCTAAGTTGGTGCATGCTAAATCAGTTAGCTCACCTTAGTAAAAAGGACCCTATGAGTGTCTCTTCCTGTTTTGCCTACTATTGTATTTTTTTTATAGATTTTGGGGACAATAAGATGAAAGGCAGACCTTTTACTAACAGTCACACCCCACTTTAAAAAATTATTCAGATATAAAACTATGCACCAACTGCAAACCTACTCCCCCCCCCTTTTTTTTTTTATGAAGCCAAGGCAGTAAAAATTCTATGAGCATCAAGAGTTTCTACCACTACAGCCAGCGATAAAGCCTAATGAAACTTCATTTAAAAAAAAGGGGGGGGGGGGTCTATTTTTTCCTTTCTGGAAGTTGCAGATTTTTTTTTTTTTTTTGCATAAGATAGGAGAAAAAATGGGGAAATGACTTATGAAATGTAAGTAAATTTATTATTAGTATGTTAAATGTGAAGTCTGGAGACTTAAAAATTGTATGCTGATATACAAAATGAAAATAAATATTTTAAACTATTAACTAGACTTGTTACCTTAAATGTGTAAATATGGTACTTAAACACTTAGAATCTTTTTCCTTTGCATCTGTACCTCAGTCCTGAAAAATATACTGGTGGCATTCTAATACACCCTGTGGCTCAAAAGTACAGATTAAGACTGCTGCCAAAGGCATCACATTAGGAAGAACAAATCTTGGCTCTGTTTAGTGCATCAGTAACACAGTTTACTATGGGTCTCTTTTAAAAAGCCATGGTAGCATTCTCCAGCAGCAAATGGTTTGAAGCCCATACGAACTGAAAGGACTTCGGTGCATTTACCACAGGGCAATCGCTGCTGTGACTTTGTAAGAGAGGCCCTATATGTTAAGGGAACTATTGTTCACCTAATTAATTCTATTTTGCCAGGTTTACAGTACTACCTCCCTACTTGACAATCCATAGAATATACACAACTAAAGCCAAACTTGTATTTTCAAGGACTGAAGCAACATCAGGTCTGCTAAAATGTTTCAATATGTAATGGAATCATGGACATCATATATACTTTTACATATTTTTTCTTTGGCTTGCAGACAGACATTTGTAAAGCATATTCCTTTTTCATTTGTGCCACAACTTGATCCTTCTCAAATTCAATGTCCATGACAGCTTAGGTATCTGAGGAAGAGAAAAATTCAAATCATCCTATATACTTACTCAAGTCAGGTGGTCATAGACACGATATTCTTCAGCATATTTACCCAAAGTACAGCAAACTTCTCAAAGGGACCACTAACCGACTCTTAAACCAGATCTCTTCTTTCAATTTCAGAAGAGTTGCATACACAAAATATATCATGCTGTTAACTGTTAAAGATGGTTCATGAAACTTTATTTGTTGCACATAAATGCTGCATTTAGTTCCTCCAGTCTTCCAGGAAGCATACTTATATACAGACATAAGAAAAGCCATGCTGAGTCAGACCAAGGTCCACCAAGCCCAGCATCCAGTCTCCAACAGTGACAAGTCAAACCTGGCAAGATTTCAAAAAGTAGGTCATTTCCCATAGTTCATTTCCAGGGATATGCAATGTTGGTTGCCTTGACCATAGCCTCGAGCTACAGATTCCACAGCTTATGTGAAAAAATGAAAAAGAAACTCCTTTCTCCAAAATGTTTTCAATCTGCTAGCCATTAGCTTCATGGAGTGTCCTCGTTTGTGTGTCGACAGATTGAAACCGTTACCTATAACTGTTTCACTCACAATACTGGTTTTCATACATGTCTATCATATTCGTTCTCTGTCATCTTCTCTTCATGCTGAAAAGCCCTAGCTTGTTAACCTCTCTCCTCATAAGGGAGGTGTTCTGTCCCTTATATGTCACCCTTCTCTGAAGCTTTGCTGGTTGTGCTTTATCCAAGAAAATAACAGGATTGGGATAGCTCAGAAAAGTCACTTGCCAGACAACTTTTGCTGAATAGGGCATAAAATTAATAGTATTCCTCCTGTTTTATGATTCCGAAGAAACAGTCCTTTGTTAATATGGCAGGTATGTATTGCAATGCAATAAGTAAATCCCACAAGAAGGTGTGTTACCACTCCTGGTGCTCAGTAAAATACAGACAATTATAGAAAGCATCCTAATCGTAATTGTTTCTCGAAATTATTCTTTGACAAAATTTAAAATCCTTATTCATTTTTAAATATTTTTGCATTCTAGAGAATTCTGGGCAGGCTGTAGTACCTTTATCTTTAAATAATTCATATGCTAGTCCAATAACAGGTACCATCAACTTTGCAGAATCATTTCCTCCAGGCCTAAACAGCTACTAAAACACATACAATATATATCCATTCTTTTATTGCCAGTCTGTAGCTACATATTGACGTTTCTCCAGTCTGGGCCTATGAAAAATCCACTGCAAATAAAAGTCAATACTTTGTACTTTAGGAGGTCTGTCTAAAATCAGAAACTGTAAAAAATATAATTTTAGCATGTTAACTATACAACAATGTTGCCCACTTGCAACAGATGTTTTTCATAGACAGCAGGAATTATCAGGCACGCAAATAGGTGACATCACTGCATAGCAATAGGATAGAACAGCTCTCCCAGGCTTAGAACTAAGTGTAAAGTTCTGAACATGTGCACCAGTTCCCTCAACCTCAGTTCCATAGCTCAAGGGATGCAACTAGGAGAGATGGGAGGGATTGTGTGTCTGATCAATCCTGTTATTTACAAAAATTGTTACAGTTGAGCAACAGTGCTTTTTCCGAGAATTGAGTCAGGCATACAAGTGGATGGCTCCCAAGCTAATGACTGCTCAGTGCACTTAATTCTTGCTCATTGTGCAATAGCAGCTCATTCATCTACAGATAGTAAGAGCTGCTGAAATTAGAAACATTTCAGACAATACAACTCAACAAAAAGTACTGCTCTGGTTGAAGGGGAATGGGGACTTGTATACCACTTTTTTGTGGCTTTGGCATTCAAAGCAGTGGGCACTGGAGGACTAAGTGACTTGCCCAGGGTCACAAGGAGCAGCACTGAGATTTGATCTCACAACCTCTAGGTGCAGAGGCAGCAGCTCTACCAGTGAGCCACACCTGGTCCATAGAGTAATAAGTAGTGAATGATGAAGCAAGGACAACATAGCTGCTTTGCACATACTGTTCAACAAAGCCAGCTACTTCAAGCGCAGTACAGCAGTTACAGTGGCTCTAAATTAATGAATTAAAAATTTACTACCTAGAGTTCTAACAGTTTGTTAATAGAAATGAATAAGGCTGCTAGCACACTGGCTCAATCTACCTAATTAATGGAATGCCAGTACTTTTCAAATTGAAGGAGACAAATGCATACACCCAGGTCATCTCAAACAGTGGACATTTGAGTTCACGACCTGGGCAGATTTAAAACAAAAATGTTATTGGCCTGTACTTATCTAGACTTGTGTTATAATTAGGCCTGTGAAGGCTTCACAGAAGCCAGATGATGAGAATAACCAACTACAATATTGAATAAGGGCCAGGAGCAGAACCATGGAGGACAAGGTGGGCGTTTGGGAGTCATGAGCATTGAAAAGTTTGATCAATGGTGGCAAACTTTCTACTAAATTATGAATTGCAGGTGGTACAAGTGTAAGCCCTTTTACAGTAAAGTATGGCTGCAGGGTTTAGGATAAACATTTATATGGAATGGATTAATCAGCTTTGATAAAAATTTAGAATGTGTACAGTACACAGAACAACTTTGTTATGAAGGAACTGAGCATATGGTTCATAGGTGACCAACACTTCAAGTTCACTGAAATGACAACAACTAGAAAGGCACCTTCTAGATGAACTGCCCAAGAGATGTTGATGTCATAGATTCAAAGGTAATTTCATGTGATATGTAAGGACACTTTAGTCCTATGGCAAAGCAGGTTTCCATGCTGGTAGTTTTACATGAAGAAGTCTCTTCGTGAATTGGAAATGATGGGAAACTATAAATCCAGAAGTCTGTTTATGAGGATATAATAGGCTGGAAGTCCTATGATGCACTCATGGAATTCATTTACAGCCCAAGATGATAAAGGTATTGTAGCATATTTTTTGAAGGACAACAAACAGGATTGTTAGTGAAGCTCTAGATGGCAAATCTCTTCTATATAAAATGTGTATATGTGTCTGGTGAAAGGCTTTCTTGCTGCTGACATTATATTATGAATATAGAAACACACAGAGTATAGAAACATGATGGCAGATAAAGACCAAATGGCCCATCCACAGCATTCACCATCTCCTCCTCTCCCTAAGAGATCCCATGTGCCTGACCCATACTTTCTTGAAATCAGACACTCTGTTTCCACTATCCTACTGAGAGACTATTCCACACATCTACCACTCTTTCTGTAAAAAAAGTATTTCCTTAGATTACTCCCGAGTCTATCACCTCTTAACCTCATTCTATGCTCTCTCACTCTGGAGTTTCCTATCAACTGAAAGACTTGCCTCATGCTGTTGAATTTCCATGAGGTTTTATAGGCTCGGTACCAGAGTCACTGGTGGAGCAATGCTCAGACTTGGACAGTACCGATGGAGCTGAGGAAGGAATAAGAGCTAGTTGGGTCTGCAACTTAAGTGCTAACTCCCTTTGAAGCAGCTCTATAATTTGCTCTTGCAAAGACTGCACCAGTACAGCAGATGTTGTCAGTACAGTCAGTGCCACAGTGCGTCAAAGTATCAGTGACAGCGATGAGGAGGCACACCTCTGAGGAGACCTTGACTTCTTATGCTGATGTATAGCATGCATCGACTTACTCGATGCTGATGTATGAGTAGAAGGAGAAGTATGGATACACTTCTTAGCATTTTTAGGAGGAGAAGTTGATGGTACAGACAGAGCAGACACTGAGTGGGATGCTGATGCAGACATCGATGGGAGTGGTTCTTGGATTTTGTCATAGAAGATGACATGGTTGATGTTAAAGATGAGTCGAAAAGCTTCTCTTGCTATAAAAGCCTAGCCTTCAAAGAATGTTTCTGAAGACTAGAACAGTGGAGACAAGATTTAACTTGCTGTTCAGGACAAAGACACTGAAGGCACCAGCTATGTGGGTCAGTGATAGAGATGATCCTGTTACACAAACAATACTTTTTAAACCCGCTTGGATATCAATGGAAAAATAGCCACAGCGAGGACAAAAAGGGCTCAATCATAACAGAGGTCAAGTAAAAAGGAACCCAAAAATTAATCGGTGCAGCCGGCCTGCAAAAGGCTGAGAGGAGCCCGAAGGAAAACAAATTAAAGTACTAGGGGAATAAAATGATGAAATATGTAGGAAAAAAGGATGGGATGGTAGCAAAAAAGCAAAAAAAAAAAAGCCCGCACATTTGGAGATACTCCAAAAATACAACTTCTTAGTTCCACGGAAAACTTAGAAATGATGGTCCCACGAACCAACATCAGGTGGGAAGGCACTCGTACATGCATGGTACGGGAGGTCTCAAGACTTCTAAAGAAGTGTTTTGCACTGTCTGTACCGGGGTTCAGTGGATGACGTCACCTATTTGTGAGAATATGCTGCCTGATTGTTCTTGGATAACAGCATACCTTTTTCACTAGGCAAGGTTTATTTGGAGACCTGCACCACCAGTGAATCCACCGTCAGCTGAACAAACAGCAGCTGAAATTTGGAGCCATAGGAAAAAGATTGGACATAAGTTTTAGACACTTGCAGGGATCCCTCTGGCGACTCCCAGTGGTCTGTGACCAGCTTTGTGATGTCCGGATGTTTGTACTGAGTAACTGAGCTGCTCATAATTGTGCACTGCAACAAGGGGACTGGAGGAACTTCCAGCTTAAATTCTTGCAGTGAAGTAGATATAATGTCCGAAAGCGCAGGAGGCTTTGAACAAATGGAGCACTATAGGGTCTTTTCCCTGGTCCAGGGCCACTAACACTTCTTGACGCTGTTCTATTACAGAGAAACAGACTCTGCCAGAGAAAGCGCAATCTGAGACAATAATGGCATTGGGTCAGACTTTCCATCTTCCCAGTCTATGTCAGAAGGAACCTGGTCCAGAGTTCTGTTTCATCATCTGGTCGGGGAGCATGCTGAGGGGAGAACCACTGCCTCCATTGTGCTTAACGCAGATGTTGAGGAACCTCTGCAGGTCCTCCTAGGCTCTGTGGTAATCATTTGTCTCTGTTAAGCCAATGCACCTTCGGAGGGCACCGGAAAGGGTCTATTCCTTTGGGATTGTGCCTCCTGTGTATCCTATGCCCTGGAGGATGTTGAACTCAAGGCTCCTGCCCCTCCCCTGTGTGCTCCACGGGACATGGACACCCCTCAGCCAGCCATCCAGCAGTGGCATGATATAGGGATAGGAAAGTCTGAGGGGTCCATCCTTATCGAGTTTAAGTAAAATGGAGGGGTTTTGAGGCAGAAGGCGGCTTTAGAAAACATCATTTAAAATCCAAGATGGCCATCATCAGCAAAATCATGCCAAAAATGGTCCATGGGACTCCCCTGAAGCACAAGAAATACAGGGAAAGGGGTTTTAGAGGGGGGGACCTTGGTTCTTTCTGCAGAAACCTTTACATTTGACTTCTGGAGACCCCTGATTTTCCCCATAGGCTATAACAGCCTTACTCATTGTGCCATGGGCCTGCCTGCTTCAGCTTAGGAATGCAGCTGGGACAAACAGAGAACTCTGCCTCACGGGTTCGCAGAACAAGCTTAGTCTGATGTTGAATTGAGCCTCAACCCCCAGAAAACCTCACATTGCAAAGGGGGAGAGGACCACCCAGCCGGCCCACTGTTAAGCCCAGCCAAGCTGGGACAGGGCTAAACTAAACTGCCTGCACTCAAGTCCCTGATAAATCAGGGATGCAAGCAACTATGCAGGGGACAGCCCCTTAGCACTAAAAAAATACATAAGCAGTCTAGCTAGCTAGGGTGTCCCCGAGGGCTGATCCTGCTAGCAGCAGACTTCCCAACAAAAGGGAACCTCTGGCACCAAGCCTTCAACTGAACATTAAGAAAAGAAATACCCAAAATTAATAACACACTTCTGAGCAACTTGCTTGGAGAAAAAATCTGAGGAGGCAGGAGCAGCTGTTTAGGAAGAACGTGGAGTTCAAAGATGATTGACAACATTCTGCAAGCAACTTGCTGGTTCAGATGCATAACTCTAGTGTTCAGGTCTACTAGACACATTGCACTAGAATACTGTGTAGAAGTACAGTCAACAGAAGACAATCTACTGGAATGTGCAAAGTTAAGTGACTTTTCACTTCCTTCTGTACAAACGAGTCTTTTCTCTGTCTTAATGATTGTGAAGCTAGCCTAAAAGATACTTCTGAACTCTCAGACATACTTCAACAGTGCTTTCTACCCAGCCTGGTATGGTCTGTACTAAAATTATAAATAAATAAAAAATTAAGCATTTGAACTGTGTTGAAATTCTTATATCATTCTACCACATTAGAATCCCAACTTTGCTCCTTTCAAAGTATGAACAAATTTTTAAAAAATCTACATTCATTTCTTGCAGAAAAAAATCCCTCAAAGTTGAATACAAATAGAAGTACTTCTTCACTAAATGGAGAACTTTGCTTTGCCTTAGTTCAGAAGAAAAGGGAAAACACACTGGAGGGGACAACTGAACTGTGCACATTCAAAATTTTACACTTGGTTCTGAGTGTTGGGAGAGCTGTTTTGTATTAGTGTCATGAGATTTGTGTGTCTGTCTCAATCCTGCTCATCAATGGAAAATAATATAGGTACTGAAAGTGTGGAATCATGATGAACCCCCCCTCCAACAAAAAAACAAAACAAAAAACTAAACAAAACAAAAAAAACCCCAACAACTAGCCAAGAAGGGTAGATTTGTAAAGGCTGCAAAAAATCATGAAAAAAGTGGTAGAGGAAGCTGCATCATGGAAGTACAAGTGCTGGTACAATAGCTTATGCAAAATTAAAAAAAAATAAAAATAAAATCAAGAGCTCTTACCAGCTTGACATGTGCTGCCACAACAGATTTGTAAAGTTTGTGTTATTTAGATACTTATCTAACTTAACAGTGTAATTTCAGTTGTAAGAGCAATATATTTTAAAAAATCTCACGATGTAAACAAAGCAGATGAAAATAATCACTCCAATGGTCTCAATTACCAGCGGGTTAAGAAAATCACATCCTTAACTTTCTGTTCAGATTTTATTTGAAATCTAATTTTAAGTTGTCAAAGCTACAAAAAGAGGGGGGAACATTTGTGTCATTTTTGCTATGTCACAACATCCTAAAACAAAATACCACTACTGCCAGCAGATAAGCTATACACACTTCCGAGGACGTGTTTAACACAAAATGTTTCATTTGGGAGAAAATAGCCACAATGGATTTTTTTTTTACAATATAAAACAATGACAGGTCTAGAGATGCAGTTACTCATGAGTATACACGTGCATTCACAAAAAAATTCAGGAATGCTTTTTTTTGTTGTATTTTCCTTTTTTAAAACAGACTGTTCAGGCACAAAACAAAACTGCATTTCCAGTAAGTGACAGCTTTCATAAAAAACGTGAATGTTTTGTCAGTGTTTACTTTTCTTTGACTTCTTGTGAGATCTGTGGGGTGATCTGGACTGGGACCTGGATTTTTTCCCTGACTTTTTAGGGGTCCTGGATCGTGACCTTCTTGATCTCTTGGGTGTCCTTGAAGCAGACGGGGATCTAAAAAATAAAAATAGTAACAAGTTATTGAACATTCACAATTAGTTGACAGCTACTCTGAAGCAAAGTCAGTCAGACACATAGTGGAAATTATACATAAAGTCAACCTGTCATTTTGCACTTATCTTGGTGCTGATATCAGAAATCAGCAGGTTTTAAGGCCAGCACATGACTCTTAGGAGAGCTAGCTATTATCTCAACTCAAACACCTTCATACTTTTAAAAATAGTTGTCAGTTTGCAATCCAAATTGAAGTAGAGCTAAAAGAAAAGGAACTATGGTACACTATTCCTCTTCTTTTGTCTCATAATCTGAAGAAAGAAAAGGAAGAACATGGAGACTTCATAGAAACATTTAAATCTTAAAAAAAAAAAAAAAAAAATATTCACTAGTGCTATAGTAAGGATCTAAATATATACTGTGTTCAACTACAGACAATTACTACTGCAGCAACTATTGTGAGTTAGGGCTGTCTAGTGGTTGCAGCATAGTACTACAAAGTGTGAGAAATCCTGGACAGTGAAAATGATCTTGTCCCTCAGTTTATTAAAAAAATTAATTGAGTAGGCAATTACTTAACTCTTCATCCTTCTCATCTCCTACAGTGGTGTAAATAAAATCCATATACCAACATATGCAAAATAAGAGTGAGGCAAAAGATCAAATGATTTAATAGTGCTTAATATACCACATTTACCAATGAAGTTTGTATCATTTTCTCTTATGCTCAAGCAGGGCTGCAACTGGAAGTTGTGTCACAGCTCACAAGATCCGAGCTATGGCAGCTTCTCTTGCTTTCCTACGCTCAATTCCTATTGATGAAATATGTAAAGCTGCTACTTGGTCTTCAGTTCATACATTCACATCTCACTACTGTCTGGAATTCAATTCCAGATGGGAGGATTACTTCGGCCAAGCAGTATTATAAAATTTATTTTCTTAATGGCCAATACTCCCTCCATCCCATTCTAGTAAGCTAGGGAGTCCCACATGTGAGAATATGCTGCCTGCTTGTCCTGGGATAAAGCAGTTACTTACCGTAACAGGTGTTATCCAGGGACAGCAGGCAGATATTCTCACAACCCCCCCCCCCCCCCTCCTAACATTACTCTTGAGTCTACCACCCCTCAACCTCAAATTATGTCCTCTGGTTTTATCATTTTCCTTTCTCTGGAAAAGATTTTGTTCTACATTAATACGTGGCTTTTAACTAAGAGCAAGAAAACTAGTGCTATACAACTATTGCACTAATTACACTGGCTCCTTATAAGGGAGTATTGTGTTTTAAAATTGTTGGTTGTAACCTTTAAGGATCTAAAGTTTCAGGTCCCTCATGTATTATAGTTCCATGTGGATGTATATACCTATCGGTGTCTTCTGTAGCCCTCACGAGAAAGACCTACTGCTGATCCTTGATAAATCTACTGTTGTACAGGGGAAGGAAATAGGGAGTGACTGCAGATAGGTAGAATAAACTCAGTGAAATTAAGAGGGTGGGGGGGGGGGGTCAATGTTGGGGTTTAAGAAAGTCTTAAAATTGTATCTAGGGAAAAGGTAATGTTGCCTTTCTGTGGCACAAGCAAAGTAGCTTACATGTATTATATGCAGGTATTTTCCCTGTCCCCACAGTCTAACTTTTTTGTACCTGGAGCAGTGAGTAGTTAACGAGCCACAGTTGGAACTGAACCCAGTTCCCCATGGTAACACCACTCAGTAAATTGCTGCTGTTAATTTGTTTATTGGCACAAAGGCCCGGATTCTGTAAACTGCGTCCCGATTGTAGGCAGCTACAGGTGTCCTACAGCTGTCTAATCAGCCAATTGGGACGCACTTTAAAAAAATAAATAAATAAATATGCTCCCCAGGCAGGTCGCCTATGTTGAAGGTGACTCTGGGAGCCTAGGGAAGCCCGCAAGCTCGCCTAAGGCTAGGCGGTGGCCTTAGGCGAACCTAGGTGGCCCTAGGCTTCTCCCTAGACGCTTACTTAATTGCAGCAAGGGATCTCCCTGCCGTGATTAGTATGGCAGCCGCAAGTCTATCCCCCCTCCCGCTTCAACGAACGAGGCAGGAGGGATACCCAATCCCTCTTGCTGAAAGACTCCCCACCCGCCCCCAATGATTGCCGGCAGGAGGCTGTCCAACCCCTCCTGCCGGTAGGCCCCCCATCCCCGACGATTATGGCAAGAGGGTGCCTAACCTTTCCTGCCAGTAGGCCCCCCACCCTTTGAGAAGAGAGGAGAGAGAGAGAGCGCGAGAGTCCTGTACAGGTGACAGGTGAAGAGCCTTCCCTGAAAATCCCCTAACATATTAGGCCAATAAACACAACTAAAGGCCTAAGATGGCTGAGAATGCTCTGACTAAAACTGTCAAGCCTTTGCACAATCTATGCTTGCTGAAATCAGCAAGCCAAGCGAAAAATGAGCGAGTGAAACGAAACTTATTCTTTTACATGGCAACTGGTGTCACATCTGCAGTAATGCCAGGGAAGTGCAACTAAGAAGGATGAGAACATGTCTTAACCAAGAATATAAAAATACATTATTTTGCAAGAATATCCTGTGATGGGCAGGCTTTTACTGGCCGATGGCTTGAAATTGCTGACATAATAAATTAAAACGGCATATGCGGGAAAAGATAGATTTTCTAGTAAACAGGACATGCGTATGGTATGACACAGATATTATGAACCAATTAATAAACTGATAAATGTAATGATGATTGTAAGTGACCAATAAAAACTAACAATATGATATGTGCCAACGTGGCCTCAAGCTGTCAAGAATTGTATAAGAGACAGCCTTTGTGATTATGAAAACAGGACAGACATCCAGGTATACTCAAGCACTTGAGGCATACTATCCGTCAGCTCCATATGCTGTAAAGATTTGTTCTTGTAACCTGTTATTGATTGTTAATAAAATAAATATATATTAATTATAACAGCATATTGAGTTTCCATGAAGCCGGTGGTATTGAAAGGCCGTAAACAGGCGGCTTTTCACCTTTCCCAAAGATCGCCGGCCAGAGGGTGCCCAATCCCTCCTGCCAACCCCCCCCTCCCATGAAACCCACCACCCCCCTCCCCGAAACCCTCCGGGCTCACCTAGCAAGTTGGCCGGAGGGACGGGTCCTCGCACTGTCCATTCGGCAAACCTGCCTCTGTCCACATGAGGCAGGCTTGCCCCTCCCCTGCCCAACCCACAGGAGCCTAGGGCCTGATTGGCTCAGGCGCTTAAGGCCCCTCCTGTGGGCGGGGCCTTAGGTACATGGGCCATCACCAATCAGGACCTAGGCTCCTGTGGGTTGGGCATGGGAGGGGCGGGCCTGTCTCATTTGGACAGAGGTGGGCCTCCCGGCTGCACAGTGCGAGGACCCGTCTGTCCGTCCGTCCAACTTGCTAGGTGTGCCCGGGAAGTTCCGGGTAGGAAGGGTTCCGGGGGGGGGGGAGGGGGTGGCAGGAAGAATAGGGCACCCTCCTGCCAGCGATTTTTGGGAAAGGGTGGGGGCCTACCAGCAGGAGGGATTGGGCACCTTCCTGCCGGCGATTGTCGGGGGTGGGTGGGGGGTCTTTCGGCAGGAGGGACTGAACATCCCTCCTGCCTCGTTAGTTTAGGGGGAAGGGGAGACTGTCAGCCGCTAAACTAATCGCGGCAGGGAGATCCCTTGGCACAATTAAGTATAGCAGCTGCGTCTAAAGTAACCCAGTTCTGTAAATGGCGTCTGTAACATGGATGTCGGTTACAGAATTGGGTTTAGTTCTGAAAAGACAACCAATAGTCCTGTACTGGGCAACCCTCACCATGACTTCCCCAGCTGTAGAGACTGGCATCTGTCATCAGTATCACCCAAGAGGAAATGTGAAGAAGCAAGCCCTTGCACAGTGACTCCACCCAAAGCCACCAATGCAAATTTTGACGTGCTTTCATCATCCAGGTTAATGGCAAATGGAGTGAATCCGTATGAGAAGACCAATGAGATAACTGCACATTCTGAAGAGGGCTTAAATGAGCTTTTGTCCAAGGTACCACTTCTATGGGTCACTACCATAGCTTTAAAGTACCTGCAGGTAGTGCCAAGCCGTAGGAGCTGGAATTGCCAGCAATTCCAAAATCTGAGCTCTTAGTTTCAGTTTGCATGACTCGAAGAAAAACACGACCTTCTGCCATGTTAAAGAGGATCTCCAAGTACTCCAGGGATTGAGTCAGTTCCAGCTGACTCTTGGGAGTTTATAATCTATCTCAGGTCTTGGAAGAGCTGGACAACCTATGACACTATCTTGTGTCCGTTGGTCTTGGACGGAACACTGATTAATCAATTGTACAAGTATGGGTGTACATGAATCCCTGCCTTGCACAGGTGTGTTGCTGCCACTACCATCCCTTTTGGAAGAGGTAAAGGTGCATGGGGTTGTTGCCAACCCAAACGGTAGTACCAAGAATTGAAAGTGCTTTTCCAGCATATGAAACTTAAGAAACTTTCTGGGTTCCATTGCAGCTAGGAATTCCCCTCGCACCACCAAGGCAAAGAGCAACACACTGTCTCCATTCAGAACCTGGGCACTTTTAGTGCTGCATTGACAGACTTCAGATCCAAGATTGGTCTCCAGTTGTCTGAGTCTTTCTTGGGCCCGATAAAGTATCTGCCTGAGTCCAATTCTGCATCTGGCATAGGCTCTATGACTTGAATCCCCAGAAGCCATTTTACTATCTCTTGGACTTTGACCGCTTTCTCAGGTCTTCTAGTTGGAGAATTCACAAAGAAATCCAGAAACAGATGAGAGAAACTGAGTTTGTAACCCTATGGAATAATGTCCAGCATGTATTGTCTGAAGAAATGTTTGCCCCAGCCTCCCTAAACATCTTCTCTCGCACCAAGCAGCATCATGGAGTAAAGACCTAGAACAATTGCTTTCGCTCACTACTTATGAAGAATTTAGGAAACGTCTGAAAACACACCTGTTCCTAAAGTATCTAGACAACTAATCCTCTCTTCTCTCTCCCCTCTATAGCGATTAACTTGTTCTATTGATCACTCTCTCCTCAAAAATGGATTTCCTGTCCTATTAACCCTCTTTCTTCATCCCCTCTTAAAGTTAATCAATTTGTACCTTTGCTTAATCTTTGTAAACCGCATAGAACTTCACGGTATTGCGGTATATAAGCTGTTGTTATTATTATTATTATTAAAAACCAAGAATCTCTCTCCTATTCGGGATAGATTGGGGTCTTGTATGGCATCATTGGGACTTTTTAGGAGTAGCTGTTGAGCCAAAACCTAACATCTGAGCTCTTCTGAAGTCCCCGAACTTCTGTCTAGATTGGCAAAGTGATCTCTAAGCAGAGGAGCCTGCCAAGACCATCTGTAGCCACTAAAGGAACCATGAGTTAACCTAACGCTTACACACACCCTCCCCTGGGAGTAAGTGGTCTACTGTCTGGTAATGACTTAGGACAACAATCTGCCATACTTGCCATAAGAATGTACAATTCTTTGCCAAAGAGTATTTGTTCATTGAAAAGAAGCAACTCAAAGTACCTTTAGAGGCAGAATCTTCCGCTCATTGTCTGATCAAGAGTTTTCTGCGGACAGAGATAGAATAGGCAGACACTTTATTCATGACTATGAACATGTCATATAGAGTGTCTTTCATAATCAATCCCTGAAAATACCACTGGGGGAGGGTATGCACTCTCCTTCAAAACCAGAGCATGGAACAGCAACTTATGGCAGGCGCACACCACAAAGGAAGCCTCTAATGTTGCTCTCAATCCTAGAGGTTCAAACTGTCATTTGAGGATTGTCCATCCTGAGATTCTGTGCATCCTTAAGAATGACTCCACCTTTACTAGGAAGTGATGTGCATTTTGTAACTTGCACTACCTGCAAATCCACCCTAGGTGATACAAATAACTGCTGAAACTCAGAAGTCATCAGATACAATTTTATCATGGCTCTGGCAAACATCAAGGGGGCCCTACAGTGGCTGCCACTGCTCCATCAGCATCATGGTGATCTCTGGATGTGAAAGAAAAAAAATGTGGACCAAGTCTTAGAGCTGTTCATAAGAGAGATACGAGTCATGGAAGCCTGAGGTAGTTTCAAACTTAACTCCCTCAGAGATGCTGTAATGTCTTCCATTAAGTCCACCAGTTTAAAGAGTTAAAGAGTCTGCACACCGTCAGGTCCTCTGCTTGGTCCAGGGCTGCCACAGAAACTTGGCTGATAGTGCCCACTTGTGATCCAGAATCCTCTAAACCTGAAGATTCACTATGCAGGAACAAAAGAATTAAACCTGACCCCTAGTCATCCAGTCCTTTTCTGACTAGATCTCTGGTTCCTGTGGTATACTCTTCTGCAATGGACTAGTGCTCTTAAAGGGAAAATCCCTCTGAACAGTCACTGGCATACTTCCAGACTGTGCAGACGACCCTGAATATTTTATATAAGCTTCAAATATTACATTCACAAAATCAGAGTCAAATCCCAGAACTGGATCTCCTAAGGACCGCCACAGGGACATTGGGCTAGATTCACTAACCTGACTTCCGTGGCAGATTCCAGCAGGCCCAACCAATTCACAACAGGAAAAAATTCAAATGAGGGCGATCAGAGGAACGCCCCCCTCCGACAGCACAGATCACTAGTGTGTGATCCTGATGCATGCGCAGATCATCTGCTTTCCCTGCAGATGGTCTGCGCATGCGTTTTGTGTCCATTTTTTTGGTTTTTTTCTTGCTGGGTTGGGTTGGTTTTTTTCAGGCCCCGACTCTCCTGCTCTTCCAGGGAAGGGCTATCTCCACCGGCAGCAGCCTCTTCCCTTTGCCGACACTAGCTTGTTAACTTTCTCCTGCTCGGTGCTCTCTTGGAGCTGGGAGCTTAGTATTCTGCTGTTTTACAACAACGTCTTTGATTTTTCTTAAGTCCAAGGCCTAAAGTTTTCTCGTCGGCACTGAAGCCTGCTTTCTCCTGTCAGCCTGTCATGCCCTGCTTTCTGTCCCGGGCTCTGGATTTCTGCCGCCTTCCCTGCAGTGCATGCCCGCGGATTTAAATCTAGCCCATTAAGAACATTCCTTGTCTCCTCATGGGTGCCAAGGCACCTGCACATTTGTTAAATTGTCAATTACAAGTCACAATTTGAGAGCTCTAGGAGAGGAATTTTTAACCCAATATTCAAGCTTCCTGGGATTCTGAGACCCTGGAGGAACCAGAAATTGCTAAGCTCAGCACTCCAGCCTCCCTGCCATCCCCATACATGTTCTGTGGCATATGGGTGCTCCTCAGCCAACCAGCCACCATAAAACTGGCATGATACAGGGATAGACTAAAATTATTAGTAAAATCAAAGCGTTATGAGGCAGATAAAGGCTTTTGAAATAAAATCAGGAAATCCAAGATGGCCACTGCGGTTGTGTTTTGGCTCCAGAAACAGCTGGGTGAGCTAGATAAGTTTGAAAAATTCAGAAAAAGGGGTTTTGGGAGGTGGGGGACCCTACAGGAAGCACCAGAGACCCTCAAAACATCTGCTTTTGAACCACCCCAAAGTCTACAAGTAATAGACTGTACTCACAGAACTGCCTGGTGCCATACCTGCATCAGCTCACACTGCAACTGCATAAAGGAGATTTCTGCCTCTGACAAGCACATAAAATCATCCAGAAGCTTCTCTTTGGGCTGCCTTTTTAACAGGCCTTGGAGAGCATGAAACCCTCGACCCCATTAGCTCTTCATGCATCTTTGGGGGTGAGGGAGGAATGCAGCAGATACCTGCTAAAGTCCTCTGGACCAACATGGAGCCATTCAGCCTATGCTCAAGTGCCTGATAAATCAAGTCGAACTGAGCTCCAAGTGGAACTCATCCCAAGCTATCCTAAGTGTTGGTGCAGGCCGGCTAGGTAGGTGCCCTGCAAAATGGTTGCATGCCAAGATTAATCTAAGTAGAATTGCTGAACTGACTGTTGAACCAACCACCATCGTTTATTATATGGACCGAATGTATTACTACCGTTATCACATTTCCGAGGTACCATATACTACTCAAGATGCCTGGAATTGTATTGTATGCTGTTATATCAATACCCCGAACTCCACTTACGAGGATTTAGTGGGATATAAGCCCACAAATAACATAACATAAAACCCATCCAGGAGTAGTCCATGATAAAACAAGACCAAGAAAAAGCAGGTAACCTTGTGGGGAAAATCCAGACCTTTTATGAAAAGTGTAGCATATTCCTAATAAAAATAGCTTCAAATGCAATCCTCAAATCTGGGAAAGAAATGTTTTGGTTTCAGCAGACAGGCAGTTGAACCAGGCTTTTACACTATCAAGGGATGTGGTTTGGGTAAATCTATATGATGATTCTTTGATCAGAGTTATGTCTGTAAAGCTGCTTAGCTGCAGATTTTAGCTTGTGCACTAATATTTTATTTCTGAATGTTGGGATATACAGAGAATATGATTTCAGCACACGGAGCAACAGGTATCAGAAATAAAAGAAAACAAGCTTAGAAAGGGTTGTATGTGCTTGAATTAAATATTTCTTATAAACAAAGACAAAGATCAGATTACAATAATCCATCTGAAACTAATGCATTCCATTAAACAGAAAGCATAATATCGGATTATCTGCTCCTAAAACAGTTGTGTAAGTTTCTGGAACACAAACTATGAAGATTTGGCCTTCTTCTTGAATGAAATGTGCTGCAAATATTCAGCATATTTTATTCAAATTCCTGATTAGAACTAAGCTGGTGGCAAAATTTCTAGTCCAGCACCTTGTAAGTCAACCTTGTTTAATCTTTTTAAACTCCCTTTAGAATACCATATCAATGACATTTTTTTTTTAAATAGTGAACTATGTGTTTATGAAAGTTAGCAATCTATCAAGATTAATGTTTTACCTTTTAGATTTTTTAGTGACTTCCCTGGGAGAATCTTTATGAGATGATCGGGACCGGGAACTCTCCTTATGGGACCTCTCTGATCTTTCTGAACGCTCTGATTTTGGCGATGGGGATTTTGCTCTTCTGCTACTGCGAGGGGGACTGGGAGATGCACTGTGTCGCCTTTTTCTATGCAAAAAAACATATCAGAACAGGTCAGACTCACAAAAACATTTGTGAACTACTCTACTGCTTGCATTGTTGGCAGCAGTAATAATGGAAGGTATCAATAACACTACAAACATCACTGCAGCTATTCTAAACAGCAATAAAACAGGTCAACATTTTAAATACAAAAATTCAGTTACTCTGAAAATTGTACAATGTGTTCTACTGTGTGATGGACATTTCCAGAAACAGTTCTAGGTTATGAAAACAGTGGGTATAAAGTCATTCTTAGCATCTACTGCATTCAGGTATAAACAGTATGAGAAAACCTACCGTATATACTTGAATATAAACCAAGGTAACCTTGGAGGAGGAAAAAAAGTTGATTCAAATATAAACAGGGAGTGTGTGTGTGTGTGTGGAGGGGGGGCTTTAATAGTGCCAGTCTCTGCACCCAGTCCCCTCACTCACTCCCTCACATGCCAATCTCTGCACCCAGCATCCCCCCTCCCTTCCTGCCAGGTTCTGTACTTTTAGCCCCTTCCCTCCCAATGCCTTAAAGGCCTCCACCGGGCCTGCTGTGAGACCTGATGGTTCAGCGGTGGCCGGACAGGAGGGATCCATCCTGCCTCCTGTTCCAGCCCAATTCTAATTATTTTTATCTCCCTCTCTCCTCCCCCGCGTACCTTAAGAATCCCTGCTAGTCCAGCAGTGAATCACAAGCAGGAGAGTCTTACTTCGTTTCTGCTCATACAGAACTACTAGCTAATTGGTTGCCATGAGTTCTCGAAGAGACAAGAACTCACGGCAGCCAATCAGATAGTGGCTCTGCACAGATAGAGGCGAAGGAAGGTTGCTCCTACTCATGCAGAACCACTAGCTGAACTCACTCCTGTCCTGGCCACCGCTGTACCACCAGGGATACTTAAGGAACACGGGGGAGGTGGGAGGGAGATAAAAATAATTAGAATCAGGCTTGGACAGGAGGTGGGAGGGATCCCTTCTGTTCCAGCCACCGCTAGACCACCAGGTCTCATGGCAGGCCCAGCAGAGGCCTGCGAACAGGTTCAGGAGGGGGGGCGGGTCAGTGCCGACCCAAATATAAACCAAGTCCCCCCATTTTTGGGCCTTTTTTGGGAAAGATAATTGTATTTTCTGTAAGACATGGGCATAGAAGAGAACTAACACTGTAGAATACTGTATAGTGGACGAAAAGAAAAATAAATGTCTATTATATGCTGTAACAATAGATGCATCTGTAACAGTAAGATGCTTAAGCAACTGGGCACATAATGGAAGGATGTTGCAGGTGGTAGGAGTCTGATCAGTGGACAAGATTCTTGTTGCCACATCAAAAGCAGAAAAGATACAAATTATGTCTTAACAGTACTTCATTTAAATCCAAAAGTAGCTTCTGCAGTTCTTTTTAATCATTTAATTCAGTTACCAGTTGTCTAAGATGTTTTATAGATGCTGTTCAATCTAGTTGGAACAGCCTGTTTAAGGCTAGTTTAAAAAATGACACAGGGACACAGTTTGTCCCCATCCCCATATCATTCTCTAGTACAGTGATTCCCAACCCTGTCCTGGAGGAACACCAGGCCAATCGGGTTTTCAGGCTAGCCCTAATGAATATGCATGAGAGAGATTTGCATATGATGGAAGTGATAGGCATGCAAATTTGCTTCATGCATATTCATTAGGGCTAGCCTGAAAACCCAATTGGCCTGGTGTTCCTCCAGGACAGGGTTGGGAACCACTGCTCTAGTACACACCTCATCTGATTAAAAAAACCAACAATCCTTTCACCTTATATTTAAAAAATTACTTCATTGCCAGGGAAAAAACTCTTAAAGGGTTATCTGTGTTTCATGAAGAATGATGACAGATAAAAAAATAATAGGTCCCACAGATGGTGCCTTTTGTTTTGCTAGAAAGCTGCTTCAGGGTTTATAGGACCTTGCACTGAAAATCAGCAGTTGTTTAACCTGCTCACTGGCTCTCAAATTCCCACTACAACTCCTTAATGTTGAGCATGCATATCCCCTCCTGCATATAGAAATTTCCTCTTCTAGTTCCACAGCTCAAAAGTTCATGCAGATCTCAGGGCAGTAGGAGGAATTGTGTGCCAAATCAATCATGCTGTCTACAGAAGACACCTGCTACAGAAGAGCAACACTTTTTCCATCAACAAAGCAAGACAATAATTTGAGTGCTTCCAAACACAGAGTCACTCTTCTGTTTATATATTATCTATTGTTCAGGAGGAAGCAACACATTGAATAAGATGCAATAGCTGCAGTATCATACAAAATAACCAGCAAGCTCAACCAAAAGCAATCTTATTATGGACTGATTTAGTGGCAGTATCAAGTAAAGGTATGAAGCAAAGATGACTGCTGTTTTTGCAAATTGTATCCAGTGGAGATTTCAACAAAGTTGCAGTGACCCTTGTCTGATGATTTGTTTTTAAACTAGAACGTTATGGATGCTTTATCAAACTAGAACGTTATGGATGCTTTATCAAACTGCTAAAGTTTGACTGGATTGCAATTCTCTTGGGGGTTTAAAGAAGAAAAGTTGCATAGACTGATGCATTCAGTTCATTTAAAGGTAAAAAGTCAAGAGCCTGTTCACAGTCCAGATTGCAGAGGACTTTCTCATACAAAGTCTTACTTAAGAAGCTTTGGACAGGATATGGAATATTCTTTCCACAATATTAATATGAAAAGATGTAACCATGTTGAGTAACAGCTTAGGTGAGTTCAAAGAACCACTCTGCTATGATAAATAGTGAAAGATGCATGGAAAACAAATGCTTGAAATTCTTTTATTCTTCTAGCTGAGGCAACTGTTACGTTCCAGGTGATATGCTTAAACAAAGCAGACTCCATTTACTCAAAGAGCCACATCAATTTTATTTGAAATACCGCAAAATCAAATAATTATCTCAACACTTAAACAAAATCCCAGGCAAAAGGGACAAAACAAAACAGTAAAGGTACAATATATCTCAATAAGCTGTATTGAATATATAGTGATACAGTATTCCCGATGTAGGTGCTACTAACTGAACACAGGAATGGGACACCAGGTCCAAGTGTATCTTCATGTAAATAAGCACAATCAACTTATGTGGCTGGGACAATCGTATAAACCTTGTTGGCAGATAACGAATTAATGAATTATATATCACATGCAACATAAGGACAATGGGATCCTTGGCACAGGAAGCTTCTGTAATTGAGATATGACAGAAAAGCCCTTTTGTGACTCAAAAGATGACATTTGAAAAGTGGAAGCCCATCAACTGGAGTGCTTTAAACCAACTGAGCATGAAGATGAACTCTAATAAGAGGATGTTTGGAATTCCAAACAATACAGACAGGGTAAGCAGTGCAGAATGGCATCACAAAAACAAGAAAAAAGGTGCTCTACCTTCTTGCACCTGATGTTGCATCTGGAATGACAAGAAGGTTCTATTATAAGTTCAATGGTACTATGATAAACTCATGCATCTGGTGGAAAAGCTAGTTGGCGGAACAGAGTTGTTTCAGAGTAGACCAGCAATTTTATATCTGTTTCACTTTTTCTCTAAATAAGAATTTTCCAGTCCATAGGAGCATTTGCCAACCTAGTGTGAACATGTCGCATAAGTCAGAAACAACCCAGCCTGATCAAGCTGTACATAAATAGATGAGAAGCATACTCATCAACTTCTGCTAGCAAAACTATCAGCTGAATCTCAGCCTTCTGGTAACAGGCTGGACAAGAAAGCCTGGACATTATAAAAAATGGTATGCATATACTACACCATATAAAGTTGATGAGTGATAATGTGTACAGATATCATCGTCCTTGGAGCACCTTCTTGCTCAAATTGTCCAACAGATGTCGATCTTTATCTGTAATGTTGTAAATTCTTAACTTCTTTGCTTTCTAGATTGCAAGAGTTGGACTTACATCACTCATCCATTTTGTTGGAAAATAGACTGCATGGTAAGTAGTGTGCCACATATGAAATTGCTGGTTCCACGAGTCCATGAACGGTTAATATGACAGTGGCTTTTGGTGCCTCTATAAATTTTAGAAGGTCTTAAATATTTTCCTGTGATTTTATTTTTTAATGGAGCAGGAAAGGTACCTTCTTTCCATACAATGAATAAATCTCAGGTAAGAGATATCTTCTTGAGGCAGCTTGTTCCTTGCTGGAGGTGGAGACAGATCTGATGGTATTCTCATATAATATTCCACTAGAGTGTATGTTTGTGTGAGTGAGAGAGTGAGTGAGTGAGTGTGTGTGTGGAGAGGGAAGCAGGAAGAAAAAATTTGGATCTCCCTTGCAGAACATCAGAGCCTGACAAGCAGCTCAGGCTCTGAATCTGAAATAGACAGTAGAGACTACAGTATAAGCCTCTCACAAAGAACAAATGTCTCTCTAAGTCAGAGTTCCATCAGTTGATTTAGAGAGCACTGTTCTGACACCAATACTGAAAATTTAATAAGTCCTTGCAATATTCCTCCACAAACCTCTTTTGCAAAAAGGAATTAGATTGTTCTAGAAGAGATAATAGAATAGGCAGAGAACAGAACTGAAAAGGATGAGGCTGTGCAAGTGAGCTGGCGAGAGGGGGGATGTCAGCAAAACATTGAGCAGTATGACCAAGATGGAGTGTGAAAAAGTGAGCAGTGAAGGCTGGGAGGGTTGACCAGGACAAGGGCTTCCATTAGGAGAACTAGTGATGGACTAGAGCCCTACAGACAAATGTACAAAGTAGCGACTCCTGTACACTAATATGCTGAAGCCCATTTAATTCCATTTTCCGCACCAGGAATCTCTACCACAGCTTTGTAAAAGGAGCTCTTAGGCAGCAAATAAGAGCTCTTCTGCTTACTACTCCAGCCACTTTTCTCCCAAGCAGATCAACCATAGCAGAGCTATTACATTTTCTGAAAATTATATAAAAAAAATGTCAGATTATCCTCCAAAAACACAGATAACATTTAAACATGGATATGATTTCTGAAAATACCTATAATTTTATCTCTGTTTTAGAAACTCATCTCCAAAAGCAAAGAATGTACCAATTCAGAAAACCTCTAATGAGTGCATTCAAAAGTATTACCTTTCTTTCCTTGTTGGTGTAGAGTCTTCTTTTTCCTTTTTTTCTTTGAATCTGAATTCAGATTTCTCCTTCTCCTTTTTATCTCGTTCTCTTTCTCTTTCCACCTCTTTTTCCCTTTCCTAAATAATTCACAAAAAGACTAAGAGACTCAGATATTAAGTTATACAAATTTATCTATGTGATTTTCCCTTTTATATTTGATATGATATACTTATAGTCCACCAAGTCCCAAAATTTATGTTTAAAATGGATTAACAAAAGAAAACCAAAGGGGCAATTCTATTAAAAAAAATAAAAGACAGTTTCCCCCTACATTACCTTGAGTAATACAAATACAATAAGGACTTACTATTCTGCCTAGTTAACATTTTATATTTCTTACTAGACATTGCAATTATACAATATATAATGTTATCAAATACTGGCATGTACAATATGTGAATCTGAAAACATAGTGTGTATAAAATTAGTAAAGGGAAAATGATCTAGCTCGCATACATCTTTTAACCTAGTTGTGCTAAGAGAAAACTTAATATAAAACCTGATCTATTCTTTCACTGGACCAAATCAATAAGCATCTCCCTTGTTAGTTCACAGCTAAAAAAAATAGGATTGGTGTGTTTGTTTCATGAGAAGTTTTCAGCTGCACACAGGGCCAGCATAACCATCATGTAGACTAGGTGGTCATCTAAGGCAGCAGGGGTTTGGGAGCGGAAGGCTGTAAAGAGTAAATGCATTAAAAAGAAAACAAAAAATAGGTCCCGAGAGCAACACAAAACTCAAATACCATTACTTCGTCCTTTTATGCATTTGGCACCTTAGCGCGCACTTTTGCATGCCGTATCCAGGACTTCCTCTTATCCTATACATTCTAGTAAGATATTACCATTGTTATTTTATGTTTTGGGTTTTTAGTCTCTAAATGTGGTCTGTTTTTAGCCTGAATGATGAATCAAACTTATTTTTTTGGTACCTGATTTGTTCAGGTTGATGGGTAATGAGAGTTTTAGCTATAAATTTGATTTCAGTACACTACTCTTTAAATAGGTTAGACAATTTTAAAAAATCATTACTGTCTCATAGGACATTGATTGAACTGTGCAGGATCCACATCCCATTAAGGTAGTATTTAGGTCGCTGTAATGCAAGGAAAATAGGGGTTAAAAGAGCGTACTCTCAAATTTCATTTCTCCTACATTTTCTTCTGCCCTCAAATATTTCTCACTAATTTCCTGTGCTTATTTAAAAGTAAGATCATTAAGAAGTCACAACTGATAAATGATTGGATAGAAGAGGAACAACCAGGCTGTTTCTTTTTATCAGATACCTGGTTAACTTCTCCAGATGATCCAACAATAAATGTTACTAGACAAGTGACGTGTTAACTCCAAATTCTTTGCTTGTGGTCTAAAATTTTAAAATCAATGTGTACTTTTAAATTATCAGATTGATCTTCTACCTAATGGTTATAAAATTATCTAAGTAGAGAAAAAAAAGGGACGGAGGTCTGGTGATAATTTAAAAGTACACATCGATTTTAAAATTTTAGACCACAAGCAAAGAATTTGGAGATAACACGTCACTTGTCTAGTAATAATCTAATACACTCTTTAACCTGTATTCATTTCTATGTTCCACCTGGTTTTTGGTCTAAGGCAGGGGTGCCCAAAAGGTCGATCACAATCGACCAGTATAGATCGCAAAGGCAACATGAGTTAATCGCAGAGTCCATCCCGGGCTCTGCGATACTCGCATTGCCTTTGCGATCTGTTCTCACTACTTCCCCGAAGCCAATTGCTGCCTGGCTGGCATGGAACTTTCTCTCTGATGTCAGAATTGATGTCGGGAGGGGGGGGGGTGGAGGGCTTGTGGGCCCAGCACTTGTATGCGCCTGGCATCGGGGAAGCAGGGAAAAATCACTGACGGTGGCAGGGATTGAGAGAGAAAGAGCAAGAAAGAAAGAAAGGAGAGGAGCAGGGAGAGAGAAAGAAAGAAAGAAAGAAAGCAAGAAAGGAGAGGGGGGAGAGAGAAAGAAAGCAAGAAAGGAGAGGGGGACAGGGAGAGAGCGCGAGAAAGAAAGAAAGGAGAGGGGGACAGGGAGAGCGAGTGAGAAAGAAAGAAAGGCGAGGGGAGCAGAGAGAGCGAGCAAGAAAGAAAGGAAGGAGCAGGGACAGCGAGCGAGCAAGAAAGAAAGGAAGGAGAGGGGAGCAGGGACTGCGAGCGAGAAAGAAAGAAAGAAAGAAAGGACAGGGGAGCAGGGACAGCGAGCGAGAAAGAAAGAAAGGAGAGGAGAGCAGAGAGAGCGAGCGAGAAAGAAAGAAAGGAGAGGGGGCAGGGAGAGAGCGAGAAAGAAAAGGAGAGGGGGCAGGGAGAGAGAGAGTGAGAAAGAAATTAAAGGATAGGGGGCAGGGAGAGAGAGCGAGAAAGGAAGAAAGAAAGGAGAGGGGCAGGGGAAGAGAGCGAGAAAAAAGAAAGATGGGGCAGGGAGAGAGAGCGAGAAAGAAAGAAAGGAGAGGGGGCAGGGAGAGATTGCGAGAAAGAAAGAAAGGAGAGGGGAGCAGGGAAGAGATTGCGAGAAAGAAAGGAAAGGGGGCAGGGAGAGAAAGAAAAAAGAAAGGAGAAGGGGCAGGGAGAGATTGCGAGAAAGAAAGAAAGGAGAGGGGAGCAGGGAAGAGATTGCGAGAAAGAAAGGAAAGGGGGCAGGGAGAGCGAGCGAGCGAGAAAGAAAGAAAGAAAGAAAAGGAGAGGGGGCAGGGAGAGAGAGCGAGAAAGAAAGAAAGGAGAGGGGGCAGGGAGAGAGGAAGAAAGTTAGACTCATGGAGGGACAGAGAGAGATGTTGGTTGGGGAATGGAATGAGGTCTGGAGGAGAGGAAGCTTGCAGGAGGCAGAAAGAAAAATATTGGATTTACAGTCAGAAGAAGGAAGTGCAACCAGAGACTCATGAAATCACGAGACAGCAAATGTAAGAAAAATGATTTTATTTTAAATTTAGTGATCAAAATGTGTATGAATTTATATCTGCTGTCTATATTTTGCGCTATGGCCCCCTTTTACTAAACTACGATAATGTTTTTTAGCATAGGGAGCCCATGAGCGTCGGGAGCAGCGTGGGGCAGTCAGCACAGCTCCCTGCGCTAAAAACTGCTATCGCGATTTAGTAAAAAGAGAGGGGTTATATTTGTCTATTTTTGTATAGTTGTTACTGAGGTGACATTGCATATTTTAACGTCATCTGCCTTGACCTCTTTGAAAAACCCCAAATATAAATGATAATTAACATTTTCTCTGCGTACAGTGTGCTTTGTATTTTTCTAAATTTTATTGTTGGTAGATAATTTTGACTTGGTCATTTTAAAAGTAGCTCAAAAGCCAAAAAAGTGTGGACACCCCTGGTCTAAGGCTAAAGAGGATTTTTATGATTTTGTTTGATAATTCTACCTTTGCTTCTCACTGCCTACTATTGGGAGACAATAATTTATATTTGGAGAATGAAGATGACAATGCAGTAAAAGATTTAAAATCATTTTTATCTACATTTCAAAGAAAACTAGAAATTCTCATAAATGGTATGACCATGAGTTACATGAAATTAAATGTTTAGTTAGAAAATTAGAAAGAGTATGGCATAAGACCAATCATATAAAAGATCATGATTTATGGAGACAGGAAGTTCATAATTATAAAAGAAAGAGTAAGGAAAGGCATAAAATTTTTTATTGTGCCAAAATAGTACATAACACCAAAGAATTATTTAAATTGGTAGGTTTAAATTGATAGGTTCAATTTTTGACACTTCATCTTAACGAACAATCACAGAAAACCCTCCAACAGTCATCAAAGAATTAGCTTTTTATTTTAGCTCTAAAATAGTTAAACTCTGTCATTCTTGTTAAAGAACATCAAATTTCCAGAGTCCTTTAATATCAGGATCTAGTGAAGAATGTCTAGCAGATTTACCCTCTCCTAATGCGTAGTGTGGGTTTTAGCGCCAGCAGCGGCGGTAACTGCTCCGGCGCTCATAGGAATTCTATGAGTGTTGGAGCAGTTACCGCCGCTGCTGGCGCTAAAACCCACACTACGCGTTAGGAGGGGGTTAAATTGGAGCTATTTTTTAAAAACTTTACAATAAATGTTAATTCTTTTTGTTCCTTGGATACATGCCCTCCAACTGTCCTAAAAAATCACTATCATCCTTTCAAAAAAATTGTTTGAATGGTTGGGCTATATGCTCAAAAAAGGAGAATTTCCTATAGATAAAGGGCATATAATTATACTCTAATAATTAAAACCAAAAAAGAATCTGTTACTCTAGTATCACATTACAGACCTGCTACCTTAATTTCATTCTTTGTTACATTACTGGAAGGTCTGATATATTTACAATTACACTTCTCCCTCCGTATTTGCGGTTTCAGCATTCACGGTTTCAATTATTCACAGTTTTTAGCTTTCTGGCTCCTCCCCCAAATTACATCAGTTTGCATAGAGAAATCGCTGATTCCAAGGATTTACAGGAAAAAAAAATTGCTGATTCCCAGTACTTTCTTCACCATGTTTTGCCTCTCCTTCAGAAACAGGCCAGGTCTCCAACCATGTTATTTGCGGTTTCACCATATTCACAATGGTTTTTAGTAGAAAACAGCGAATATATGAAAAAGTTATTCGCGGTTTTTCTGTATTTGCGGTTCTGTTAATCCCCAATCACAGCGAATACGGAGGGAGAAGTGTAATGGATTATCTGGATCATTTTTCTCTTTCGTGAAAAAGAAACCCAGATCCTGGTTTTCAAATTAACATGCAGTACTGTAAACACTGTGTAAACCAGCTTAAAATTCACGTAATATTTTATTTATGGTGAATAATCAGTTTTTGGGGGACAACCTTTTCACATAGTAGTTTAAGTCTCCACCTGGGTATATCCCACAGAATATGTGCACCATAGCACACTGAGTATTACCCAAAAACATCATTTATATTCACCCAATAAGGTGCTATGTGAATAGGAAACTTCAAATGTTAAGAATCAAATGTCACTTGTTCCCATAATTGTATCAAAAAATAAATTTTCAGCAAAATACAAAATCACAAAGAAATCAACGAACAATGTTTCCCCAATCTGGGTTTCGTCCTTTGCATAGTACAGAGAGAGTTATATCATCTTTACTGAACCATTTATTTTCCTTGTTTGCAAAGGGTTCTAGTGCTCTCATAATACAGTTTGATCTCAGTAGCACATTTGACCTGGTTGATCATTCTGTATTGCTGTATTGTGTGGATTGTATAGGAATTTCCGGTAAGGTAATGAAATGGTTTCGGGATTTTCTGAAATCTCGAACTTACCAAGTTCATTATGGTAACACTAACTCAGGCATATGGGAGAATTATTGTGGTTTTCCACAAAGATCCCCTCTTTCACCATTGTTGTTCAATATATTTGGCTTCTTTGGGGACAAGACTGGCAAATTTAGGAATACAATTACTGTGGAACCTTGGTTACGAGCATAATTCGTTCCAGAAGCATGCTCGTAAACCAAATTGTTCGTATATCAAACTGAGTTTCCCAATAGCAAGTAAGGGAAACTCGCTTGATTCATTCCCCCTCCAGCCCATGAACGACTCCCCACCTCCCCTCCCCTACCCCCCCCCCCGGCGCAACCTGGCATCCCCCGCCCGAACAGAAGCCTTACCCCATCTGGCACCAGCACGCAGCCCACAGGACGTGCTGGTGCATGAAGATCCTGCCTCTTGCCTGGGCCTTGAGCATCTGCGCATGCTCAAGGCTTTCTGGCTCTCGCTCTCTCTGAGATGCTCAAGGCCCAGGAAGAGGCAGGATCTTTGTTCACCGACATGTCCTGTGGGCTGTGTACTGGTGCCAGATGGGGTAAGGTTTCTGTTTGGGTGGGCGGGGGATGCTGGTTCGCGGGAGGGGGGGCATTCACAGGTGGGTGGGGGAGGGAGCGATGCTCGCAAATCGAGTCAATGCTCGGTTTGCGAGTCACAATTTGCGAGAATGTTTTGCTCGTCTTGCAAAACACTCACAAACCGGGTTACTCGCAAACCAGGTTTGACTGTATATCGTTATGCTGACAATATCACCTTCATAATCCGTTTAACTTAACAATTATCTACAGTTACTCAGTTTATATCAGTGATTTTGTTGCTTGATAATTGGATGAGAGATTTTAAATTAAAGTTGAATCCATATTAAGACAATTTTTTTTAGCCTCTCCACATAATTGTGAAGAAATCAATATGACTCTAAATGGAATCATATAGCTCATTGTATCTACCATCAAAATAATAGATTTCTATCTAAATAAACGCCTATCAAAGATAAATCAAGTTGATGCACTGGTGAAAAAAATGTTCTTTTATGCTTTGGAAACTTAAGGGTGATCAGATCGAATTTTGATGACAAATCATTCAGATTACTACCGTATTTTCGCGGATATAACGCGCGCGTTATACGTGATTTTACGTACCGCGCATACCCCTCGCGCGTTATATGCCTGAGCGCGGTATAGAAAAGTTTTTAAACATAGTTCCCACCCCGCCCGACGCCCGATTCACCCCCCCAGCAGGACCGCTCGCGCTCCCACCCCGAACGACCGCTCGCACGCGCTCCCACCCGCACCCGCATCCACGATCGGAGCAAGAGGGAGCCCAAGCCCTCTTGCCCGGCCGACTCCCCGACGTCCGATACATCCCCCCCCCCCGGCAGGACCACTCGCACCCCCACCCCGAAGGACCGCCGACTTCCCGACAATATCGGGCCAGGAGGGAGCCCAAACCCTCCTGGCCACGGCGACCCCCTAACCCCACCCCGCACTACATTACGGGCAGGAGGGATCCCAGGCCCTCCTGCCCTCGACGCAAACCCCCCTCCCTCCAACGACCGCCCCCCCCAAGAACCTCCGCCCGTCCCCCAGCCGACCCGCGACCCCCCTGGCCGACCCCCACGACACCCCCACCCGCCTTCCCCGTACCTTTGTGTAGTTGGGCCAGAAGGGAGCCCAAACCCTCCTGGCCACGGCGACCCCCTAACCCCACCCCGCACTACATTACGGGCAGGAGGGATCCCAGGCCCTCCTGCCCTCGACGCAAACCCCCCTCCCTCCAACGACCGCCCCCCCCCAAGAACCTCCGCCCGTCCCCCAGCCGACCCGCGACCCCCCTGGCCGACCCCCCCACCCCCCTTCCCCGTACCTTTGGAAGTTGGCCGGACAGACGGGAGCCAAACCCGCCTGTCCGGCAGGCAGCCAACGAAGAAATGAGGCCGGATTGGCCCATCCGTCCTAAAGCTCCGCCTACTGGTGGGGCCTAAGGCGCGTGGGCCAATCAGAATAGGCCCTGGAGCCTTAGGTCCCACCTGGGGGCGCGGCCTGAGACACATGGTCGGGTTTGGCCCATGTGCCTCAGGCCGCGCCCCCAGGTGGGACCTAAGGCTCCAGGGCCTATTCTGATTGGCCCACGCGCCTTAGGCCCCACCAGTAGGCGGAGCTTTAGGACGGATGGGCCAATCCGGCCTCATTTCTTCGTTGGCTGCCTGCCGGACAGGCGGGTTTGGCTCCCGTCTGTCCGGCCAACTTCCAAAGGTACGGGGAAGGGGGGTGGGGGGGTCGTGGGGGTCGGCCAGGGGGGTCGCGGGTCGGCTGGGGGACGGGCGGAGGTTCTTGGGGGGGGCGGTCGTTGGAGGGAGGGGGGTTTGCGTCGAGGGCAGGAGGGCCTGGGATCCCTCCTGCCCGTAATGTAGTGCGGGGTGGGGTTAGGGGGTCGCTGTGGCCAGGAGGGTTTGGGCTCCCTCCTGGCCCGATATTGTTGGGGAGTCGGCGGTCCTTCGGGGTGAGGGTGCGAGTGGTCCTGCCGGGGGGGGGATGTATCGGACGTCGGGGGGGGGGC